>NC_058084.1:346328821-346640321 GCF_014858855.1 Bufo gargarizans | reverse complement strand
TTTGAATGGAGAAGATCTGCGAAGCTAAATACAGTCCTGTTCACCCGTCAGGGACGTTCTCGATGGGTAGTATTAAGATGAGTTCATTGATTGGTCTTGAGAACGTTTTAAGCTCGCCTTTCCTGAAGATCTTCAACTCCACCTTCCGGACTTTACCATCCTTGCTAGGGAAAACCTTTGAAATTAGCCCAACGGGCCAGTCAATCCTTTCGGTTTGTTGCTCTTTCATCAATACAAGGTCTCCTTCCTTCAAGTTTGGTTTGTGGTGTTGCCATTTTCTTCTTCCTTGAAGAACACTGAGGTACTCCTTTCGCCACCTGTTCCAGAAGTAATCTGCTAGATATTGTACACGTTTCCAGTGTTTTTGATAGATGTTCGCATGAGTGAATTCTCCACTAGGAATAAGCGTACTCTCAGTTTTTTGGGTAAGTAGAATAGCCGGAGTCAGAATGGCTGGTGTCTCAGGATCCATAGACACTGGCACAAGGGGTCTTGAATTGATAATGGCTGAAACTTCAGCGAGAAGAGTAACTAGAGTCTCATGTGTGAGTCTAGACGAGTTTACATCCATCAACATAGAATTTAAGATGTTGCGTGAGATGCCGATCATTCTCTCCCAGGAGCCCCCCATGTGGGAACTGTGAGGAGGGTTGAAAATCCAGGTGCAACCTTTTTCCGCCAACTGATCTTGAATGGACTTGGTGTCGATGTTAAGTTCTCTACAGGCTCCGATGAAGTTGCTTCCCTGGTCAGACCTCAATTGTTTTACTGGTCCTCTGATTGCGAAGAACCGTCTTAAGGCATTAATAAGGCTGGATGTGTCCATAGATTCTATCACCTCTATGTGAACTGCTCGCACACTCATGCAAGTAAATAGTACGGCCCAACGCTTACTGTTTGCGTGACCGCCGCGGGTCCTGCGTGCGGATACCATCCATGGCCCAAAGACATTTAGGCCAACATAGGTGAAAGGCGGCTCTGTACATAGTCTATCTGCAGGCAAGTCGGCCATTTGTTGGTGTAGTTGTTTTCCTCTTGCTTTACGACAGTGCACACACTGATGCAGTACTTGGGCCACACGTTTTTTCATACCTATTATCCAAAGGCCTGCAGACCGTAATTTGCCCTCAGTAATTTGCCTGCCTTGGTGTTCGGCCCTTTCGTGGTAGTGTCGGATTAGCAAGATGGTGATATGATGTTTGCTGGGAATGATGAGAGGATTTTGTTCTGCAATTCCCAGGTGGGCTTGATTCAAACGACCACCAACCCTCAGCAAGCCAAAACTGTCGATAACTGGATTTAAGTTGGCGAGAGGACTTTTTAAAGGAATCTGCTGTTTGTTGTACAAACACTTCCATTCTATGTTAAAATTTTCCTGCTGGACGTGACGTATTATGAGGTACTCACTATGAGAGATGTCCTTAGCAGAGAAGGGTTTATGGCAGGCATGCCAACCATGACAATCTTTATCTTGGTGAGTATTATGATAACATCTTGCAATGTGCACTAACCTTGCAATAGTTCTGACGAGTCTCATCCAACTGGAGAAACGCTCGAAGCGCTGACAACCGAAGCTGGCGGTTTGCTTTGTTCCAGTGACTAACGCACTAACTTCAGCGCGGATTTCTGGATCATTATCCGGATCCTGGATGCTGAAAGCTTCCTGTACACATTCGTCTGCCTCTCCAAGCAGAAACTCTGGACCTGTAAGCCAAGTAGAGTTAGTAAAGGAACCTATAGACATAGGCCTAGTGGCGTGATCTGCTGGATTAAGTTCGGATGGTACGTAGTGCCATTGTTCAGGTTTGGAGGATCTCCTGATTCTCTCTATGCGGTTACTAACGTACACATAAAATCGCTTGGTCCGATTGTGGATGTAACCCAAAACGACCTTACTGTCGGTGTAATACTGGACTTCAGCTATGTCGACACCCAGTTCTTGTTGTATGAAATCCGCAATCTCCACTGCCAACACAGTCCCACAAAGTTCCAGTCTGGGAATAGTATGATCGGGCTTAGGGGCTAACTTAGCCTTACCAAAGACAAATCCAACGTGATTCTGGTTGTTGGGTTCAGTCACCTTCAGATAGGCAACCGCTGCGATGGCCTCCGTGGAGGCGTCCGAGAACACGTGGAGTTCTTTCTTTATGCTAGAGGAAAGTGAGGTTTTAACATAGCATCTCGGGATATGGATCTCATCCAAGGCACACAAGGATCGCTTCCAGGCTTCCCATTTTTGCTCTTTCTCGGAGGGAAGTGGGGTATCCCAATCCTTGACTGTTTCAGAAAACTGTCTCAGTAGAGATTTACCTTGTATGGTGATGGGCGCTACAAATCCCAGCGGATCAAATAGGCTGTTTACCACTGATAGGACACCTCGTTTTGTAAATGGCTTGTCTGCGCAACTTATCTGAAAACCGAAGGAGTCAGCAGAGAGATCCCATCTGAGGCCCAAGCTCCTCTGCACAGGTGGACTGTCCAGTCCCAAGTTAATGTCCTTGAATCCTGGTGCATGATCACCTGATTCGAAGGCCCTCATAACGGCCAAGCTGTTCGAAGCAATTTTGTGTAGTCTAAGTTTAGCTTGGTACAACATACTTTGAGTCCTTTTGAGCAGATCAATAGCCGCTTCTTCAGTCGGTAGTGATTTGAGTCCATCGTCTACGTAGAAGTCCTTTTCTACAAAGTCTCTGGCGTCTTTACCGTACTCGGATTCTCCCTCTAATGCAGTTCGACGAAGGCCGTAAGTTGCCACGGCAGGTGAAGGGCTGTTTCCAAATACGTGTACCCTCATTCGATACTCTGCCATCTCTGCATTGGTGTCATTATTCTTGTACCACAGAAACCTGAGGAAATTCCGGTGGTCCTCTCTGACTACGAAACAGTGGAACATCTGTTCAATGTCGGCGGTGATGGCAACAAGCTCCTTTCTGAACCTCATCAGCACTCCAACTAGGTTATTCGTCAGATTAGGACCTGTGAGAAGGACGTCATTAAGAGATACACCTTGATGTTTGGCGCTTGAGTCGAAAACAACCCTAATTTGATTAGGTTTCCGTGGGTGATACACTCCAAATGAAGGAAAGTACCAGCACTCGTCGTTCTTCCCTAAGGGTGGAGCTGGTTCTGCATGGTTGTTGCGGAATATTTTGTCGATAAAGGCAACAATGTGTTCTCTCATCTCAGGCTTACTGTTCATGGTACGCTGAAGAGAGTTAAATCTAGACAGAGCTTGTTCTCTATTGTTCGGGAGTCTCACCCTGGTAGCTCGGAAGGGTAACGGAGAAACCCAGTGATTGGTTTCGTCTTTAAGGAACTCATTGTCCATTATCTTGATAAATTCTCTGTCTTCTACTGACAAAGCTACTTTGTCATCGTCCTTGCTTGTGTGAAAGACTAATCTTCCCAAGTTGTCGGCAAAGAAGGGAGGAATGTCGTCAGGTGGTTGTATGAGGTCTGGAGGCTTCTCTTTCACCTCGTAGTGATGAGGGCAAGGCTTAATGCAAGTTGTGCGTCCATCTCCACGCACGTACGTTTTGAAAGAGTGGACTCTTGGTTGATCCAAACATACATTTCCTATGACTACCCATCCCAAGTCCAGTCTCTGGGCGTATGGTGCATAGTTAGGACCATTACACTGTTGACGCACCTTGTGTACCCTTAGATTGTCTCTGCCAAGCAGGAGTAGAATCTCTGCGTTGTTGTCCATAGGTGGGATAACGTTGGCTAGGTGCCTTAGGTGTGGTTGGTACAATGCAGCTTCCGGGGTAGGAATTTCATCCCTATGGTTGGGTATTTGATCACATTCGATCAGCGTCGGTAGAGGTATTTCTGTATTCCAACTGACGGAACAAGCGATGAATCCTTGTGCCCTCCTGCCGCTAGTCTCTATGCGACCCGAGCAGGTGTTTAAGATGTAGGGTTCTGACGGTCCCTTTATTCCAAAGGCTTCAAAGAATTTAGGTCCTGCTAGGGAGCGGTTGCTTTGGTCGTCAATGATGGCATACATTTTTACTGCCTTTTCTGGTAGCCCCTTTGGGTAGACCTTGATTAGGCATATGCGGGCACAACATTTCTCACTCTGGCCCTCCCCACATACGTCCAAGCATGAGCAGGAAACAGCAGTGGCTGTGTTGGCATTATTTTGGGGCTCCCCGCCATGACTTGGAGCGGGACTGGTGGTGACAGTAGCCGGTGAATCCCTTGTGAGTGGAGTTGGGTGCATAGCCGAGGCGTGTCTTTCACTATGACACTCCTCACACTTGATAATGGATTTACAGTCCTTAGCCATGTGCTCCAATGAAGCGCAGCACCTGAAACATACCCCAAGCTCGGTGAGGACTTTCTTGCGCTCCTGTATGGTTTTGGATCTAAATCCTCTGCATTTGTTCAGTGAGTGTGGTTTTTTATGAATGGGACATTCACGATTGAAGGCCTTGTCTCCTGATGAGGTAGTGTACTGTTTACCAGTGGGTACTGCAGATGATGGTAGGTTAGTCTTTCTAACATTCACGCTGCTCTTAAAGTCTCTGTGTTTATGCACAATACTTTCATACCTTGATGATGGTGTCACTGAAGCTGTAGTATTGAACTCCAGGAAGTCGAGGCTGGGGTCATTCCTCATCTGGGACTGTTCATCGATGAACCTACAGAAATGAATAAATGGGGGAAAGGTGACGTCATGCACTCTTTTGTACCTTGAGACTGATGCCGCCCACTTCTCTTGCAGGCTGTATGGTAGCTTCACGACAATTGGGTTCACCCCATGGGCAGTATCCAGGTAGCACAGCCCGGACAGACGAGGATCTCTTTTGGCGAGCTCCAGTTCCATGAGCAAATCACTTAAATCCTGAAGCTTGTGGACATCCTTAAGACTGATCTTGGGAACGTTCTGCAGTCTCCTGAATAGTGCCTTCTCTATTGCTTCTGCACTGCCAAAGGTGCGTTCGAGTCTTTGCCAGGCTGTAGCGAGACCTGCTTCTGCTTGTCCTACATAGACAGTTCTAAGGCTCTTGATGCGACTTGTGGAGCCTGGGCCCAGCCAGTTGATCAAGAGGTCGAGCTCCTGCTCTGCGGTTAGGTTGAGGTTGGCAATGGCGGCTTTGAAGGTTGCCTTCCAGGCTCTGTAGCTCTCCGCACGGTCATCAAATTTTGAGAGACTGGTGTTAATAAGCTCTCTGCTCAACATAAACCTGGCAAACTCAGACATATCTGATCTCTCACTGCTTGTTGCCATGACAACTTGTGATGCCCCTGGGGCGTATGGGCTGTGTGGCGTGAAAGGGTGAGATGCTTCCGGGTAGAATGATGTTGCTGCAGGGTTGAGCTGTGGTCTAGCCTCTGTAGATTCTGATGACTGCCGCTTGAGCTGTGGAGGTAGGCCAGGAAACACCTGGTAGCCATCTTGCTGTAATAAATGCCCTTGAGAGGGCGCGCCTGGGCAACTGTTATTGGGTTGCTCAGGTGCTGTGGGTATCGCTGGCACTGCAGGTAGAGATGACTTGGAGGTTTCAGTGTTTGCTTGGACAGTACTGCACACTGGGGGCGGTGCAGATAACTGTTTCAGAACATAGTCACTGGTGCGATCAACTGGATCGTCTATCTCCTCTGGTGGTAAGCAGACTGAATCAAAGCCTTGGCTCAATGCTTGCTCAAGTAGTCTTACCTTTGCTAATGCAATTTCCTCTTCCCTCTCTGATTCAAGGATCTTTATTCGAGCCTCTGCTTCTGCCCTCTTGGCCGCCGCCGTCTGTGCTTCTGTTCTCGCAAGGACTTCTTTTTCGGTGAAGGAACGCCTCACTTTGGATAGCTCTGCATTTATGCGGGCCTCTAGTAATCTGTCGCTCAGGGCGGAGCTTCTAGAGCATGATGATCTGTAGGACCGCGAGGAATGTTTGGATGAATGCGATCTGTGTGATCTAGTTTCTTGCAAATGAGAGATGCGGAGTTCCACTTTATCTTTAGCGTCCAGCACCATGGCGTCTCTTTGTCTGTCTATTGATTCTGCCTTGCACAATTCTGATGGGGCTTCTTCGATATTAGAGTCTTTTAGAAAGGTTATATACCTTGTGGACAGTCTCTTGTATCTTTCATGGGCTGAGTTCAGCCGCCCGACGGCAACTTGTAAACTGGTGGCATCGCCTGAGGAGGACTTAAGTCCTGATATGAGGGAGGAAACTCGTTCCCATAGCTCTTCCAGGTTGTCACATAGCTCATCTTTCCTGGTGTGATAATTTTCCGTGATCTTTATAGTTGGTTTGAGAGAGCGCCTTGGTCGCGTGACTTGGTCTGCTGGAAGTGTGGATTCTACCTCCAGCTCTTCATAATGATCAGTATCAGGTTGAATTTCCTTTGTTTCATCACTGGGGAACTGTACGAGGTCCTTTTCGGCCATTTTGATTTAAGGTGCGCTGTCTCTTTAAGAAAATAAACTTTCGAATTGGGGGCTGAAAATTGCCGTGCGGCTCAGATGAGGCACCCCGATAAGGTTCCTAAAGTGTTTTGAGTAAATTGCGGGGTTTTGGTTTGAGGGAGGCCCCGCGTGAGTGAACAGTTCTTATATCCTGCGAGCAAGGGTTAATATAGGATGTAGAAAGTGGCTTGGCGAGTAGTGGAGGACTTCCAGGCAAGAGTATATCTACTGCGGACACCCCGTGCTTCCCCTTAGGCTTATGGGACGTGCACTGTTGCCGGGCAGATTTGCTGCAAGTGGGCCTGTTGCAAGGGAGGTTCCTGAGTGTGGCGCTGGGCTCTGAGGGAATCTGTAGCCGGGCATTAGACTTTGAGACGGGTATTTACTGGGGTATAAGGCTTTAAGGCAGTTTTTGACTGTTCTGTCCCCACATGAAGGCGAATGAAGGTGTAACTGATAATGACCTTGTGACTGTCCTACCTTCGTATCCAAGCAGTGGAGCAGACCGGACCGGCAGATGCTCAGGTTAGATGGATCCAGACGTAGACATGAGGGTGCAATCAAACGTGGGTTTATTTGATCCGGAGCAGCAACATACGGTTATACAATACAGGGATGCAGTAGCAGTGTAGATGCTGTCATGTGGATGTCTTTCCTGAGGCTAACTGCTGAGGCAACTGCTGGTCAAAAACTGATGCCTTACCAAGCCAAGATGTGTGTCTCCAGTCACAAGGAGTGCAGCACTGAAAATGGCTACAGGAAGTGACCGGACCAAGGCTGCTAAAACCACGCCCAGAAAGAAAAACTTTATAGACAAGGAACAAGGCGTGCAGCATACGAATTCTGGCCAGCAGATGGCAGCAGAGAAACAATACGTAGAAACAACATAGTAAAAGGAGATATAATAATACAGTGCATTAATTAAATTTGAAAGAAACAGCACACGGGTGCGTTACGGGAACACCCGCAATTTTTCTGCGCAAGTGCAAAACATTGTAATGCGTTTTGCACTCGCGTGAAAAAAAAACGCGCATGTTTGGTACCCAAAGATCGGTGTTCTGTAGATTGTATTATTTTCCCTTTTAACATGGTTATAAGGGAAAATAATAGCATTCTGAATACAGAATGCATAGTCAAATAGCGCTGGAGGGGTTAAAAAAATAATAATAAATGATTTAACTCACCTTAGTTCACTTGTTCGCGTAGCCGGCATCTCCTTCTGTCTCCTTTGCTGAACAGGACCTGGGGTGAGCATTCATTACATGAACAGGACCTGTGATGACGTCACTCCGGTCATCACATGGTCCGTCACATGATCTTTTACCATGGTGATGGATCATGTGATGGAGACAGAAGGAGATGCCGGGCTACGCGAACAAGTGGACTAAGGTGAGTTAAATTTTAAAAAAAAATTTTTAACCCCTCCAGCGCTATTTGACTATGCATTCTGTTTTCAGAATGCTATTATTTTCCCTTATAACCATGTTATAAGGGAAAATAATAATGATCGGGTCTCCATGGCACATGCGTGGGATTACGGACAGTAGGAGGAAAGATAGAGAAGAGACTAAGGGCGGGCAGACGCGGCGGATGGGTGGGCAGACGCGGAGGAGGAGGAGTTAATTGGTATGAAAATGACCCAGGGGCCTGGGCACCGGCCGTTGTAAGGCCGCCCCTGGGCACCTTCACAGCCTCATTTGCATACGGAATAAAAGTGTTTTTTGGACGAATGATGCTAGCAGGGAACTAACGGTAAGAACAGTTTTAATAGGGGGGATGCCGTGGACATAAGTGTGTTAATAGGTTAATAGGGTCAATCGGCGTGAAAGACTCCCTTTAACCAATAAAAAAATACACATCATGGGCATCGCCCGTGCTTTCAAGATATAACAATATTAATCTCTTACGACAAATGGCGTGAAAGAATATGCAGTTCTGGAGGTGACTTCCAGCTCCCATGGAGCTACCATGAAGCACCTGAGCTGCAGGGACTTGGGGTGTCGGACCTCAGTCAATCAGCTATTGTAGGCCTATCCTAACGATAGGCCATCGGTATGAAAATTCCGGAAAGCCCATTTTACCTTAAAATGAAAATAAGATTGAGTAAATGTTAGTACTTCCTTTAGGTGCATAGCATTGTGAAGAAAAACAGAAACGCTTCTTTACTTAGAGTGTAATAATCATCCTTGCAGACATCAATTAACATTCTTAAGCAGGGCAGGCTTTCTGTCCAATGGACTATTGCTAGCTAGCCCTGACAAATCAATTGAAAACATCTAGGCACTGCAGCCTTCCTTGTTACTTCTTTTTAATTGGATTGTGGCGGAATGTAGTGATGCAAACATTTTCTTTCTTTTTTTTTCATTATTTTTTTCAGCCACAAGAATTTCTGTGGTGAAGACAGCACGATTAATATATTTCTTCTAAGCCACATAAAACCAAGTGGGTGGTTTGTAATAAATAGAAATTCTCCAACTGATGACTGCAGTAATAATGTATTCATACTGTAAACTGATCATCTATCTAGATGTAATAAATCTCATATTGAAGTTTAGTTTCATTAAATTTAATTCTGTAAAAGAGATTAGGTTTGAGCGAATCGGCTTCATGTCTCACTAACGAAGCCGAGTTCGGCTTAGTATTTTGATGAACTGACATGTGATAGAAGTAAATCTTGCGATATTTGCAGAAACTTTGGTAAGACCTCCACGGAGGACATACATTTTACAGTAAGACGGAGCCGTTTTTTAAAAGAATCGGGGTTGGATACGGCAATCCAAACCCGATTCGCTCAACTCTAAAAGAGTTAATATTTCTTTTTTTTTAACTGTTGAAGTTGTTTATCCTTTTCTCTTAAAAACATCCCTTGAAGAAAATGACCTTTTATTTAACCCCTTAGTGACCACCCATACACCCAAGTTAGCACTTGGTCACTAAGGGGCTTTGGGTAGCCCAAGTTAGCGCCGGAGCTCCCTATTGCAGCTACCGGAGGTAGCTTAGGGTTCTGGGCAATGCTCAGAGCCCATGACAAGCGGTCTGTGGCACAGGGATCACGGAAAATGCTAGCAGCTGAGCTGCTGGCAGTAAACTTTCTGTCTCCTCTCACCTAAGAGAGAAGAGAGAAAGTCTCTGGTGCTAGGATGACGTTCCCCAGTATCCCAATCTGGGAACGTTGGGTCCCGATCCTCCCCTCCCAATCCAAGATAGATGCGCTCAGCATGCAGCGTACACATGCACAATAAGAATAAGATTTTCTCTCCTCTCACATAGGAAAGAGAAAGCCTCAGATGCCCCAATCGGGTCTCCCAGCATCCCGATCGGAGAAAGTTGGGTCCTGATTCCCCCTCTGCTGCAGCCCCCCTCCCCACATAAAAAGATTTAAAAAACTAAATGGTAGAGACATGCGCACTAGTTACTGTGCTTAGGCTCTGCCTGCAGCACAGTAACGATCAGGGACCATTACTATTGGTCCCTGATCATGTGATCTCCATGATAACCGTATCACGGAGATCACATAGAGCACATTAACTCAACACAGCCAAGACAGGGGCTATGCTTCTCTCTCCCCTCAGTGCAGTTGTTCTGGAGGAGAGAGAGAGATCAGACTTCTATCCTCGCTGTGCGCTTTTACTGTGAAAAAAAACAAACACCAAATCATACAAAATAATTCATATACTGTCCATCTGTAACTGTCGGTCAGTAGGTGTCCATCACTAGGCTTCCATTATAGTCCACCCATAATTGTCAGTGGGCGTTTGTTACAGTCCAGCCGTTAATGGTCAGTGGGCATCAGTCACTAGGGGTCTGTTGGTTGCTGTCGGTCAGTGGGCATCCATTACAGTCCATCTGTTACTGTTCGTTAGTGGGCTTTCGTCACTAGGCGTCCGTTTCTGTCCGTACCTGTCAGTCAGTGGGCGTCTATTACAGTCCGTCAATGTCAGTCAGTGGGCATCCGTGACTAGGCTTCCATTACAGTCCGTCCACTAGTGTCGATCAGTGGGCATCCATTACAGTACTTCCATTGCTGTCAGTCAGTGAGTGTCTGTCGCTAGGCGTCCGTTACAGTCCATCCATTACTATCAGTCAGTGAACGTCTTTTACTAGGCGTACGTTTGTGTTTGTCCATAACTGACAGTCAGTGGGCATCATATATTATATATATTTTAATGTCAATCAGTTGGTGTCCGTTACTGTTAGTCAATTCATGTCTAGTCATCCAGTCAGTGGATGTCCGTTATTGTCCATGATACCATTACTTAAATTTTACATTATACACTTTTTTGTTAAAAAAGTAAAATTAATTAAATTTATTGGGCATACACAGCAAAACGATATAGGCTTGCTTCAGCAAACAAAATAACAGTTCATGGAAATAACAAAAAATGCGGTGATATAGGCTTCTCATCAGCTTGTAGATTTTCACCTAGAGATTCCACTTTGCATGGTCCCAATTGTGATTATAATTTATTAGCCGTTAGTATATAATGATTAACCACCTTAAATTTGTTAAATCTTTTATTAGTGGATGGCCACGGTGCTTATGTTACCTATTATATAATATAACTAACCAATTAAATTATCCATATCCAATAAACATAATTTAACCAACAACATAGTCCACCCAAGAGTGACTTAACCCATACCACCATAAAGCAAAGATGTATAGCTAACATGCACCGAAGCCTACTTCAATCACATTTTGTAATCCAATAAACATAATAACTTAACCAATAACATAGTCCACTCGAAGAGTGACTTAACCCATACCGTATGTCAATCACATTTTGTAGTCCAACATTAAATATACAGTATACCCCTTCCAATATCTGACAATGTTTGTTTAGATTTGTCATATAGACCTCTAACATATCCTTCCAATTCTTTATGTCTATACGAAGAACCAAGAATTGAAGTCATATATTTTTCGATATTTTTGTAAATTCATATTTAGATTTTTTTCCACAACTTTCATTTTCTTAGAATTCCAGGCCCATCTTGGCAGTATTTCCAAAAAGATTATCTTAGTCAATGGGTAATGAATGTGGATATTTTCCATTGTATTTTTTAAAGCCGTTTATTAGATCGTTTGTATGCTGCAATTTCAAACGAATGAATAATTAGCATGTCAGGTGTCGGACAAATTTCTAACAACTCTATACATTACCTAAATATATTTTTTATATGAATTCCATAAATACTTTTCCAGAAAACATTGACCTTAGTACTGAAACCTAAATTATCTGCATTAAATTTAAAAGAAGAACGTTTTCTGGCGGCAGATATTCTTCATAGAATCTGCAAGAGATTAAATTAATAATAATTCAGGTCTGATGTATAATTGTTTTATATCTTGTAGAATATCTTGTAGAATTCCATCTACCAATTTTCTTTATAGTTTTTTCCTTTAAACCTATCTTAGAAGCTAAAGTTGCCGCACCAATGCGGAAAGAATGTGCTGTAATTTTTTCTTTTTCTAAACCGTAATGGTTTTTGCATTTACGTAAAATGGAATTGAAATTTGGTTAATGGGGATCTGTTTTTGTGCATAAATAGTGGGCCTGGTTTAAATTACCTATTGGTTACTAGTGTTGGGCGAGCATGCTCGGCCAAATACTAATTTTACTAGAGTATTGCGATGCTCAGCATATCGTGGTGTTCGGCTGAATACGGCGTGAGCTCTAGTGCGATGCTCAAGTCTCCTCCCCGCATGTTTGTTGGCTGCTACGCAGCCAATAAATGTACAGGTAAGTACTGCCATTAACTGTAATGCCGTAGCCATGTTGGTTATTGGCATTACATTGATTGGCTGGCCGAAACGCGTCATCAGTTGCTATAGAGCACCCGATGACACGTGTTCGGCTCAGTCTTAGTCAGGGAGAGCTGGAAAGCAGAAGGGAGAGATAGTGTAGAGAGTGAAATAGGAATATTTTAGTTTTTATACTTGTTATAGACCCAAAAGTCCTTTAAAGGACTATAAATGTATCTGGCAGCAATATGTATTTTTAGCGCAAACTGCTTTAAAGAGCTTGCAATTGTTTGGCCGCTGCAGACAGCGACATTATCAGCGCTACATCTCCTGTCTAACGTGTGCGCAGCCTAAAAATATCTGTAACATCCAGTGTACTTTTTCCATAGACGGTGTCCGCTGCGGACAGTTACATTACCAGCACTAAATCTCCAGTATAACCTTAGCGCATCCGAAATATCAGTGACATTCAGTGTAATTTTTTTCGCCACTGGTGACAGCGACATTATCTGCGCTACATCTCCTGTCTAACGTTTGCGCAGCCTAAAAATATCTGTGACATCCAGTGTACTTTTTCTGTAGATGGTGTCCGCTGCAGACAGTTACATCACCTGCGCTACATCTCCTGTATAACGTTTGCGTATCCGAAATATCAGTGACACTCATTCAGTGTAATTTTTTATTAGGTGGTGGTGACAGCGACATTACTTGCGCAATACCTCCTGTATAATTTTTGTGCATCCTAAATAATAGTGACATTAATTCAGTGTAATTTTTTATTAGGCAGTCGTGACAGTGACATTACTTGCGCTATACCTCCTGTTTAACGTGTGCGCATCCTAAATATCAGTGACATTCATTGAGTGTCATTTTTTATTAGGTGGTGGTGACAGCGACATTACTTGCGCTATACCTCCTGTATAACGTTTGTTCATTCTAAATATCAGTGACATTAATTCAGTGTAATTTTTTATTAGGCAGTCGTGACAGCGACAATACTTGTGCTATACCTCCTGTTTAATGTGTGCGCATCCTAAATATCAGTGACATTCATTCAGTGTAATTTTTTCTTAGGTGGTGACAGCGACATTACTTGCGCTATAATTCCTGTATAACGTTTGTGCATCCTAAATATCAGTGACATTCATTCAGTGTAATTTTTTATTAGGCGGTGGTGACAGCTACATTACTTGCGCTATACCTCCTGTTTAACGTGTGCGCATCCTAAAAATATCTGTGACATTCTGTGTACTTTATTTGCACATACACTTACAAAACCTACGCTACTGTACGTGTGACATACTTGCAAGTATATATACCTTTTAATATGCGTAAGGCGAGCAGTAAAGAATGTGGAAGTGGCCGTGCCGCTGATGGTGCACGCAGAGGCCGTGGCCCTGGGCGGTGTGAAACTGTGCCTTCTGCACAAGAAACACACAACACACTCATCCACGATACCTAGCTTCATGTCCCAGTTTTCAGGGCGGCGCAGGACACCACTCTCGAAGTCAGACCAGTGCGACCAGGTGGTCGGTTGAATTGCAGCAGATAATGCTTCCAGTCGGTTAAGCACCACCCTGTCTTCCACAAAGTTTAGTCTCAGTAGCCAAGAGTCTGGTCAACAGAATCCTCACCCTGATACTCCTTCCTCCCACCATGGAGAGTCTTGGCAAACAAGTGATCCCACAGTCGGATATTCCGAGGGGCTGTTTTCATCCATTCCTTGATTTGGGCCTCTCACCAAGCCTGCTTGAAGAAGTACATGAGTAGATCTTGTGTCCTGATTCCGAAACTATGGAGCATTCACAGTCAGAAGAAGATGATGGTGGGGAACGGCAATTAGTGTTACATGAGGTTGATGAGGATGAGACACAGTTGTCAATAACTGAGGTTGTTAGGTCAAAAAGTCAGGAGGATGACCAGAGTGAGGAAGTGGAAGAGAAGGTGCTGGACGATGAAGTCACTAACGCGGGCGAACACTGCGAACTGGCCATCACTGCACTCAGGCTGATGTCAGCAGTAAGTATATAAGGCAAGCTGGACAGATTTTGATAAAGTGATCTGTTATAGAGCTATCAGTTTTGACACTTAAGATGGATAAACACAAATGTGTTAATGATCCAAACTATTTCTGCTACATATGTGGCAAATACGTTATTTGTGATCAGCACAAGAATCTGACAAACGAGTGCGTCTTGCTTACAAGTATTACTTTGACTGTAAAATTGGAGATCAAGATAAAAGCTGGGCACCTCATGTTTGTTGCACTGTGTGTTACTCTGGGCTAATGCACTGGTTGAATGGTAAAAGGAAAGGAATGGCTTTTGCAGTGCCTATGGTTTGGCTTGAGCAGAAAAATCACCCTTCAGACTGTTACTTTTGCATGACTAAAATTGCAGGATATTCAAAGAGAGAAAAGTCACAAACTGTGTATCCTGACTGTGAGTCTGCTCTTAAAACCAGTACCACACGATGTAGAGAATCCAGTGCCTGCCCCTCCCAGAATTGAAACAGACGGTTCTGATCCTGATGAAGAAGATGTTGATTGTCACAATGTATTTCCTGATCCAGAACAACTGGAGAGTCAGCCGCACCTGCTGAGCCAATCAGGTTTAGATGATCTGGTAAGAGATCTGTCATTATCTAAAGAAAAGTCAGAACTACTAGCTTCTAGACTTCAGGAATGGAATTTGCTACAACGAGGCACCACAACTTCACACTTTCGTCATTGACACACCAAGTTAGCTGCATACAATGCAATGGAAAGCGATGTCTACTTCTGTACTGATCTAAATGGTCTTATGATGGAGTTAGATGGTACACATGTTCCCGATGAATGGAGGCTATTCATAGACTCTAGCAAAACAAGTTTTAAAGCTGTCTTGTTGCACAATGGTAACGAAAAACCATCTGTTCCACTGGCTCATGCGGTTGGAATGAAAGAAACCCATGCTTCTATGGAGTTAATTTTGAAAATGATCAAATACTTAGAATATAAATGGAAAATTTGTGCTGACCTGAAAGTGGCAGCACTGTTGCTTGGCCTACAGTTAGGGTACACAAACCATATTTGTTTCTTGTGCCTATGGAACAGTCATGATGACAACAATCATTACAAAATGTGTGGCTTCTCAGAGTCGAGTACACAGTCGGTTAGTACAATACAAAACACTGGTCGATCCACCTCAAGTTTATCTTCCACCACTTCACATTAAAGTTGGTTTAATGAAAATTTTTGTAATTGCACTTGATCGTGATAGAAATAGTTTCCAGTAGAAGTTTAGCAGACTGAAAACGGATGCTAAAATAAAGGCCAGAATTTTTATTGACCCCCGAAATCAACAAACTTAGGAACTTGCAGCTTGGGATGCATTTGTGCTAGTTGTGCAGAACTTCCTTGGGAACAGACGAGCTGCAAACTATGCTGAATTAGTAGACAATATGCTTACAGCATAACAACAACTTGGCTGCCGAATGTCATTGAAAGTGCATTTCTTACATTCCCATCTTGACTTTTTCCCACCCAATTTGGGACATGTGACGAACATGGAGAGCACTTTTAACAGTACCGGGCCTTGCTCAAGTAAGACTTTTAAACTGAAAAATGAGATTTTTAGAAATGTTGTTATTCCTTTACATTTTCATACACTCTTTACTACGCAAACTTTCATGTGGATCAGGAAATTGTTGGAGTAAAACTCGTTCTGTTCAGAATTATTCAATGCTTTCCAAGTGCTCAATTCATTTAGGCATACTTATGCATAGCAAAATTTTGTGACGTGTTACAACAATTCTGACTTTGGATTTGTAATCCGCACACTCTATTTAGCATAGAACAAATGTTTTTTGCCCAGTAGCAGACGAAAAGTTTTTTTTTGTTGTGTGGTGTAATGGAAGCGCTCATTAGTATTCGCCCCACTTTTGGGGGAGGGGGATGCATCTTATGGAGCGAAAAATACGGTATACACATATATATATATATATATACACTGCTCAAAAAAATTAAGGGAACACTTAAGCAACACAATGTAACTCCAAGTCAATCACACTTCTGTGAAATCAACCTGTCCAGTTATGAAGCAACACTGATTGTGAATCTATTTCTCCTGCTGTTGTGCAAATTGAACAGACAACATGTAGAAATGATAGGCAATTAGCAAGACAACCCATATAAAGGAGTGGTTCTGCAGGTGGGGACCCCAGACCATTTCTCTGTTCTCATCCTTTTTGGCTTTGTTTTGGTCACTTTTGCATTTTGTCATTGCTCTCACCCCTAGAGGTAGCATGAGGCGGTGTCTACAACCCACAGAAGTTGTTCAGGTAGTGCAGCTCATCCAGGATGGCACATCAATATGAGCTTTGGCAAGAAGGTTAGCTGTCTCTGTCAGCACAGTGTCCAGAGCATGGAGCAGATACTAGGAGATAGGCCAGTACACCAGGCGACGTGGAGGGGGCCGTAGGAGGGCAACAACCCAGTAGCAAGACCGCTATCTCCTCCTTTGTGCATGGAGGAGCAGTGCTAGAGCCCTGCAAATTGACCTCCAGCAGGCCACTAATATCCATGTGTCACGGCTGAGGATGGGGGAAACCCTCAGCCGTGAGATGCCAGGTGGTGTAGTGGCTACTCGGCCATGAGAACAGGATAGGGAGCAGGTCACCTCCTCACGCATCCCTACCCTGACCCTAACTCCTAACCTGCATGGGCCAACCTTTAAGGTAGGAGGACCCATGCGCAGGAACCTCGGAGCCCTGTCTTACCCTCCGCAGGTCCCTGAGCTAGGAGCTGGGTAAGACGACCTACTCCTCCTTGGCACGGAGGAGCAGGAGTCTCAATGGCCAAGCTGTTGGGAAAAAGGGGGACATGAACAGCCTCACGGGAATGGCAGGCGAACACCCAGTTCCACCAACCTGCCACAGCCATGCTGACTGGATCCCTGAGCAGACAGGAGACCAGAACCGTGAGCTGCACCAAACATAAGAAAGTCCCAACAGAACAACA
Source organism: Bufo gargarizans (assembly GCF_014858855.1). Lineage (NCBI taxonomy): Eukaryota > Metazoa > Chordata > Amphibia > Anura > Bufonidae > Bufo > Bufo gargarizans. Next base: position 346,623,164 of record NC_058084.1, on the reverse strand, counting down.
TACAACCACACACGCATAAAGACATCAAACATAACCACAATAATTTTTTATGACCACAGGGGTGGCTCTCACAGGCAGGTCAAATACACAGGAGGCTGCTCCAGCTAGCAGGGCTAAAGCAACCTACTAAACCATGCAAGACACAAGGCTATATAAGCCAAGAAGCCACACCCCACAGTCGGACACACCCAGTGACATCACACACACACTGGGAAGGGAGTTAACCCTTCCGGCACCACAGAAGGGAAAACACCAACTAAAGGAGAAGTGCACACAATACATAAACACAAGTGCACACGACAAACTACAAGTGCCTACAAAATATACACACCTAACATAGAGGTTGCTAGGTGCAACCGCATGCAACTGCAGCAAGCTGCCTAGCCACGCTCAGGCTGCTGCTGCACATACACATGAGACAAACAGTTGCCCGCGGCAACCACAAGTTAGGCCACACGCCAGCGGCCCTCACCTGTGGTTTTAACCCACACGAAACCGCAGGCAACCGCATGCGGTTAGAGAGTCACGGTCATAGCCATGGCCGTGACACTCCCACCCCTCAAAGCCCCCCCACCGAAAAAAAAAAACGAAACTGGTGAGGAACTCACACAAGGGGATGGGAGAAGGAGACGTCCACTCTCAGGACATGGTTCCCAGGAGGTCACTGTCAGCTGCATCCTCTCCCAGCTCACACTAGCCAGTCCGACGAGGACTGCAGCCCGCACCAGCGACAAGGGATGGAACCACAGAGAGTGGACGAGGGGACTCTCCACTAACGTCCCCACTCCAGTAGCTGCCAGCAGACACTCCTAACCAGCACGCAGCCGGACCACTTACGGAGTGCTGCCAGCAAACGACCAGAGATGGGAACATGGAGAGGGACGAGGGACCACCAACACGGACGGTAAGGTGGCGGGGAATAAGCCACCAATCGTGCCGTTAACGGTGATCCCCCCGGGACGCTCTCCCTCCGGAGAACGCGCATGCAGGCCACAAGAGGCTGGCCCTGCATGCTGCACCCTCTTTCGAAGGTGTGCACACTGCACACCAAACAACACCATGTGCAAGAAATCAGGGGAAGCCAAGCGAGGCAACGGTGAAGGGAAGGCGGGGAAAATGCCACTCACCGCGCCGTCAGAGGCGAAACCCCCAGAACGCTCTCCCTCCGAAGAGCGCGCATGCACCCCTTCCGCAGACGGCGGTGCATGCTTTACCCTCTTTCGAGGGATCCGCCACGCGAGGAGCCGCTGTGGTCATACTGTCACGGCTGAGGATGGGGGAAACCCTCAGCCGTGAGATGCCAGGTGGTGTAGTGGCTACTCGGCCATGAGAACAGGATAGGGAGCAGGTCACCTCCTCACGCATCCCTACCCTAACTCCTTACCTGCATGGGCCAACCTTTAAGGTAGGAGGACCCATGCACAGGAACCTCGGAGCCCTGTCTTACCCTCCGCAGGTCCCTGAGCTAGGAGCTGGGTAAGACGACCTACTCCTCCTTGGCACGGAGGAGCAGGAGTCTCAATGGCCAAGCTGTTGGGAAAAAGGGGGACATGAACAGCCTCACGGGAATGGCAGGCGAACACCCAGTTCCACCAACCTGCCACAGCCTTGCTGACTGGATCCCTGAGCAGACAGGAGACCAGAACCGTGAGCTGCACCAAACATAAGAAAGTCCCAACAGAACAACATACAACCACGCACGCATAAAGACATCAAACATAACAACAATTATTTTTTATGACCACAGGGGTGGCTCTCACAGGCAGGTCAAATACACAGGAGGCTGCTCCAGCTAGCAGGGCTGAAGCAACCTACTGAACCATGCAAGACACAAGGCTATATAAGCCAAGAAGCCACACCCCACAGTCGGACACACCCAGTGACATCACACACACACTGGGAAGGGAGTTAACCCTTCCAGCACCACAGAAGGGAAAACACCAACTAAAGGAGAAGTGCACACAATACATAAACACAAGTGCACACGACAAACTACAAGTGCCTACAAAATACACACACCTAACATAGAGGTTGCTAGGTGCAACCGCATGCAACTGCAGCAAGCTGCCTAGCCACGCTCAGGCTGCTGCTGCACATACACATGAGACAAACAGTTGCCCGCGGCAACCACAAGTTAGGCCACACGCCAGCGGCCCTCACCTGTGGTTTTAACCCACACGAAACCGCAGGCAACTGCATGCGGTTAGAGAGTCACGGTCATAGCCATGGCCGTGACACCATGTGTCTGCTTAAGCTGTCAGAAACAGACTCCATGAGGGTGGTAAGAGGGTCCGACGTCCACAAGTTGGTTTTGGACTGTCGGGCGATTGGCATTTGCCAGAGAACACCAAGATTGGCAGATTCGACATTGGCGCCCTGTGCTCTTCACGGATTAGAGCAGGTTTGCACTGAGCACATGTGACAGATCTGACAAAGTCTGGAGACACCATGGAGAACGTTCTGCTGCCTGCAACATTCTCCAGCATGACTGGTTTGGCAGTGGGTGAGTAATGGTGCGGGGAGGCATTTCTTTGGAGGGCCACACAGCCCATCATGTGCTAGCCAGAGGTATGCTGACTGCCATTAGGTACCGGGATAAGATCCTCAGACCAATTGTGAGACCATATGCAAGTGCAGTGGGCCCTGGGTTCTTCTGATGCATAACAATGCTAGGCCTCATGTGGCTGTTATGTGTCAGCAGTTCCTGCATGATGAAGGCATTGATACTATGGACTGGCCTGCCTGTTCCGCAGACTTGAATCCAATCGAGCACATCTGGGAGATCATGTCTCGTTCCATCCACCAGCGACTGTCCAGGAGTTGACTGATGCTTTAATCCATTTAGTCTGGGAGGAGATCCCTCAGGAGAACATCCGCCGCCTCATCAGAAGCATGCCCAGGCGTTGTAGTGAGGTCATACAGGCGCATGGAGGCCCCACACACTACCGAGCCTCATTTCCTTGTCTTGAGGCATTTCCACTGAAGTTGGATCAGCCTGAAATTTGATTTTCCACTTTAATTTTGTGTGTCATTCCAAATTCAGACCTCCATGAGATATTAATTTTGATTTACATTGATCATTTTTATGTTTTATTGTTCTCAACGTATTCCACTATGTAATGAATAAAGATTTAAAGATTTGCAACTGGAATATTTCATTCATTGAGATCTAGGATGTGGTATTTTAGTGTTCCCTTTATTTTTTTGAGCAGTGTAAATATATATATATATATATATATATATATATTTTATTTGCTTTGTTTAGAAAAATTCCATTTGGCAGCTTCACCAAAGTTTGACAATAAATTAAATTTGTTACAAATTAATTTAGCATGATTCGCTATATTAGAATGCCATTCAACCTATCAATCAATGGGACCGTTTTTTAACGCCTGCTGAGACAGAAGTGCACCCATCTAATGGCCATTAAAAACTGTAATATGCTAGTGCAATATGGCCTTTTGGTTTAAAAATAAATAAATCACTCACCTCATCACACTCAGTGCAGCTTCGGCAGATCTTTTTCAATTAAGAGGGGAGCAGACTGCCTCTGTGCAAGCAAGTGGATGAGGTGAGTTTTTTTTTTTAACTCAAAAGGCCATATTGTATTATTTTGTAGTATATTTTTTTCTGTTCTTTCTAAGATAACTCCAGCTGCCATTTTAGGAAAAATGATTAGTTACCACAAAGCGCGAGTAAATTCGGCTTAGTTTAGAATCAAATTTTTCCTAAAATTCAGACCGAATTCCTCTTCGGATGCTTCGCTTTGCTCAACACTAAGCGCAGATATATGAGTTTTTATGTTCCAACAGTTTTGATAGTCAAATGGACATTGTTTCAGAGGTGGAAATATATTCAGACAGTGGTGACTTATGCTCTGCTTCCATCTCCGGACGCAATAGCCCTATGGTGCTAGAAGACGTCGCCACGTCATCACAGCTTCACTTCTCATCTGTATACACCACAAAGATAAGAATGTGGCATAGTTCTAAGTCAGTAACAGAGTTACCCATTTAAAAATATATTTTTCTCTCATTTCATGTGAAAATTTATTTAAAAAAATTAGAAAAAAAAACATTATTAACTCCTATAATAATTTGCACCCAGCATGCTCACTACACCACTAGATGCATGCTTTAAGGGGTCTAATTTTTAAAATGGGGTCATCTCTGGGGGATTTCTGTCATATAGGCAGCTCAATGCCATTACCAGTGTGCAATAGAGCCAGGAACATTTTCAATTTGTATTCTGAAAGCCACTGGGAGCCCTGCCATATGTCAAGACAAAGGATTAGGGCCACAATGGGGATATTTGTAAAGATAGGAGAAATGGGGTGATACAATTTGGGGTGTACTCCTTCATTTTTATGTGCTCTGTACAAAAAAAATTATTGACTTTTGTATGATAAATGAAAATGTTATGTTTTTCATCAGCATTCATTTCTTTAAAAAAAAAAAAATCTACAAAAAGCTACACCCCTATATGAATACTTTAAGGGGTTCAGTTTTCAAAATGGGTTCATTTTTTATGGGGAATTTTCTATTATTATGGTACTTATAAGCCTCTGCAAACTTGGCTTGGAGCAGGATAAAATATGTACTTCAAAAAATTTTTAATTTATGTTAAAATGTCTCCTAAATAAAAAAATAAATAAAAAAAAGTCAAAGTGAAGCCAAAATAAAGATGTGGAAATATATTTCTGGTAAAAATATTGAATAGTATTTTTGTAAATATGTATTTGAAATATTGCAGTGTATTTGAATGCCAAGAGTGTGCAAAGCAGTAATCAAAGCAAAAGGTGGCTACTTTGAAGAACCTAGAATATGACAGATTTTCAGTTGTTTCACACTTTTTTGTTATGTATATAATTCCACATGTGTTAATTCATAGTTTTGATGCCCTCAGTGGCATAGTCATGAAAATAAAGAAAACTCTTTGAATGAGAAGGTGTGTCCAAACTTTTGGTCTGTACTGTATATATGTAAAATTGGGAAAGGCTGGTGTTTTTAATTTTTAATACTTTGATGGGTTTTTTTACTTTTTTTTTTTTACTTTTAGACTCCTTAGGGGGCAAGCATCTGAGATCTGATCACTCGTCCCATAGACCATAATAGAGAACTATTATGGTAAATAAGATTCTGGCATTCTGCCTGCTGAGCCATGGCTAACACACAACTGTACAGGCAGCTTACCATGACAGGCCTGGGAACCTTCAGTAGACTCCAGGCTGTTATGGTAACCAATCAGAGCACCGTGATTTCTGTCTGGGGCTCAGATCAGAAGGTATCTGCAGCATCTGAGGAGTTAAATGACCAGCTGTGCCATCAGTGCCGAGCCCAGTCATTGTGGCCGGATGCCTGCTGTATTATACAGCCTGCAGCCACCATGGATGGAGCAGGCTCAGTGAAGCAGCCCGTTCCATATAACCTCTTACACATTATCACATACATGTACGTGATAATGCGGGAAGAGGTTAATTATATCAGTTTTTGCCCTATAATACGCACTTTTTCCCCCAAACGTGTCATATGTGGCGCCTTTAAGGGTTAGGAGCTTATGTAAGCTTATGAGTATCTCCAACATGTTTCACCACATATGTGGCGTCTTCAGGGGTTACGAGCTTATGTAAGCTCCTAACCCCCTGAAGATGCCAAATATCTGGTGAAACATGTTGGGAGAGCTCTGTCTGTTATTTTAAAATGAAAATATTTTAGTGTTTGCCATAGCTAGGGGATCGACCTGCATTCTTTCCCCGGCTATGTTAGAAGGATATGGGAATGAGAAGAGGGCTAATATATAGCTGGGAAGAGAACCACAAGCAATAGACTAAAAGCAGGAGAGGATCATTTATAAGGAAGCTAAGACTGAAAGGATTTATTGTAACAAACTAAATGGTACATGAGAACAATTTAATATATTATAGTTGCAACATGAAGGTTGCTGATGAGAAGTCAATCACTTTCAGTTGCTCTCTGATAATATTGTAGCGGTGGTGTGGTTTAAATAACACAGCCACCGCTACTATATTCCTTTACTCAGCTATCAGTATCAGCAACACTCAAGAAAATAACCAAAAAACACTAACAGTTATTTTGGGTTTTTAATCTCACTGTAGGCTTTATTATAAATTATATAACACAGACAAAGATAACAATACAACATTGAAGACACTATATTTAGTTCTGTGTTTATTTTTAAATGGAGATAATAAAGGTTCGTTTTTATTGATGTAAAAAAAGAGAAAAGAAAGATTGTACGCCTAAAACAGAATTAATATAGCCTTATGGCTATCATTTTGAGTATGTGTTGAATACAGCACTCCTTGTGCTGGCTGTACTCACCGCTCCCTGAAAATCGGACATCACATAGTACATGACAATCTCTTTTTAACAAAGCTAGGACTAGCCCTGTACCTCCCACGGATCTCTCCATTCATTGCTCTGCTAGATTTATATCAAGCTGGCAGCACGAAGGGAGTGTTCTTTCTGCTGTAGCTAAGGGGGCGTGTCCATGCTCTCCCTATCACAACTCAGGATGCAGTTGAAGGATGAAACTGAACATGTGCTGCCATCTCAGTGAGCCTGACATAGAATTAAGAATAAAAAACAACCAGCAGGTGGCGAACTACAGATACATTTTATTGACTACAACATTTTTTATGTAATTATAAAAGTATTCAGATGCAAGTGCTGGTTTCAAAAACGTAGAATATTTTTTGTGGGACAACCCCTTTATGCTTAATGCCATACATGTATGGCATTATGCTCCCACATTTGTATGGAGTGGGCTGCTGCGGTGAGCCCGCTCCATACTCGGTGGGTGCCGGTTGTATCATATAGCTGTCACCCAGCCACAATGATAAGAAACGGTGATCCCGCCGAACCTCATCATTTAACCCTTCATATGCCGTGATCAATGCTGATCGCGGCATCTTTGGAGTTAGGCAGAGGGATGCAGCAGCAATGACGGGGGCTGTGGTACTCCTTCTCTATGTCTTTCGAAAGTCTTTCTGCAAAGCTCTAGGCAAATGCAACTGAAGCTCTTACTAGATATTTCTATCTAAAAAAAACTGATCTCAGACAAGAATGGCTCATACGGATGCCAAATGTGCATAACTGATGCACAGGATCTTGGCTGTGTGCTTAGGGCCATTGTCTTGTTGGAAGGTGAACCTTCGGCCCAGTCTGAGGTCCAGAGAACTCTGTTTCAGGTTGTCATTAAGAAAATCACTGTACTTTGTTCCATTCAGCTTTCACTCAACTGTGTCCAGTCTTCTTGTCCCCGTTAATGAAAAACACCCCACATAATATTGTTGCCACTACCATGCTACATTGTAGGGATGGTATTGTTCAGTGCCGGGTTCCCTCCAAACATGATGCTTAGGATTGAGGCCAAAAAGTTCAATCTTAGTTTCATCAGATCAGAGAATCTTGTTTCTCACAAAATATGTCAGCTTAAACAATGTCATCTCCCAATTATATTAAAGTACAGTAGATGCTCACGCTTATGCAACAAGGGATGGCAGAAGAAGAGCAGCTTATGCATTTTGCGGGCCATCATATACCTGTTGGGATCCTACATGGAGAAAGCCCGATAGAGGAGGAGGATGTAGGGGGAAGAGCTGCCACCTGAAGAGGAGGAGTTGGAAGGAGCCCAAAAAACCTGGGTCCTTTGACATGCAGGCCAGATTGGCAAGCTTTATGCTTGCTTGGTTATGTAATGACAGGCAAATCACTCAAGTGAAGCAGTCTGATGACTACTGCATAGCCATGCTTTTAGACCCTCGCTATCAAAGCAAAATATAAGAATGTTTTCCTCTTGCCAAAATGGATGTCAAATTACTTTATTACCCAGAAACATGGTGTATGCAGCTTGCCACAGCTTGTCGAGCAGACATCTGCCGTCCACGTATCTAAGGACCCCCCCAGAGACTCCCACCTACTGCAATCTCCACTACCACAAGCAGCAGAAGCCGTAGTAGCAGTCAGTTCAATGTCACCAACATTCACATAACAGAGCTTCAACACCCAGGTTCAGTCCTACCTGGACTCTGACCTTTCTCTGGCACATACCATGTTTTTTCTGACAGCCTGGAACGGTGGCCCAAACTGGCTCAATATGCTGTCTCTGATTTCTCTTGCCTATCCTCTAGTGTCATCTCAGAAAGGGTTTTAAGCCTGGCAGGGGTGTTGTGACCCCATGCCTCGTTCATTTGTCAACATGAACGAGGCATGGATTTGTGAGGATTTCCACACTATTCCGGCTGATGCCAATGAATAGATTTGCCCTTGCTGCTGCCTCCATCATGCGACTTCCACTGTCTGCCTACCATCATGTTCTGTATCGCATGGCTACTGCTGCCATCATGCCACTGCCACTTTCTGCCTGGCTACCATCATGTTCTGTATTGTATGGCTGCTGCTGACTTCACTGCCGCAGCTGCTACTCCCTGCTGCTAATTCCCTACTGTCGCTTATATTACCTCTATTGTCACTAAACAGTTGCCACTACTGATATTACTACTCCTAAATGGCCATATATACATCTACTGCTTTGTCTGTTCCATGCTGTGCTGCTGCTGCCACTACTATTGTGGCCACATGCCACTATTGCGCTACCCTTTCCACATCCACACTGTACTGCTGCTGGTCCCAAATGAAAGTGAGAATTGTTCCAGGTTTGTTCAGAACAGGCCACTCTTTCTTCTGACAATTAACATTTTTGCATATATAAATACAGGTAGGCATTCTGCTTGTCATTGGATGCTTGTGCAGAACAAGCCACTCTTTCTTATCAAATGAACATGTGTATATAAACAGTGTCAGGGATCTATCCCACTGAGACATAATTTTTAGATGCTTGGTCCCAACAAACCACTGTTTATTTCCCATAGCACCATGTGTGTTTAAACATCATCTGCCCCTGATAAAGGATAATTTTTGGAAGCTTTCTAATATGAAAAATCATAACACATGCAAAGATGCACTCATAGCTAGCTATGTCAGTGTCACTCGAGGCAATTGGAGCAACTGGCAATTGATTCATGAAGAATTGATTCGGGTCCAAACCAAACTTTTAGAAAAATTTGCTGAATCGGACACAAATCGAATCTTAAGTTCGATCATTTCATATACAGTACAGACCAAAAGTTTTGACACACCTTCTCATTCAAAGAGTTTTCTTTATTTTCATGACTAATTCATGAAAATTGTAGATTCACACTGAAGGCATCAAAACTATGAATTAACACATGTGGAATTATATATATAAAAAAGTGTGAAACCACTGAAAATATGTCATATTCTAGGTTCTTCAAAGTAGCCACCTTTTGCTTTGATTACTGCTTTGCACACTCTTGGCATTCTTTTGATGAGCTTCAAGAGGTAGTCACCTGAAATGGTTTTCACTTCACAGGTGTGCCCTGTCAGGTTTAATAAGTGGGATTTCTTGCCTTATAAATGGGGTTGGGACCATCAGTTGCGTTGTGGAGAAGTCAGGTGGATACACAGCTGATAGTCCTACTGAATAGACTGTTAGAATTTGTATTATGGCAAGAAAAAAGCAGCTAAGTAAAGAAAAACGAGTGGCCATCATTACTTTAAGAAATGAAGGTCAGTCAGTCCGAAAAATTGGGAAAACTTTGAAAGTGTCCCCAAGTGCAGTCACAAAAACCATCAAGCGCTACAAAGAAACTGGCTCACATGCGGACCGCCCCAGGAAAGGAAGACCAAGAGTCACCTCTGCTGCGGAGGATAAGTTCATCCAAGTCACCAGCCTCAGAAATCGCAGGTTAACAGCAGCTCAGATTAGAGACCAGGTCAATGCCACACAGAGTTTTAGCAGCAGACACATCTGTAGAACAACTGTTGAGGAGACTGTGTGAATCAGGCCTTCATGGTAGAATATCTGCTAGGAAACCAATGCTAAGGACAGGCAACAAGCAGAAGAGACTTGTTTGGGCTAAAGAACACAAGGAATGGACATTAGACCAGTGGAAATCTGTGCTTTGGTTTGATGAGTCCAAATTTGAGATCTTTGGTTCCAACCACCGTGTCTTTGTGCGACGCAGAAAAGGTGAACGGATGGACTCTACATGCCTGGTTCCCACAGTGAAGCATGGAGGAGAAGGTGTGATGGTGTTGGGGTGCTTTGCTGGTGACACTGCTGGGGATTTATTCAAAATTGAAGGCATACTGAACCAGCATGGCTACCACAGCATCTTGCAGCGGCTTGGTATTCCATCCGGTTTGCGTTTAGTTGGACCATCATTTATTTTTCAACAGGACAATGACCCCAAACACACCTCCAGGCTGTGTAAGGGCTATTTGACAATGAAGGAGAGTGATGGGGTGCTGCGCCAGATGACCTGGCCTCCACAGTCACCGGACCTGAACCCAATCGAGATGGTTTGGGGTGAGCTGGACCGCAGAGTGAAGGCAAAAGGGCCAACAAGTGCTAAGCATCTCTGGGAACTCCTTCAAGACAGTTGGAAGACCATTTCAGGTGACTACCTCTTGAAGCTCATCAAGAGAATGCCAAGAGTGTGCAAAGCAGTAATCAAAGCAAAAGGTGGCTACTTTGAAGAACCTAGAATATGACATATTTTCAGTTGTTTCACACTTTTTTGTTATGTATATAATTCCACATGTGTTAATTCATAGTTTTGATGCCTTCAGTGTGAATCTACAATTTCATAGTCATGAAAATAAAGAAAACTCTTTGAATGAGAAGGTGTGTCCAAACTTTTGGTCCGTACTGTATGAGTAAACAACATATACTATCATTCACGTAAATCTTCCATATGAGTTCTTAGAATAATTAACTGCATTCTGCCTCATCTTTATTGAATGTAAAATGCATTTTTTTTTTTTATATTAAATGCTAAGAATTCATAATTGACTGTATAATAAGATAGGTCACAAGTTCATTTGCTCAGCTTGCTTTTATTTAGAATTGAGTGTGATTGTCATTAAAGATTAATAGTTGTGGGAGGTGACAGGATGGGAAAGCAGGCTGCAGACAATGATCTAGTGATAAGTAAAACTGGCCAGTACACCTGCATCTCACTGACTGGGGTCACACATATGCAAACACTTTCCTAGCAGACATCCTGATCCTTCACTGTAAAACACATCAATATTCATTTACTTGTCTCTTTTCAAAGTCATTCTCGACAATATGATCATGATATAATATGAAAGAGGGATTAAGATTTGCAGAAAAGACTATACAGCCTGAAAAATTTAATTTGCTCTAATATTTAAGTAATGTTATATTGCAACAAGCAAAAGAATATAAAAGATTTTTTATGAATTATATATATATATATTTATACTTTGTACATTGATTCGAACTCCATATCAGAAATAGAAAAAACCCTCAACGGATTACTCATTATTAGGCTCCATTCACATGTCCGTAGTGTGTTTTGCGGATCCACAAAACATGGACACCGGCAATGTGCGTTCTGCATTTTGCGGACCGCACATCGCTGGCACTATAGACTATGCCTATTCTTGTCCACAATTGCGGACAAGAATAGGACATGTTCTATTTTTTTTGGAACGGAATTGCGGACGTGTGAATGGGGCCTTAATGTGATAACAACCTAGTGCCATTCATGTGCAGAGCTTGGTACCGAACTTTAACCTAGAGCACTGTACATGTACAGCACAGGATTAAATCTCGTGCTCCTGCAGTCTAGCAGGGGCAGGCCTGTTTCCAGCTGTCAGTGCCAGCCGGGGACTACAAGAAGAAGACAGAAATACACACACTTACATGCCTTGGCATGCTATCAGAGAGATTATTAATGGTTGTCCGAGGAAAAATGTTCTGCCATTCGGTATGTACTTGGGCGCACAAATCATCAAGATCTGCTGCTGGCAGCTCCCCTTGCAATTGACAAACAATCACATTCCAAATGTGCTCTGTGGGAGACAAGTCCATGGTAGCACATTTAAGCCACGCAGGCTGCTCACAGTAGCATAAGCAACATGCGGCCTGGCATTGTCTGTCCTCGTGCAAAACAGCTACTGGGACAGCTTGGAGAAATGTTTGTGCCACTTTTACCATGATCAAATCTGTGGTGATAGGCGGATGCAGATGTCAAAATTATTGTAGGTAACCCTTTCTTTTGCATTCGGGGATTGGGTCATAACCTCGTCCATGTTTCTGTTCCGAAGCCAGGCCAGGAGATTGTAGCCATAAAAGCAGTAAGATGGAACAACTTCACAGAGATCAGAGACCCCTATCATAAAATGTGAAGATGTCATATACCAGCTTTATACAGACAAGAACCCTTAGAGGGGTCAGGAAAAGGCTAGCGTCCTTTCTAGCCGAGATCACGCATGAAACCCCTATCTTGCAATATACATAAAAGAAATACGTGGCCGAATCTATACTTGGTCCAGGTGCTTCCTCCTGAGACCTCAGGCCTTGTATATGCTTCCATGGTATCAACATCAAATAGATCCCAGCTCAGTAACAGAGAGCAATTAGATAACTCCAGCCATCCTGCCATTACCTCCGCTATGTTTGGTACACATATGTGCGGGACATTAGGACGGAGTGGATGGAGGTAATATGAAATTGATAGGATAAATACCCAAAAAGATATTTCAATACAAAGATTTTGAGACAGACTTGGTTTACAGCAAGTGGTCATAAAAGGTCATTACCATACTCACTGGCCTCCTCTTACCTTACAGGTGGTGGGGTTATGGGGGATCTACAGACCCTTTTTAACACATGCATGGAGAAAAGCAAACTGTCATTTCTTTGGGGATCCCTAGCTTGATGGACTGACGAATATTTTTGCTTCCCAAGGCAACTGGACCTAACCGTCACGTAACAAATTAAGTTCTGTTTTTATTCCTTTTATTTTACAAACTGTTATTTTGCACTGCATGTATACCGTATTTTTCGCTTTAAAAGATGCACTTTTCCCCCCCCAAAAGTGGGAGATAAATGAAGTGCGTGTTATGAAGCGAATGGTGCACTGACACTGATACATCGCCGGCTGCTATGCTGCACAGCGCGGCCTGTGATGTATCAGCGGGGAGGGAGGAGGGGCTGGAGGCCGGCAATTGCACTCGTGGCGGGGCCTGGTGCAGTCACCGTACTCTTACACCGGACCCCGCTCACAGCAGTCTTCATATCTAAACTGTAGTCATGTAATCCTTAGCCTCTTGGTTAGCTTTGTTAAAGAAGCGCAATCTTCTGTAGTAGTACTTATTAAATCAAACTACCATAGCAGGCAGGCCGGCAGCGTAACATCGCTCAGTCCGTCTCGCGCCTGCTTCATTAATAAAGTGGGAGGAGCAGGTGTGTGGCGGAGTGAGTGACGTTACGCTGCCGGACGGCCTGCCTGCTATGGTAGTTTGATTGAGTGAATACTACTACAGAGGATTGCGCGTTAGTGAAACTGCAGTTTTTGGTGCACTTTATCATGCTGTAGGGACTGCACAGTGTCCTGCTCAGACTGCACAAAGAGCCCGCTATCTACCTGGCCCTGCTGCAATTTTTTTACTGCAGTGACCGTCACAGAAATGAAGTGCACATGGCGGGAGCAGAACGAGGAGCTCCTGATCCTCATACGGTATAATGTGGAGGTGGCAAGAGGTTAAGCATTACATGACTACAGTTTAGATATGAAGACTGCTGTGAGCAGGGCCAGATGTATTGGGGGTCACTATTTACACAGGGACAAGGGTTATTGGGGGGATATGTGGATGCAGCGGCGTAGCATGAGGGGGCCAGGGGGGCCGTTGCCCCGGATGACAAATTGTAGGGGGCGCCAGGCAGCAGGCAGTATAATGAGGGTGATGGAAGCCTATGGCTCCCATCCCCTACGTTCTGCCTCATAAGCTTCAGGCCAGGCCTGAAGCCTATGAGGCAGTAGAGCGGTGTAGGAAATTGCGATTACATAACAGTGACCTCCTGTGCCGGGTCTCACGAGATGATGTGATGACACAGCGCAGGAGGGAACGGTGATGTGTTCCTGACCGTCTATGCCGGGACATCAGAGCAAACGCTACAAGAAGCGATGAAGAGAGGTGAGTATTTTTATTTATTTTTTATGTAAGTACTAGGGGCCATACTGGGGGCACTATGGAGGTGGGGGAAAGAATGGGGGCCATTATATATTATTCAGAGTGGCCATTATATATTATACAGAGGGGCCACTATATATTATAAAGAGGGGCCATTATATATTATAATTATACAGGGGGACCATTATATATAATAATTATATTAATAATGGCCCCTCTGTATAATTATAATATATAATGGACCCTCTATAGAATATATAATGGTCCCGCTGTTTAATTATTATATCCTCTTCAGGACACATGACGTACCGGTACATCATGTGTTGTTCCGATCACTGCCGCCCGGCTGGCAGTGATCGGAACAAGGTGCCTGCACAAATCATTGAGCAGGCACCTAGGCTAAATGCGTGGGGGGGTCCCATGACCCCCCCATGTCGGCGATCGCAACAAACCGCAGGTCAATTCAGACCTGCGGTTTGATGCGCTTTTTGCCATTTCTGATCCCCGCGGTCCCTGACCGCAGGGATCAGAAACTTTACAATGCCCAGAATATATATGTTCTTCCTCCCCCTGCACCCCTGAATGATATTATGTGGGCGGGTGGTGCAGGGGGAGGGTTGCGGGCGGTGCGGCAGGCGGGATCGCGATCCCCCGCCCGCCTCCTTTTGAATAATCGTTGGTTTCTAGTGGGTATACCAGGGTGCCAGCACATTGCTGGCACCCTGGTATAAACGGCTGACATCGGACGTCACCGTACGGACCGCTGTATGGAAAAGGTTAACAGTAAGAGGGAGCTCCCTCCCTCTCCGATCGGGGGGCTGCTGTGCCTTTGCAGCCCCCCGATGGGAGAGGGAGAGAGCCCCCAGACAGCCCCCCGACACCCCAGTCCTCACCCTTCCCCGTCTGCGAAGTTGTGGCAGACGGGGAAGGTTCCCATGGCAACAGGACGCCTGCTCAGGCGTCCTGCTGTCCATGGTGCTGAACAGATCTGTGCTGAAAGCATAGATCTGTTCAGTGTAAGTAAAATACAGTGCAGTACCCTATATAGAGTACAGTACTGTATTATACAGACATCAGACCCACTGGATCTTCAAGAACCAAGTGGGTCTGGGTAAAAAAAAAAGTGGGTAAAAATCAAAAAACACATTTATCACTGATTAAAAATGAAAAAAATTAAATTCCCTACACATGTTTGGTATCACCGCGTCCGTAACGACCTGATCTATAAAACGGTCATGTTACCTTACCCGAACGGTGAACGCCATAAAAATAAAAAATTAAAAACTATGATGAAATAGAAATTTTGCCCACCTTACTTCCCAAAAAAAGGTAATAAAAGTGATCAAAAAAGTCGCATGTACGCCAAAATTGTAACAATCAAACCGTCATCTCATCCCGCAAAAAATGAGACCCTACTTAAGATAATCGCCCAAAAACTGAAAAAACTATGGCTCTTAGACTATGAAAACACTAAAACATCATTTTTTTTGTTTCAAAAATGAAATCATTGTGTAAAACTTACATAAATTTAAAAAAGTATACATATTAGGTATTGCCGCGTCCGTATGGACCGGCTCTATAAAAATATCACATGACCTAACCCCTCAGGTGACCACCGTAAAAAAATAAAAATAAAAACAGTGTAAAAAAAGCAATTTTTTGTTATCTTACATCACAAAAAGTGCAATAGCAAGCGATAAAAAAATCATATGCACCCCAAAATAGTGCCAATCAAACCGTCATCTCATCCCACAAAAAATGAGACCCTACTCAAGATAATCGCCCAAAAACTGAAACAACTATGGCTCTTAGACTATGGAGACACTAAAACTTTTTTGTTTTAAAAATGAAATCATTGTGTAAAACTTACATAAATAAAAAAAATTGTATACATATTATGTATCGCCGCGTCCGTGACAACCTGCTCTATAAAATTACCACATGATCTAACCTGTCAGATGAATGTTGTAAATAACAAAAAAAAAAAACGGTGCCAAAAAGGTATTTCTTGTTACCTTGCCGCACAAAAAGTGTAATATAGAGCAACCAAAAATCATATGTACCCTAAACTAGTACCAACAAAACTGCCACCCTATCCCGTAGTTTCTAAAATGGGGTCACTTTTTTAGAGTTTCTACTCTAGGGGTGCATCAGGTGGGCTTCAAATGGGACAAGGTGTCAAAAAAACCAGTCCAGCAAAATCCAGCCTTCCAAAAACCGTATGGCATTCCTTTCCTTCTGCGCCCTGCCGTGTGACCGTACAGCGGTTTACTACCACATATGGGGTGTTTCTGTACACTACAGAATTAGGGCCATGAATAATGAGTTTTGTTTGGCTGTTAACCCTTTCTTTGTAACTGGAAAAAAAATATTAAAATGGAAAATCTGCCAAAAAAGTGAAATTTGGAAATTGTATCTCTATTTTCCATTAAATCTTGTGCAACACCTAAAGGGTTAAAAATGTATGTAAAATCAGTTTTGAATACCTTGAGGGGTGTAGTTTCTTAGATGGGGTCACTTTTATGGCGTTTCTACTCTAGGGGTGCATCAGGGGGGCTTCAAATGGGACATGGTGTCAAAAAACCAGTCCAGCAAAATCTGGCTTCCAAAAACCAAACGGCGCACCTTTCACTCTACGCCCCGCTGTGTGGCCGTACAGTAGTTTACGGCCACATATGGGGTGTTTCTGTAAACGGCAGAGTCAGGGCAATAAAGATACAGTCTTGTTTGGCTGTTAACCCTTGCTTTGTTAGTGGAAAAAATGGGTTAAAATGGAAAATAAGGCAAAAAAAATGAAATTTTCAAATTTCATCCCCATTTGCCAATAACTCTTGTGCAACACCTAAAGGGTTAACGACGTATGTAAAATCAGTTTTGAATACCTTGAGGGGTGTAGTTTCTTAGATGGGGTCACTTTTAGGGAGTTTCTACTCTAGGGGTGCATCAGGGGGCTTCAAATGGGACATGGTGTAAATAAACCAGTCCATAAAAATCAGCCTTCCAAAAACCAAACGGCGCACCTTTCACTCTACGCCCCGCTGTGTGGCCGTACAGTAGTTTACGGCCACATATTGGGTGTTTCTGTAAACGGCAGAGTCAGGGCAATAAAGATACAGTCTTGTTTGGCTGTTAACCCTTGCTTTGTTAGTGGAAAAAATGGGTTAAAATGGAAAATTAGACAAAAAAATGAAATTCTCAAATTTCATCCCCATTTGCCAATAACTCTTGTGCAACACCTAAAGGGTTAACGACGTATGTAAAATCAGTTTTGAATACCTTGAGGGGTGTAGTTTCTTAGATGGGGTCATTTTTGGGAGGTTTCTATTATCTAAGCCTCACAATATGACTTCAAACCTGAACTGGTCCATAAAAAGTGGGATTTTGAAGATTTCTGAAAATTTTCAAAATTTGCTTCTAAACTTCTAAGCCTTGTAACATCCCCAAAAAATAAAATATAATTCCCAAAATGCTACAAACATGAAGTAGACATATGGGGAATGTAAAATCATCACAATTTTTGGGGGTATTACTATGTATTACAGAAGTAGAGAAACTGAAACTTTGAAATTTGCTAATTTTTGCAATTTTTTTGTAAATTAGGTATTATTTTGTGCAAAAAAAATAATTTTTTTTTACTTCATTTTACCAGTGTCATGAAGTACAATATGTGACAAAAAAACAATCTCAGAACGGCCTGGATAAGTCAAAGCGTTTTAAAGTTATCAGCACTTAAAGTGACACTGGTCAGATTTGCAAAAAATGGCCTGGTCCTAAGGTGTAAAAAGGCTGTGTCCCTAAGGGGATATATAATGGCCCCTCTGTATAATATATAATTGTCCCCCTGTATAATTATTATTTATAATGGCCCTTCTGTATAATATATAATGGCCCCCTGTATAATTAATATATATAATGGATCCCCCTGTATAATTATAATATATAATGGCCCCTCTGTATATTTATTATATATAATAACCCCTCTATACTATTAGGATATATAATGGCCCCCTCTGTATTATTACATATATATAATGGCCCCTCTGTATAATTATTATATATAGTGACCGCCCCAGTATTATTATAATAGATAATATGGCCCATCCTGCCGCATCCTGACCCCAGACTTCAGGTCACACTGTGTGTGTTGTGAATTCTGGGGCCTCACACCCATCTACTACATTATCTGTACTCAGAGAATTATCACTGTATTATCTGTGGTGTTACGTAGGACTGCTACATTATCTGTAAAATGGGGCATGGCCACAGGTTGGGGGGGGGGCGCAATACATGGCTTTCCCCGGGTGCTGGTAACCCACGCTACGCCACTGTGTGGATGACACATATATAGTATAACAGTGTCATCCACAGATATCCCCATAACAGTATCATCCACAGATCCCCATAACAGTGTCATCCACAGATCCCCCATAACAGTGAGTCATCCACAGATCCCCATAACAGTGCGTCATCCACAGACCTCCTCCATAACAGTGTCATCCACAGATCCCCCATAATAGTGTCATCTACATACCACCATTACTTCAAAACCCACCAAAAGCACACCTTTTGGTTCAAAATATTTTTTTTCTTATTTTCCTCCTCAAAAACCTAGGTGCGTCTTATCGTCAGGAGCGTCTTATAAAGCTAAAAATACAGTATGTCTGTATATCTTATGTGGTATTTTCTATGATAACTTCATTGTTTGTATGCACTGTCCTTTTTTAATATTAAAACTTCTTGTGTTCTAACGATTCCATGACCTTACCTATATTGCTTTAGTAACCTGCGAATTCTAGCAGTTGTAGAGTATACTTAATACAAGGTTTCTCATCAGCCTGATATGAAGAGTGGTGACAGCTAAGATTGATTAGTTTCAGATGATGGAGTGGTAACAGAGGGAGGTCCAGCTTGACCCTGCAGGCTTCCATCCTGAATCTAAGTTTGTGATCCTGTCAAAATCAATGTACACCTAAAATGAAGACTAGAGGGGTTCTGCTACCATACATTATGACACCCCACCCCACAATCCCAGGAGTAGGACCGGTGTGATGTTCCCTTGTAAAGGCCTCCTTATGGCATTGTCCACATGGTCTCCAGACCAATCTCTGGCTATCATTGTGTCTGAGACAAAAGCGGGACTTATTGCTGAAGAGGGTAGACCTCCATTGCTATCTTGATGTGCACCATCATAGCCTATGAGGGCAGTGGCATGAGGTCAGGAACACCTGTAGCTGTAGATCTTGAGGTACAGCTCATAGCCCAATATGCAAACTCCCTCTCATGGTTTGTGTAGAAACTGTTTGCTCTCCTAGGCTTGGGAAGTAACATTCAATTTCACTTGTAGTATAGGATCACTATGCACCATTCATCTAATCAGAGAGTCTATCCATGCAGAGGTTTGTACACATCTTGGCTGTCATTCCAGTTCATTGTTCTTCACCCAACCACCAGGACACATAATGAACACTGCTGACATCCCAGCCTAGG
Organism: Bufo gargarizans; assembly: GCF_014858855.1. Taxonomy (NCBI): domain Eukaryota; kingdom Metazoa; phylum Chordata; class Amphibia; order Anura; family Bufonidae; genus Bufo; species Bufo gargarizans. Next base: position 346,603,626 of record NC_058084.1, on the reverse strand, counting down.
TCGTAGCGATCTGATGGAGTGATAAACCAAGGTCTCTCTTTTAAAGGATTCTGTCCCTCTCAGTGTGCAACAAGTGCCGATAGATGAACAGGAGGCATTGCACAATCATCCCACATGACTTTATTCAATTTTTGAGGTTTCATGTTTTGAGGGATGTGGGTGGTTCACCTCAGGAATGGGGGGGGGGGGGGGGTCACATCAGGGATGTGGGGGGCGGGGGGCAGTGAATCTTGTGAGGGTCACTGCATGTTGTGGGAATTGCCTCAGGAATGTAAAGGGCACTGCATGTTGTGGGGGGTCACCCAGGGATTTGGTTGCTGTCTTCCCCTTTCTCCAGGAAGCCCAGGCGCAGAAAACTGCTCTCCAGATGGCATGGCAGCTTCTACTGAGACATCAGCAGGTCCCCGAGTGACATAAAGTTCTCCTCCCGGCCCAGGCTGGCCCCTACTTTATAGCACAATTCCCACATCCCTCATGCAGTCCCAGCTCAGCTGCCTCACACATCTGTCATTTGCCGCCTTCCTCATGACATGCCACCTGACGTCATGGACCATCCATTCAGAGCTTCAGCTGCTGTTACCTGCTCCATTACCATGGAGATAGGGATGCCAATAGCTGTGTGTTGTCCAGCTCCCTCTCCTGGGGCGTGTCTCATGCATGTTGGGGCGTGTCTTATGCATGTGAAGCCCCTCATTTTTGTAATAGTTATAGTGATCTGAACAGGGGTGTAGCTATAGGCTCATGGGTCCTGGTGCAAGAGTTCAGCTTGGGCCCTCCCCTTCCCACAGTGCTTTGTGGCAAGGGGCAGGGGTGCACCTAACCTTTTTGCTCCTTGAGATAAAAATTGAAAAGCCCCACATAACAAATTCTCAACTTAATGCCTTCCCTCCAATCATTCTGTTAACGGGGTTGTCCTCTTTTTACTATTAATGACATATCCTAGGAACTACACAATGCCCTGATGGAGGCTCTGGTCATCAATATTAGATTGACAGAGGTAAAACACTCAGGACCCCCTGATCAGCTGTTAGAAGAGGCCAGCACATTCAAGTCAATGGAGCTGAGCTGTAATACCAAGCACAGGCACCATACTGTATTGCACTGTGCTGGGAAAGCTGCGGTGAGAACGCTGCGTTCACCAAAGTGGCTCCCTGAAACAGTTGATCAGCAGGGGTGGCGGGACTCGGACCCCCGCTCATGGGATAATGGTGACCTATGAGGATAGGTCATCATTATCAATTCGTGGATAACCCCTTTAAACATAACACAGCTCCCTTTAAAATCAATGAGAAGTCTGTGTAATGCTATGCAATGATTGGTTGCTATGGTCTACAGTTTTTGTTTTAAACAGTTTCAAAAATTACTCTCCTTGTTTCTACTGTGGGGCATTAAAGCACACTAAACATAGAACATTAACAAAAATATAACAAAGATCTCAGAATCTCTGATATTGTAATTGAAAGAGAAAAAGTTATGAAGAGATCTTCTCTATGTGTTCCAGGAGATCAGCCTTGTCCTCCCCTACTCTTCCTCACAATCATGCTCCAGTCTGTAAGACAACTATCTGCGTCACATGCCCCCCCCTTGTTTCTTGCCTGAGGTACGACACAAAGATTTTTAAAGTCAACCCTCTTGGTTCAGCCATACTCCCTTAGCCTGTCTCCAGCCAAAAATGGTAGATATCATGAGCAAATCACCCCGATGTTCTCTGTAGCGTTTTTACAAGTTATTTTTCAAGGATATGCAGAAACTCCTGCAGACTGAAAAACAGTGGGGGCCCATTTATCTGCTGTTTATTTTATAATTTTTTTTTACTTTTAGTGCTCCTTTAAAATCACCAAACCGCTTACCACATAGTCCACAATTGTGATAAATATTATATACATTTACATTTGGATGGGTTATACAGTGGCATGCAAAAGTTTGGTTCACAATTACTGTTACTGTGAACAGTTTAGCAAGTTGAAGATGAAACCAAGGAGGTTGCTGCTACTAACCATGCAGGGTTCCCTAGTATTGCTTCGGGCCATTTTCTTTTTTGTGCTTTTGAAAATGTAACAGATGAAAATAAAAATATTTTTTTTCCTAAAAATACTAAGGGAATTGTGTTATCTTTAATTTTATGCATTTTGGAGATCATTTTATCTTCAACTTGCTTAACTGTTCACAGTAACAGTAATTTTGACCAGGGGTGCCCAAACTTTTGCATGTCACTTTACATACAGTCCTGATCAAAATGGCAAAAAATCATATTTAGCATGGCTGGATCTTAACAAGGTTCCAAGTAGAGCTTCAATATGCAACAAGAAGAAATGGGAGTGAGACAAAACATTTTTTGAGCATTCAATTTAATGAAAACAATGAATAAACTGAAACAGGCTGTTTTTCAGCTGATCAAAAGTTTAGGACCACACCTCCCAAAAAAAATTAAACCCCCCCAAAACAGAAATCCAACTTCCAAACATGAACTCAGTAATGAGTAGCTCCGCCGTTATTGTTTATCACTTCAAAAATTTGTTTCGGCATGCTTGATGCAAGCGTTTCCATGAGGTGAGTGGGAACATTTCTCCAAGTGGTGAAGACTGCCACACGAAGGCCATCTACTGTCTGGAACTGATGTCCATTTTTGTAAACTTCCCTTGCCATCCATCCCCAAAGGTTCTCAATTGGATTTAGATCAGGGGAACACGCAGGATGGCCCAATAGAGTGATGTTATTCTCCTGGAAGAAGTCCCTTGTCCTGCCGGCTTTGTGTACTGTAGCATTGTCTTGTTGAAAAACCCAGTTGTTACCACACAGACGAGGGCCCACACTCATGAGGAATGCTCTCTGCAACATCTGGACATAGCCAGCGTCCGTTTGACGCCCCTGCACTTCCTGAAGCTCCATTGTTCCACTGAAGGAAAAAGCAGCCCAGACCATTATGCCGCCCCCTCCACTGTGGCACATAGAAAACATCTCAGGTGGGATCTGCTTGTCATGTCAGTAACGTTGGAAACCATCAGGACCATCAAGGTTAAATATTTTTTCATCAGAGAATAAAACTTTCTTCCACCTTTGAATGTCCCATGTTTGGTTCTCTCTTGCAAAGTCCAAATGAGCAGTTCTGTGGCGTTCAAGGAGACAAGGTCTTTGAAGGCATTTTTTGTTTTTGAAGCCCTTCAGTCTCAGATGCCGTCTGATGGTTATGGGGCTGCAGTCAGCACCAGTAAGGGCCTTAATTTGGGTCGAGGATCGTCCAGTGTCTTGACGGACAGCCAATTGGATCCTCCGGCTCAGTGCTGCTGAAATTTTTTGGGGTCTTCCACTTGACTTTTTTGTTCCATAACCCTCAGGATCATTTAAGAAATTCCAAATGACTGTCTTACTGCGTCCTACCTCAGCAGCGATGGCGCTGTCACGCCGGTGACAGGTTTGAGAAGGTCTGAAAGATTATCTGCACATTAGTTATCTGACAGCCTCTTTTGGTTTCACTTTGTCTGTGTGTTGCTGGTATGTCCACACCCCCTGTTCAGGTGTGGATCATGTGGCCTTCACCTCCCCCTATTTAGTCTGACTTTACCCATCACTCCTTACTCTTGATAGCTTCATTTGGTATTTGGAAGAGCTGGAGTGTGGTTCGTGGTGAAGTCCTGTTCGTCCATCATCCATCAGCCTCAGAAGTTAAAGGGACACTGACAGCCCCAATTAGCATATTTAGGTATATATACGTGAGTACAGGTCTTATAAAGTCTATTAAAATGATCTAAGTATCCCCCTGTCCACCTTATAAGTACCAAAATATAAAGTTATATAACCTGCTTGTCTGGTCACCAATCTGCCCAAGGGGCGGCGTTTCATCACAAAATGCGCCCAGCCAGCCGCTCCCAACTGCCAGTCTGAAGCGCCGCCCAGCTCATCAATATTCACTTAGCTGGGCGGCGGCTACAACTCTCCGGACTCAAGTGCTGCAGCCTCTGCTTTATGCGCATGCGCCGGGCACTTGAGTCGGGAGAGTTGTAGCCGCCGCCCAGCTAAGTGAATATTGATGAGCTGGGTGGGGCTTCAGAACGGCAGTTAGGAGCGGCTGGCTGGGCGCATTTTGTGATGAAACGCCGCCCCTTGGGCAGATTGGTGACCGGACAAGCAGGTTATATAACTTTATATTTTGGTACTTATAAGGTGGACAGGGGGGATACTTAGATCATTTTAATAGACTTTATAAGACCTGTACTCACGTATATATACCTAAATATGCTAATTGGGGCTGTCAGTGTCCCTTTAAGTGTTCCGCTTGTTGTGTTTTGTATTCCCCCCACCTTTGTTGTTTACTAGGCCTCAGCGAGACGCTGGTTCCTTCACCAGGGAAGGAGTGGGTTGTCTCTGCCCGGTCATTACTATTAGGGCAACTTAGGACCACAAGGGTTTTCTAGGTTCCTGTGTATGGGCATCTCTACCATCGAGAGGTGCCCATACAGATAGAAGTTAGGGCCAGGAGCAGGGTTTTATAGGTGGTGACCCTTTTGCTTCCCTAGCGGTGAGGCCTAGTGTCTTTTCCCTTCCTTCTTGTTGTCCTTTGGTGTTCTCCCCTAAAACATCCATCACAGGCGCGCTGTGAGAGACCCTGCTTATGCAGTTCAACAACCCGACAACTTTTAAAAAGGGAGAGTTTTTTTGCCTTTGCCACCACAACTTGTGACTACCTGACAGAAAATGACAATGAATCCACATCTTTGCACAGATTTGGCCTTTTAAAGGCATGTGGTCCTAAAATTTGGTTTAGCTGAAAAACAGCCTGTTTCAGTTTAATCGTTACTTTCAATTAATTGAATGCTCAAAAAATGTTTTGTCTCACTCTCATTTCTTCTTGTTGCATGTTGAAGCTCTACTTGGAACCTTGTTAAGATCCAACAATGTAAAATATGATTTTTTGCAATTTTTCAAGTGGTCTTAAACTTTTGATCAGGACTGTAGTACTTTAAATTGAGCAGTCCACCTACTGCTAGTTCAGGGATGCTCAACCAGTGGCCCTCCAGCTGTTGCAAAACTACAGGTCCCAGAATGCCCTAATAGCTGTAGGCTGTCCATGCCTGCTGGGAGTTGTAGTTTTGCAACAGCTGGAGTTGAGTATTCCTGTGCTAGTTCATGCTATCACAACTTTTTTCTTTAGGGGAGGAGGTTAGGTGTGGGCTCCAGTAGACAATGTCCCATCTCCGACTCCAATCTCTCATCCTACTCATTATGAAGGAAAATATTATCAACATGACAATAGTAGTTTCATCCCTTATCGGCCACCATAGGCCTCATTATGGTGGTCACTAAGTGGCCTTAGCTTAGGCTGCTGCTTTGTAAGGCAGCCTAGTTTAAAGGGAACCTGTCATGTGGATATTTAATTATAATCTAACTAATTATATACAATTATTAACTACTAAAAAGTGCCTTAGATGTTATGCAATGGCCAAGTCAATCACCTGACCTGAATCCGATTGAGCATGCATTTCACTTGCTGAAGACAAAACTGAAAGGAAAATGCCCCAAAAACAAGCAGGAACTGAAGACAGTTGCAGTAGAGGCCTGGCAGAGCACCACCAGGGATAAAACCCAGCGTCTGCGATGTCTATACGTTCCAGACTTCAGGCTGTAATTGTCTGCAAAGGATTTGCAACCAAGTATTAAAAAGTGAAAGTTTGATTTATGATTATTATTCTGTCCCATTACTTTTGGTTCCTTAACAAGTGGGAGGCACATATGCAAACTGTTGCAATTCCTACACCGTTCACTTGATTTGGAAGTAAATACCCTCAAATCAAAGGTGACAGTCTGCAGTTAAAACACATCTTTTTCGTTTAATTTCAAACCCATTGTGGTGGTGTATAGAGCCAAAAATGTTAGAATTGTGTCGATGTCCCAATATTTATGGACCTGACTGTATCTTGATCATTTGCACTGTATTTGCGAGGCTCTGTGGAAAGGGTTAATAAATACTAAGAGAGACTTTTGGAACTTTTCCGCAACTTGTAAAAGAGCATGTTTTGGAGGGAAAAAGCCAGACTTGTTTACCACCAAAAACAGACAGACTGACCTTTTGAATGTCTGGTTTTAGCTCTGTTGTTATGTCTGAAAACTTGTTTTTGTCTGGAAAAACTGCTTTGTCATTGCCATTGATTATCATTGAAGCTCTAATGTAAGTCTATTGGAGACGGGGTTGAAACAAGGTATCTGTTCGTGCTGAGTTTTTCCACTCCACCTCTCCCACTAGAAGGTTCCAGTATAGCTAGAAATGGTATATAAGGAGATCAGTCAGAGCGAGCCCTATGCTTCTCCTGTATTGTTTTGTACCTGAATTCCTCTAGTAAGGAAGTGCACTGGTTAACTGCAGACCCTGACTCTCTGGACTTATTTCCCATTGGGGTGCACTACGCCTTACCATCCCTTCCAGACAGCAGCAACACGTGGTGGCACCTCAATGGTGACCGGCAGCCATCCCAAATCTGGCCACTGCATTTGCAAATGAGCCTTTAAGAGCAACAGGATGTTGCTGTTATACCTAGAGGCTCGGCTGTCACTGTAACTGCCGGTCCTTCTGCACTTTGATTGATAGGACCAGGTAGTGAAAACATCATCACGCCTATCCTTGTCAAAGTGCAGAGGAAGTTGCAGTTGCAGAGAGATCGGTGCCTCTAGGTGTAACAGCAATGTCCCCATTGCTCCTAGAGGCTCATTCACATATACAGGTATTAAAAGATCATTTTGATCAGCAGTGTGAACATATGAACATGGGACCAACACCTTCAGCTGCCAAGCACACATGGAACAAGTTAGCCAGTTTCATATGTACAATTCTGCTGACAGATGCCCTTTAATCAGGTCAGAATGCCTGCCTATGATACGCACAAGTGTTAATTGTCAGAAGAAACAGTGGCTTGTTGGAATAAAGTCTTCAAAAATTATGTGTTAACAGGGGCAGAATGAACGCACAAGTGTTAATTGACATAAGAAAGAGTATCTAATTCTGAACTAGCGTAGAAAAATTCTCCCTTTTAAGTGGGAGCAGCAGGAGTACAGTGTGGATGTAGAAAGGGTAGGCTATTCATGGCATGTGGCTGCAACAGCAGCAGCAGCAACAGTAGTAGCATAGCATGGAACAAACAAGTGCTGGCTGTGAAGTGTTAATAGTAGTGGGAGAAGGGGATTTGCAGTGAGGAGTAGCAGCTGTGGTGGGGGCAGCAGCATCAACCATATGGTAGGGAACATGTTGGCAGGCAGGCCGACAGCGGCAGTGGCATGATGGCAGCAATAGCCAAATGGAACATGATGGTAGGCAGGAAGACATCAGTAGTGGCAAGATGGGGCATCATCAGCAAGAACAAATCTATTCATCAGCCTCAGTTGAAGGACTGTGAAAATACTCCCAGATCCATGCCTCATTGGTTTTGACAAAAGTGATGTTTTGGACACTGGCAGAAGACAACTTGGTCTGTTTGGGTGTCACCATGCCCCCTGTCGTGCTCAAAAACCCTTTCCAAAATTACACTGGAGGCTTGGCAAGAAAGAACAGAGAGAGCATACTGGGCCAGTTCGGACCACTGTTCTAGTCTTTTGGCCTAGATGTCCAGGGGGTCAGAGAAAGGCCAGAGTCCAGGTACGAATGAACCTGGGCATTGAGGTGGTAGGTCTCCATTTGCTGTTTTGCCTCAGCCTGGCGCAGCACATGAAAAAGTATTCCATCATGTTGAGGAGACTGATCTGGCTGTTGCTGCGGGGAGCATGTGTTATTTCCGCCAAGCTTAGCCCATCTATGTTGCTGACATTGTCGTTGACCACCTTGCTTCGTTAGAGTTGGCGGGGAGACAGCCAGTGGGGAGATTGCTGATTGATGAACTTTAGCAATTGATTGGCTGTGTAGTTCTGACACCGTATGGCAACGCTTTGCTGCTGTTGTGGATGTCCATGGAGGAGGAGCTGGATGAAGTGGATAAGTGCCTGGTGTGGGAGCCAGGCCAACACAAACATGGAGGTGTCAAAAGGACCGGGCCTCATTGCTGGGGTGCTTTCTCACAGCTACTGCAAAAAACATTGACCCAACGGGCCGTGAAAGACATGTATTGTCCCTTCCCATAACAGCTGCTCCAGTTGTCCAATGTGTTGTGTACCTTGCTGCATAGCGACAATTGCAAGAAACAGCCCACATTGTCTGCTACATGAGAGTATGAGACAGAGATGGCTTTTTGGGAGAAATATTGCTGGCTAGTTATCTTCCAGCAAGGCTGAGCATACACCATCTGCTCCCTAAAGGCAGCACACTCTACTAAATAGTATGGCATCGACTGCATCATCAGCAATTTGGCCAGGTGGGAGTTATTTATGGCTGACGATGGAGTGGAGAAGCAGGAGGAATCTGAGCGAGAGAAGCAGTAAGTGATGATGACGATGACAAAGACACCATACTGCCCATGGATGCGGCCTGGCTGTTACAAAGGAGATTGTGAGAAGGAGGAAACTCTTGTTGCTCTAGCTGGAAGACTGATCTTTATTGCCGCTGCTGCTGTCATCCTCCTCCTCAAATGTTACCTCCTACTCAGCACCCCGATTTGGCCCCCATGTTCTGTCTAACACACAATCATCATCAATACTCATCCTCCCCACCACTTTCATCAGACTGTGATATATCATCATGGGCTCCTCGGCCCCCATTTCAACCCGCTGCTAGGTACTTGCCCAGAGTGGCATTGTCGCTACAACTGCCCCCACAATCAATACCATGGCTATTGGGTGCTACTATTACCACCACCAACACAGCTATACCTGGGTTTCCTTGCCTCCTCCTGAACCTCCTCCTCAGGGAAGTCTAAACGCTGACTGCTCTCACAAGTCATCAACAAGGAGACTCTCTTGACTATCTGCTGTAAGTCGTGGTGGGGTTCCACTATGAGGGAGCAGTGAAGACAGAGAGGACGCCACTGAAAGGCTTCTTTGGGACTGCAAGGAGGAGGAGAAGGAGGAATGCTGTGGCCCCTTGCTCCAAGCCATCATATAAAGTCAAAAGCTTAATCATTAAATTTGATAGAAGCTGTCAATATCATGCAGCATCACAATGTTCATCCCGAACGAAGGATCGATGAAACGCATGCCGGGTTGGCACAATCCTGGACAGGGACACACTTTGGGTAAATGATTCATAGTTTCTGCTGCACTTGCACTTTACATTATTGTTGCTGTCATGTCACTTTGCCCTGGTGTTCTCATCCAGTGATGACGCCTATCTTTCCCTGCATTTGTTTTTAACCTTAATGTCAATTAATAAAGTGTTTAATTAATTATAATGTAGTCTGGCAATTGTTTGCAGGTTTTTACTACTTCTTGCTGGTCTGCTACTGATCACATTCTGGCTCTGGAAGGACAAGGCCTGGGTCTTTTTTTTAACCTTTACATATTATAGACATTTTATTATGAGGCCTAATGTAAAATCAAGATTTTACTAAATGAAAAGTCACGGGTTTGGTAGACAGTCACACAAATTAGGGAACATTATAGCTTAATTGCAAGCATGTTTTCTGTAACTGAAAGACAAAGGCACCATTAAATATCCTTCGGCTTCTACAATAACAATTAATCATGCTATTGACAATTTGGGAATAAAGCAGTATTGGCGGCTGTACGATTTCTACCTACTGTGCTTTTTGCATTTAAAAAAGCAGTTTCAGAAAAGACCTTGCAATGCGATTACTGTACCCCACCTCCACACCAGTATAACGATGCAGAAAATGCTGGTGTAACATTTGACTGCTGTGTTATTTGCATTTAAAAATGCTGCTTCACAAAAGGCCATTCTCTACTGTAAAATTAATGTTACAAACTTCTAATGCGATTATCCCCCCCTTCCCCCACAACACCACTATAACGATGTTGGAAAGACTGGTGTAATATTTGACTACCGTTTCAGAAGAGACCTTTCTCTACTGTAAACCACACGTTGCAAACTTGTAATGCAATTATTCTCAACATCATTATAACAATGCTGGAAAGGTGGCAACATTTCTGTCTTCAGTGTAATTTGCATTTAATTTCACTGGTATAATAATGGTGTTACCATAAAATTATTTTGCTATAATTCAATGTGTTTAACAACACCTGGCAGATATAATGCACTGGAAAAAAAATTGCAATTGCTCAGCAGCAGAATGCTATTGGGGTGCTGTGCTGGCAATAATAATTAGTATTACTTTTGGTTTGGGGAGAAAACAGCTGTATCTTTGTTTAAATGAGAATTTTTTATTTATTTTTTACATGCAGGTGGCTGGTTTTGCAGCGCAGAACTGAAAGAATGAGGTTCTGCAACAGCTGTATTTTTAAGCACTGTTCCCCAGCCCCTCACTCCCTCAAACTGCTTTTCCTAATCAAAGTCCCTAGTATTATACACAATTATTTATTTCTATCCTTTCCCTACACGATTCTTGTCCTGTCACCCTCATTACCAGCTCAACGACATTCTGCTCATTCTGCATAGGCATCTCCCTGCCGTCTGCCCCACTGATTGGCTGATCCAGGCCCGTGAGACAATCTGGGTAAGCCCCCCCATTTCCTCCAAGGTCATGTGAGCATCCTTCTTTATTCTCCCTCGTGGTTTTGGCTGCCAATATATGCAGTAAAATACCATTTTACTGGATTTGTCTGAAGCTAACTTGAAATGTGACATTTTTAACAAACCCGGTTTGCTCATTCCTACTCTTCACATATCCAGGGCCGGACTGGCCTACCGGGATACCGGGAAAATTCCCGTTAGGCCGGTAGCTCTGACTGCCGCACGGCCGGCTGTGCCGACAGCGAGGAGGCTGAGGCTCCTTGGCTGGTGCAGTAACAGAGGAGACCATTCCCCCCCATCAGCACGGCTGTCTGGCACGGACATTGCCCGGAGCCTGACTCCTCCCACACATGTGACTGATCACGTGATCATGACATCACACAAGGTCCTTTAGCCTGGTAGCTGCTGCTTGTGTGGAGCTGTCATCAGGCTGTTCAGCGCTGTCAGGTAGGAGGCTGACGAGGTCTTGAGGTCTAGTAGCCACACTGATGCTTCTAATGAAAATACTTCAATAGCAGCATCGAGGATGCACAGTCTCAGGCTAGAGGCACAATTATATAATCAAATGATCAGCCACATTCAGCAGTCTTGCCATACTGACAATGCCAAATCCAACCTGAGAGATCAAACTTTTGGCAGACAACAGTTTTCTATCATTGATCACAAATGATCCTGATCACATATAAATTCTCAACCCTAGCCAGCCAAAATTATCAACAGCTTTAAAAGATTGATGACTGGGCCCGGTGTTCTGCCAGATTCCTATACCTGGCAGAATGCTATACCCGGAAGTGACGCGGCCGCATCGGGATCAGCTAGAGGAGGGTGTGTGTGGATCTGCGCAAGCGCAGATCCACTGGATTCGTAAAAATAATTGCACCGCCGTGGGAGAAGCACCTACTTCATTTGCATGCGCAAAACTGTATACCGCGCGTGCGCACTCAGGGGTAGGTAGATTTTTCAGTGCAAAATGTTCTATCAGATCTCCCTACCCCTGAGTGCGCATGCGCGGACACATCATCTGGAGCAGTTCAGCCTCACCACATAGCAGAGGTGATTGCAGGATATTGGGGTGGTGGGATCACCACATAGCAGAGCTGAGTGCGTACGTGCGGAGTACGGTTTTGCGCATGCAAATGAAGTAGGTGCTTCTCCCGCGGTGGTGCAATTATTTTTACGAATCCACACACGCCCTCCTCCAACTGATTCCGGTGCGGCCTCGTCACTTCCGGTGCGGCTGCGTCACTTCCGGATATAGCATTCTGATAAGGTATAGGAATCTGGCAGAACACCGGCTGTGTCAGGGCTGTAGGAACCGGCTGCACTGTATGTTTGTGCGTTATGTAGCAGAGGCTCAGACACGCTGCATCTTGCTTGCATAATGCGTTTATAGTGACTTCATGAATCTTACAGTGCCAATCCGTGTGGAGTCCGCTCAGCCAATCACCGGCTATAGCGGGACAGCGCTGAGTGGTCCACCACTGTCTGCCAAGACAAATACGGGCCCCATTCTGGAGATCGCTGGGGGAGTCCCATCCTGTGGATAGGGGATACATTTTTAATTACTGGATAACCCCTTTAAAGTCATACAAGTCTGTCATACTACAATACTACATTTATTAAAATTTCCCTCCTCTGTGCCCCCATATAGTACAGCCCCCCCGCATGTGCCCCCATATAGTACAGCCCCCCCTCTGTGCCCCCAGATAGTACAGACTCCCCCTTTGTGCCCCCAGATAGTACAGACTCCCCCTTTGTGCCCCCAGATAGTACAGACTCCCCCTTTGTGCCACCATATAGTACAAGCTCTCCCTCTGTGCCGCCATATAGTACAGGCCCCCCTCTATTCCACCAAATAGTAAAGACATGTATGCAACTGGTATGCAACTTTTTCCAGGGCTGTTTTTTATCCCCAGTCCGGCCCTGCACATATCTATATATCCTTCCTGCCTGGTATACACTGCACCTGTATATTTTACCCTCTGTAGAGGGGAGGGCGTCATGGGGATATTCTGGGGGTAAATGAATATCGTCATCTGAACCAATTTATGTAAGAACACTTCTCTGTGTCACAGGTACAAGAAAATCAGGAAGAGATGGCCAAACATCCTTATCTCTGGACTGAAGGCAGTGGTGGTGCAGTGAAGCCAGGTAACAAAGATTTTATAATATAATATTTATAATATCATATTCACGGGGTACAGACAGGGATTAGGGTTGCCTTTTATAACCCACACATTGGGGGCCTAGTTCGAGTATTCCTGAATTCAGCAGAATGCAGGGGTGAGACAGCAAAGATATTGGGAATTCCCTGCAAGTTTTTAGGAAAGCCCAACATCCAGAAGGAAGAAGACAAAAACTGTAGTTGGACTATGCAAGAAAAGTCAGCATATGACATCTAAAGACCCAGACGAGGAAAAAGAAAAGCAAGGAGATGAGAAACCTCCTCCTTAAATCTGTTTTTAACAACTTCAGATATCCTAGGAGGAAATAGAAATATAAGCGCAAAAAACATCTCAAACAGAACCTTCATGGCAGTGGTATGGCATGGCGTGGGGAGGGGCCAGCCTTTTTTTGGAGTGTCTATGGGGTTTGGAGCTATTTGTTTTCAACTAAAAATTTTTTTTTAATTGCACACCATTTCTTTAATTTGTCACATGAATTACAAGGTGATTTTTCTGTCTACAGTTCAATCTTATTTACTTAAAAGGTTCCATCAGTTTCTATTCCACCAGGGGGCTGCAGAAATGTGACTTTTAAGAACTTTTTGAAAAATGTTGCAATGATAAATCTGGTTCAAAATGTAGCTCTACCAAAAAACATCTGTCCTTAGTAAATGTATTAAGGTTATCATTGGGGAGGGTTGTATAGGTTCCTAGGGTCACTTATAAGAGAAATCTTCTATCCCTTTTTCATGTTACAATCTTGGAGTTCATTAGCCTCCATCGTGGATTTCATGTCTTTATTCCCTTCATTTTTGTAGTGACTTTGCCAGGATCACAGATGGGAAAAACCTTCAAGGTTGACAACAGACATACCAAAATCAGTAAGTAGTCAATTTCTTTCTCTCTCAATCCTACTCCCATTATCCTCTACCCAGCCCTGACTGTAGTGGAGAACAACCATTGAGCGACTTCTTTGGGTCAAAGCTCCTATATAATGAAGTGTTCTGGAATATATAATGATGTGCCCATCACCCAGACGTTACCAGCCCACAGCCCAGCAATTGTTTCATTTTTGCCTAGCTAAGCTGCCAGTCTCTGCCTGCTGATATCTTCGTGAACGACGGTGCTTGCATCAGGAAGGTCTAGACATATTGCACAATGTCTTATAGAATATTTTGTCTTTAATGAGAATTAATTACCAGCATCTTGTCTCTTTATTACCAGTCACAGTACTTGTTGTCCTGGCTTTATGCAGCGCCTTATTTGTGGCCATAATTAGAATCATTTGCTGCTGGTGAGTGTCCTTCTTTTTATATTCTACATATGTCTAGATATACTTCCTGCATGGTATCAGGAATCATGTATCTTACCCAGTTTAGTTGGGACAGGGGGTCATGGCGATATTCTGGGGGTTCATGAATATTGTCACCTGGACCAGTTTATGTAAGGACATTTCTCTGTGTCACAGGTACAAGCAGATCAGGAAGATATGGCCAGATTGTCTTTGGACTGGAGGCAGTGGTGGTGCAGAAGCCAGATGACAATGATTTTATAATATAATATGTATAATATCATAGACACAGGGTACAGAGAAGGTTTAGGACTACCATTTATAACTGAAGATCCCACACATTGGGGGTCCTTCTAGTACCCCTGAATTCCGCAGAATGCAGCGTTGAGTCATCTTGTATTTATCGATGGACTGCATAAAAGATATCTGGAATTCCCTGCAACCTCCTTGCTTGTATTGCTCATATTCTTATAGACATATATTCTGTTAGATTAGAAAACTACATTGCAGTTCTTAGAGAAGCAGCAATTCGTCTTATTAGGAAAGCCTGATGTCCAGGGGGAAGAGAAGACAAAAACTGTTAAACTATGCTATGTGACATCTTAAGACCCTGGCGAAGATAAGCAAGGATATGAGAAACCTCCTTCTACAAATGGGTGTCAAATCTGTTTTTAAGAACTACAGATATCTTAGGAGCAAATAGAAATACATGTGTGAAAAACATTTCACACTTCCCTGCCCCCCATAAAAAAAACATTTCTACAATTTGGTTATTAACCCCCGCTCCACAAAAATAACGAAAAATAAAATAAAAATCTATTTTGGTGCTATCTATCTATCTATATTTTTTTATCTCAATATGATAGTGTAATGGATTATTTTCATTATCTGGATTTGATGCGTCTGTTACATATGATGGAGGGAGAAGATGGGGCTTCGATATGTTGGGATGAAGACAGATAGAGGGCAGTACAAACAAGCAATGGGAAGGGAATTCTGTGTAGGTTCTTCTCATCCTTTAGGGCTGGGCCCCTACTTTCTAAGAGTGCCAGCTGCATAGTATATAAGTCCTTGTCACTACAATCAGATTTCACTCTCTAGTTACAATCTCATCCTATGTCTCAGGTATATACCATTAGGAGCATAAGGAGAAGCAGCTCCTTATCTGCTTTCATTTGCACTGAAAAAATGGGGTAAGAATTTACTTGGGCCTCCTGGATCCCGCCTTCCCACACCCTAGCATGCAATCATGCCCTCCATCGTGATTTACTGTAAATACTTAGGCCTCTTTCACACGGGCGTCGCGGGTGAGGGCTGGATGCGATGCGGGTGCATTCACTTCTATGGGGCCTGTGTTGCGTGAAAAACGCAGAATATAGAATATGCTGCAGTTTTCACGCAATGCATCCAGATTTAGTGCGGGTGCAATGCGTTCACGTCATACATTGCACCCGCGCGGAATACTCACCCGTGTGAAAGGGGCCTTACAGTTCTGAAGACTCCAGGCAAAGTAGGGAAGAAGGGTAATAGTAGTTAGATGACTGGGTATAGTATAGGGGAGTACCTGGTATGTGTGAAATGAACCGTAAGTGGTAGGCAGGTGACATTATACAAACATATATATATATATATATATATATAATGAACTGTTGGTAGTAGTGAGGTGACATTATAAAAAGCATACTAAGTGTCTATTGATTCAATTGGGTGCCAAGTTCAGCGTACATGTGACAACATAATAAGGCAGGAAAGAAAAAAAGAAAATAAAAGAATATGCAGAAAAACCCCATGCTTGGTCCTCTAGACCACAAACAGGGAGTCATCCAGACTTTCCACCACCGGGCAGAGAAAATCCCCACCAGCGCAGAGGCCAAGGCGAAGGAATTCAAACACCTCAGAGGGACACTGGGGTGTCTGAGAAACTCAAAAGGATTTTTAATAAACATCACATCCCTGTCTGCTTCAAATCCAGCAACACACTGAGGCAACAACTGGTTCACCCCAAAGACCCAACGCCTAAACACAAGATGGACAACATTGTGTACGCAGTCCAGTGCAATGAGGAATGCTCAGAACTGTATATCGGCGAAACAAAACAACAACTACATCAGCGTATGGCTCAGCATAGAAGAGCCAAAACCTCTGGTCAAGATTCAGCCGTGTACTTACATCTAAAAGAAACACCTTTGAAGACAGTCAAGTGCGTGTTTTGGATAAGGAGGCCGATTGGTACAAACGAGGTGTGAAGGAGGCCATCTACGTAAAAATGGAGAAGTCAAGCTTGAATAGAGGCGGGGGGGGGGGGGGTTAGACATCTATTGTCTGCCACATACAATGCGGTCTTGACACCTTTTTCTGGGAGGTCATTATCACCTACTGACTCCAATTAGGATAATGGAATCAACACCTTTGACCCCATGCTGGGTATAATGACCTCTGACCCCATGCTGGGTATAATTACCAGATGTTGATTCAGTTACATATTTATTCCCAGAGAATTCTTGTACACTCACTCAGAATTGAGAAAGCTCGTTAGAAGAACGAGTGAAACGTTTTCAAGAAATCTACAGTAAGTTCAGTTGCCTTGATTTATTCTTTACAGATATACCATGACCTGGATAAATGAGAACCTTCACAGACAGTTGTATTATGTCTTATATAGCCATGACGGATCTGTCATGAACACTATTGAAAGTCAATGGGGGACGGATCAATTTTCTATTGTGTCAGAGACACATTGTGTGTCAGGACCCAGGATCCATCCTGCTCAGCAGTCAGCACCACATGGAGGACAGAAAAAGGCTGCTAGCAGCGTTATTCTGTCCACGATGGGGATGCAACCAAACGGAACGGAATACCTTTTGGTGCACTCTGTTTCGTTCTGTTCAGTTTTGTCCCCATTGACAATGAATAGGGAAAAACGGAAATGTTTTCATCCGCTATTGAGATCCTATGACGGATCTCAATAGCTGAAATGAAAACGCTAGTGTGAAAGTAGCCTAATGTGCAAAAAATGGGGATCGGATGTGGACCAAAAATATGGCCGTATGAATGAGGCCTAAGTCAGTGGGTTCTATTGGGTGATGCCAGTGTGATGGATGTGGAAGCCAGTTTTTATATTACAAGTATATTTCAACATGACATAAGCAGGTTGCATTACCATAATATCAGGGAGCTTTCTGCACAGATTAGAAGTGCTGCAGCAGGGCCGATCCTACACGGGGTGCAGTGGGTGCCCCGCACCCCAGCGCTGTCACCCGAAAGGCGCCGAGCGAGCCGCCGGGACTTTTTTTTTTTTGACTTTTTTTTTTTTTAACCACCTCCGGACCGCTGTTGCTGTACGCACAGACGCGTCCTGGAGGTGGTTGATTCATTCCTCCTGGACGCGCCGGCGCGTCCTCTCGCGAGACGCGAGATTTCCTGTGAACGCGCGCACACAGGCGCGCGCGCTCACAGGAACGGAAGGTAAGAGAGTTGATCTCCAGCCTGCCAGCGGCGATCGTTCGCTGGCAGGCTGGAGTGGAGTCTTGGCCTGGTCTTTCAGGGTGTTTAAGCACTGGGGGCTGAGGTGGGTTAAGCCGAGCAGCCGAGCCGCCGATTCGCCGAGGAATCTGCGAGCCGAGCGGGATGTCAGTGACGACGTGACGTCAGAGCCCGCGGCGCGCCGCCTCTGCGGCTGGAGATCATATAGCTCCGCTCGGCTCCACCCACCTCTGCCATCTTCAGACAGCGTGGTAGCTAGGAGGCAGAGGAGGGACTGGAGCGAGCGGACAGCGGAGCATTTTAAAGCTGCTGCTGCCTGATTCAGCTGAGCTGATTGAGCCTGCCCAGTGCCTTGAATGCCTTCTGCCTGGTCTGGATAGAAACATTGTAAAGGGGAGGAGTTAGTAAGATAACCACGCCCATGTGGGGGCGCCAGAAATATTTCTGCACCCAGGCGCCTGTGACCCTAGGATCGGCCCTGTGCTGCAGGCACTAGTACACTGACCTTATATTCTGTGTATATCGCGTAACCAATACATGTGTTCTGCCAGTTGAGCACAGCAAATGTTAAAATAACCTTTCCAAAAAAAATGCATCTAAAACTTGGTGTTCGGTGAATCTGTTGTCTTCTGATGCTCTCATTCTGAACAGGGGTTGTGAAACATAATGTACATTTTACTTAATAAGGTGTCATTTTTACTGTCTGAATGTATCCTCATCGTAAACCCAACAATTAAAGCCAGAAAAGTATCAATTTTGCACATCACGGCACATAAGTCAAAGTAAAGCACTTGTATGGAATTCTTGGCTCCACAACCCAAACTTTTCCACTTGATTTGTTTTACAGGAAGTTGGACAATTAATTTGTTTCTCAATAATTTGTATTATATGTGAGATGCATGTGGTGCGGGCATGCTTTCAACTGAGTCCTTTAAACTAAACGAAACCATTTATGACTCCATATGAATTGTGCTGCCAAATACTATATAATAAAGACATCTTGAAAAGGTCTTTATTCAGAACTATTCCGAAAAAAAAAAAGAAGGGATTTATGACAAGTCTCCTTCTGTTCTTTATAATCATGTTGAAGTAATATAGTATATTATTTCTTATTGTCATCAAGGCTTTTTGTATCTTATGAAGAATGTTGAGTTAGGGCATGTACACAAACGTCATTTTTGTCTGTGTATGGTCACTTCAACGGGGCCGCAAAAAAATTGAAAATATAGAACATGTCCTATTAGTGTCTGTATTATGGACAAGGATAGGACAGTTTTTTTAGTGGATGACCATTATGTTGCAAAAAAGGCGGAATGCACAAGGACATTATCCATGTTTTGGAGATCCTCAATTTGCTGACCGCAAAACACCAACAGTCGTGTGCATGGATACATATGTTAGTTACTTTTTGTTTTCCTTTAGGGCCATTTATGTTTAATGATAATGATAATAAGGCTACATTCACATGACTGTATGGGTTTTGCGGTCCGCAAATTACGGATCCTAAAAAAAAGGATGACGTTCTGTTTGGCATCCGTTTTTTTTGCGGATCCATTGAAACAATGCCTATCCTTGTCAGCAAAACGGACAAGAATAGGACATGTTCTATCTTTTTTGTGGGGCTACGGAGCGGACATATGGTGTGTTGTCCGCATTTTTGCAGACTCATTGAAATGAATGGGTCCGCATCTATCACGCTTCGGTGTGGGAGGTAAACACCAAACCGAGCATAGGAGGGAAGGGTGAAACAGGGAATCAGGCCTGAGAACTAGGGAAGGAAAATGGACACCTCCTAGTGAAAACCCTAATCAAAATCCTTACTGACAGTATGAAAAGACCCCAAAGGTAGGTGAGTTCATACGCAAGAATACCTAGAGTCCTATCAAGCCCTATAGGACCCTGGTACTAGTGGTAGGGATGAGACTACCTGTTCCTCCAAAAGGAAGTATGAACAGGAGTCTCCTTCAGGCCTAATACAAACAATAGGGAAATGCAATACACAGAACCCTAACAAAATACAAAAAGAAAAGGAAAGACTTAACTTCAAAGGAGCAATGGAAGCACCAGGAACTCAGCCGAGATCAACCACAAACTATCCAAAGGTCCAAACAGAAGCTATAAATCACACAGTATTGTGGGAGAAGCAACTATAAATAGAGAAGGTTAAAGGAGTTCTGCGCTTTCATTTAACTGATGATGTATCCTCTGTATAGATCATCAGCTTCTGATCGGCGGGGGTCCGACACCCGGGACCCCCGCCGATCAGCTATTTGTGAAGGCAGCAGCGCTCCAGCAGCGCCGCGGTCTTCTCACTGTTTACCGCCGGGACGCCGGCCCACTGACGTAACGACTAGTATCAACTAGCTAATCTCCATTCAAGTGAACAGAGCTTAGCCCCGCCCACGCTAGTTGATACAAGTCGTGACGTCAGTGGGACGGCGGCCCGGCGGTAAACAGTGAGAAGGCCGTGGCGCTGCTGGAGCGCTGCTGCCTTCTCAAACAGCTGATCGGCAGGGGTCCCGGGTGTCGCACCCCCGCCGATCAGAAGCTGATTATCTATCCAGAGGATAGATCATCAGTTAAATGAAAGTGTAGAACCCCTTTAAATTACCCTAATAGTCACACCTGGGGAAAGAAGGTGTGGCAAGCTCTAGGAACACAGACGTAATTTGATCCAAACAAAAGACATGTCAGATCAAACCACGTGTTGCCAGTCTCACCAATCTCCTGCCACCTTTCGCGGGAACGTCCGTGACAGCATCATATCCGCAAAAAAAAACTGAACGGACACAGAAACAAAATACGTTCATTTGAATGTAGCCTAATACATGAAAGGTGGGCTGTGTTGCCATTGATTCACTTCTCCCCTGACTGGCTGAAGCGGTCTCATGGTGTAACCAATTCAACCAAACTGCGGCACATTAAAGCAGACATACGTAGTGCTAACTGTAACTGCTGAGGCACAGCATCTCAGGCTGCTTCCGTCTCCCTACATTTATCAAAACTGCCTAAAAGAAGAACTGCGTGTTGCCCATAGTAACCAATCACAGCACAACTTTCATTTTACCAGAGCAGTTTAAGAAATAAAAGTCAAGCTGTCATTGGTTTCTATGGGTAATAAACAGTTTTTCTTTTAGCAATGCCCCATTGTACTGTGCTACAGGAAGAGGCATATTCACAATGAGTCCTGGTAAGGTCGTGCAGAGGATATGTAGTACCCCAGAGTGGGCACTACCATTGTTATACTGTCTCTACTGGTTAACAATGCATGCTAGCATTGTATTCTTTTCCAGGTCCTCTTATACTGTGCCTTAATAATGTATTTATGCAATGTTATGTGACATGTAATGTGTCTAGTTTTCCAGCAGGTGACAGTGTACCTGTCAGAGTACCTTTAGATAGGCTGGAACTTACTATTCCATTCTTCCCCCTGTTGGGCAGAAGTGGGCTAGTCCCGCATCCTACCAAGGGACGGGTTTCAGGAAGCTGTAGTTCATTGAGGGTTGGAGTTAGACTGTGAAAGAGAACACACAGCATGTCACAGTGAGGGAGTGTTTTCCCCTCCTGCAGCAGGAGTCTTCCAGAGAAAGCAGGTCAGAGAGCACTCCGACTTCTTGAGTTTAATAGATTGAGTATTACAGGGGGTCAACAGCCAAAAGAACCCCACTAAATGGTATCAGAATGTCTAGAAAGTCCGGTAACCAGCCTAAAGCCTGAGATTAGCACAGCAGGGAGAGCAGAGCACTAAGACCTGCCACCATATTGCATCCTGATGGAATCAAGTAAGGGTCCATTCACACGTCCGCAAAAGGGTCCGCACCCGTTCCGCAATTTTGTGGAATGGGTGCGGACCCATTCATTCTCTATGGGCCCGGTTGTGAAGTGGAGAGCACACTATGTGCTCTCCTCTTCCGCATTTGCTGAGCTCGGCCCCGAACTTCCGGCCAGCAGCTCCGCAAAAGATAGAACATGTCCTATTCTTGTCCGCAGCTGCGGACAAGAATAGGCATTTCTATAGCGGGTGCCGGCCGGGTGTGTTGCGGATCCGCAATTTGCGGGTCCGCAACACACCACGGACGTGTGAATGGACCCTAAAGGAT
The DNA here is from genome assembly GCF_014858855.1 of Bufo gargarizans. Lineage (NCBI taxonomy): Eukaryota > Metazoa > Chordata > Amphibia > Anura > Bufonidae > Bufo > Bufo gargarizans. The sequence continues at coordinate 346,582,026 of NC_058084.1, read as the reverse complement.
ATTTGCTCTAAAACCTTTGAAACCGATTGCATTGTCAAATTCAAGGTATTCAAGTAAACAGAATTGAAACGTTCCCAAGTCTGGACTTCACTTTATTCTTTAACTCAATCTCAGCAAGGGACACTGACCACCAGGAAGCGACAGCCCGAAGGTAGGAGCCGCATAAATCAAACTATTAGGGCCTCAACATACCACTCGGCATCCTAAACTCCGGGACTACTCCACCTGAAGGGGAAAAATGCTGGAGATAGGAGTTTAAGTGGCCCTGATTAAGTGTTGTATCACAGTGTACTCCCTTAGGCTGTTGCTCTGTAGGGGTTGGTGCAATGAAAATGTAGTATTGAAGAATGGAGCCAGAATTAAAGTATAAAAGTCTCTTTTACTAAGTGCAACATAGAACAGAAATTTTAATCCACCCAATAGCAGCAGATTTTAAGTGCAATCATCTGGCACCAGTAATAATGATGGAGGCAAGTTGGTTTGCTGCAGTTTAGTAATAGTATTGTACTGACTTAGTAGTAGTCTAGCCGGTGGGTGTCTTAGCTGTAGTCTCTCATCTTACAACAGTGTCTTAAATGTTGTATATGGCTGTTCACTCTGCTGTATCTCTTCTCAAGGATTTATTTGAGTTCTTGGTAAAACTTATCTCTCTGGAGAGCCTCTCTCAGGAGCAGGAGCTTTGTTGTGTGCCTCTCTAGTATCCTGCTCCTAGAAGCCGCTTACATTGCAAAGTGCAAAAGTATATTGTCATGTCTGTATTTCTGTAAGTACACGATAATTATAGGCCATATCTCACAGCCACCACTAGATGGGACTTGTGTCACCTTCTATAAAAACAGAGGAGTGAGTCAGTGAGAGAGTCAGTCTGGTAAAAACCAGTTCAGTCAGAGAGAGCACAGTGTTAGAGAAAGCACAAAGATGTGAAGCCGACACCCTAGTCACCCCTGGACCCAGGTACCAACCAGTGGGAGGCATGAAGGAGAAAAGAACAACTACCAAAAGCAGGCCAGATATAACAGAGAGGTGTACTGAAAGTCTGGTAGAGGTAACTTGTCTAAAATGACTTATGGACTCTACGGCACCTATGTTCAAGAGTTGCCTCCAGTGCCCAGACATACCAAATTAGAGTCTGGCCCACTGTGAGAATCTCGAAATCTCAATAGGGATCCTGTGGAAGTGTTCTGTAACTACAGCAACCTGTGCAAATAATGGAGCAGAGGAGTTTACCTTGGAGAATGCCCTGTTGGTTTCCAGAAGTACAGTATATACCACGTGCCTAGATGCTTGGTGTATACAAGTCAGAGAAATGCAGGATAAGGAAGATTGCCTAAAAAATAAAAAAAGACACTGGTTTGGCCTATGGTTGTCTGTGAAACTGTGAGAACTGTAACATCTGAGGAGACTGTATTTCTGAGTAACATCAGCAGGTCCTGAAGCTTCAGTAAAGAATTGTTTGCTGGACTCATTGGGGGAGATTTATCAAACTGGTGTAAAGTAGAACTGGCTTAGTTGCCCATAGCAACCAATCAGATTCCACCTTTCATTTTCCAAAGGAGCTATGAAAAATTAATGGCATTATTTAGATAGTCCCTCAAAGGGGTTGTCTAACCCCAAAACAAATTTTTGTGAGGGCTGGAAGAGGGATAGAACAAGAAAAAAGACAAAATGAAAGGAAACAAATGTACTACTAAATGCTGCTTGAGACCATCCCATCTCTGTTTCTGCTGGCCCTCGGCAAACCATGAGTGTGTCCCATCCGTAGTCTTGTGCTCCAATGCAGCCATTTAGTATTAAACTGGGGAGTGGAGTACTGTGGCCACATGACTCGCCAAAAATGTGGTGGAATGGCTCATCTGATCGTCAGAGGGATCATCTACGTGGAAGTAAATTTACAGCAACTAAAACAAGTGTTTCATATACTTGTACTAAAGATAAGAAACGGAGCTGAAAGAAAAAGTAACCAATGTTGTGGTCTTTTCGAAAGTAAAATGGATAACAACCAGATAACCAAGGGCTGACTGGAGGATACTGTATAATACCACCACCATTGACAACACGTGGAATCACATAAGAGAAAAGTGCTATTCTGAGATCTATATGGACAGGAGAAAAAGGTTCAGAAAATAATGATACATGCATGAAAAAACATGGTTATAAATTTCATGAGATTTTTTCAATTAAAGGAAAAATAATAAAACGGAGGAGGGTCTAGCTTTCAGTCCTTCCCAGTGTTTTATTACATCTTAATCCCAAAAGATACAAAAGAAACAAAAAAAATCCCAGAAATTGGAACCAACACTCAAGATCTAATAGTATTGGAATGTTGGACGTCAGCCCGGTGCGAGTGCTTAGAAAAAGGAAGGAGACGCTCTGAGTCAGTGCACACATTTATTAAACTGTTTAGTTCTGTTGTCATGGAAAATACATATATGTAGCTGTTGCCATGATCATGTTATACAGATGGACTATGCTAACTGACCTTTTTGAAAGTCTTCCACTGGTACTACCAGTTTTCGACTTTAGTCTAGAAGCAGCGTCATGGTCCATGAAGGGTGAAGGTTAATGAAACTTCCTCAATAGATCATTTTGTTATTTTTTTTATTAGATCTGATGTTTATATAATTTAACTAACACAACCTTGAACGCTGGTTTTGGCAGGACGCTTTCTTTACTTCATGTTAGAAATGTTTAACTGAGATGGCTCATGTTACTGTTCTTATGACACCTGATGTTCCCAAAGTGTCAAATGCAATCCCTTAAAGGATCAGAGTTATCTCTGGAATCATTTTCATACCAGAGGTTATAAAGTAATTTACAGTGGTAACCAGCATATAGGTGATCAACACCAATACATAGGCCAGCATGCAAAAGTATCTGTGAGGGATAACGGATTCTGGCCTAAATCAGTTTGCCTTTATTTCTGTGTTAAAAAACAAATTTCCAGTCATAAAAAAAAAAAAAATGGGGACTGATTATATTCAAACTAGCAGCAAACATATGTCACGACCCTTGGTCATGGTCGTGACTCCTTGGGAGCCGCATGCGGTTGCCCGCGGCTTGGTGTTGTCAACCGCAGCTGGGGGCACTTAGTTGTTGGCCTCAGGTGCGGTTGCCACGGACAATAGGCATGTGTGCGGTTGCCCTTGGCAACGTGTGATATTGTGCACTTCCTTGTTTGTTTGTTGTGCACGAGGTGATGTTTAGTATGCACCTGGACTCCTCCCTTCACCTGCGGTTGTCCGCGGCAACGTCTGGTGATGTTTGCATGCTGTGGAAGTGTCTTGGCCTGTTGGCTGTTCTGGAGGACACGGTTGCCACGCATGCCGTTGCTGTCGGAGACAGGTGAGTGAGGTTGTGTACTTTCCCCTTTATGTGAGTTTCCCTTCTGTGGTGCTTGAAGGGTTAATTTCCTTCCCAGTGTGTGTGTGATGTCACTGGGTGTGTTCTGACCGTTGGGTGTGGCCTCTTCGCCTATAAAGCCTCAGTCCCTGGCTGGGTTCAGTAGATTGCTCTCAGCCATGCTGGCTGGAGCAGCCTCCTGTCTCCTCCATCTGCCTGGTGGGGACCATCCTTCTAGTCATAAACCTCTGTCGGGAATTTCTATGTTTCACGGTGTTATTTAGGTGTGTGTGGGGTTTTATGTTAGTGCATCTTGTGGTCCTGGGTTCCTGTGGGATGTCTGGTGTGTGCTGTGTTCGTTGGTGTCTGAACCGCAGCACCTGCACATGGGATCCAGGGTTTGTTGTCTGTGGCAGGTGAGTGATGTGTTGGTCCCATTTGCCTGTCACTGCCATAAGTCTGTTATTGTATTCCCCTGTGTTGCTTGGCCGTTGAGACTCCTGCTCCCCCGTTCCTAGGAGGAGAAGGTTGTCTCACTCTGTCCCCTAGTACAGGGCCGACTTGAGGGCTCGTAGGGACTTTAAGGTTCCGGCGTATGAGTCCTCCTACCACCAAGGTCGGCTCATACAGACAGGAGACAGGGTCAGCGTTAGGGACGCTATAGGAGGTGACCTGCTCCCTATCTCTGTGGTCCCGGCTAAGTGGTAACCCTACCTTCTCCTGGCACCGCACGGTTGGTGGCTTTTCCCCTGATCCAGCCGTGACAACATATGTGATTATTATGACAGCTTCAATCTCAGGGGGCTTATGTCCAGTGGAGACTCTAGGAACAATATATAGGGGGAGGGGGGGGGGGCACAAAGATACCACAGTCAAAAATGGGGGGGCAAAAACAAAATAAGTATATATAAATAAGATTACAAAATACGAGAGAATTGCGGTATGCAGGGATACATTTATAATAAAACAATTTACTTACAAAAGAAGCTATTCAGTCGTCTGCTGTGCCGTCCTCTGCTTGCTTCCGCGGATTCTTTCCCCTTCTTTCTGTCTCTCATCAGTGCGCAGTACGGGGGCATCTGTGGATGACACTGTTATTATGCCTCTCATTAGCCCTCATTATGCCTCTCATCACTCCCATATCATCCCCCATGCCTCTCATTAGCCCCAGTATCAGCCCTTATGCCTCATTAGCCCCATTAAAAGCCCTTATGCCTCATTAGCCCCCATTATTCTTCTTATTAGCCCCCATTATACCTCTTATCACCCCCATATCAGCCCCCATGCCTCTCATTAGCCCCCATATCAGCCCTGATGCCTCATTAGCCCCCATTATAAGCCATTATGCCTCATTAGCCCACATTATGCCTCTTATTAGCCCCCATATGCCTAATTAGCTCCCATTTGTCTCATTAGCACCCATTATGTCTCTAATTAGCCACCATGATGCCTCTCATTAGCCCCCATTATGCATCTTATTAGCCCCCATATGCCTCATTAGCCCCCATATACCTCATTAGCCCCATTATGCCTCTAATAGTCTAATTAGCCCCCATTGTGTCTCTCATTAGCCCCCATTATGCATCTTATTAGCCCCCATATGCCTCATTAGCCCCATTATGCCTCTAATAGTCTAATTAGCCCCCTTTATGCCTCTCATTAGCCCCTATTATGCCCCCAGCAGCCGCATTTTTTATAAAATAAAAAAACACCTCACCTGCTCCTGGACGCCGCCTGCAATTTTCTTTCTCCTCAGTCGACTGTGCTCTGAACAGGCGTGCAGAGCGTGAAGTCACAGAGCGCCCTCACACTGTGCGCAGCCCTGCACAGCTGACAGCCAAGGACCAGGAAGCGGTAAGTACATAGCGTTCACCACTTCCTGGTCCTTCGGTACTAATGAGCGCTTCCATATAGGAAGCGCTCATTAGGGAATCATCAGGGGGGCATCCGGGGGGGGGGGGGGCAAAGAATAACATAGGGGGGTCATATGCCCCCCCTCGCCCCCCTGTAGCGACGCCACTACTTATGTATTCACTTGAAAAGCTTTTAGTGAAGGAGTTACGCACCTGGTGGGACCTAACCTCGCTATAAAAATATATTGATAAGAATATGATTCTGCGGAGTTTGAGACTCAAAAAGAAACCCACTACAGTATATTCAGAATCCTTCACCTTACAATGGCAGGCAATTTTATCAGATTGCTCCACTAAACTGATGCAATTAATTGTGCAACATGAGCAAACAGCACTTGCTGACATATGAATAAGCTTGAATATGAATAAGCTTGAGGATGATTTGATGCAAGTTAAGCAGAATAAATATAATCGGGACTTAATGGGCTATAAAAATGATGCAGTTTACACCTGGGCAGATAATAGAGCATCTACTCCACGATCAATTTTGAGGAGATCCCGTTCTAGGAGAAAATTCTCCCAGAGAGTGTCTTTTAGTTCTGCCGATTCACTGGAGTCATCATCTGGGGACGATGACACAAATGCACCGAAATTAGAGGTGTCTGCGAAGAATGCTTCCAAGCATAATAGGAACGCAAAAAACGACGCGCCGGAAGAAAAAATAAGAGAAAAATCCATCACGGCACAGGAGAAAGTAGAGGACTTACAAGTGGTAAATCTGTCTGCTACCATTCTTTTAGAGAACCAAATTAATGTTCTAAAAAAGGTTTATCTTTTTTCCCCTCTTATCACTTTGATTTATACAAAACTTATTCGATGTGAATAGATTGGCCCGTATTCTCACCCTCAGAAAACACTTCCATTCAAGTGCTTCAGAACAAGAAACAAATTCCAATAGGGTTGATCCTGCTGTCTCACTTAATGATTCTTCTGTCCTGCGTGGTTTACCTGCTGCTTCCTTTGGGGAATTAACCCATTCAGTGTGACTGCAGGAGATGCACAATAGACATGATGATCGCTGTTTGGTGAATAATTCTGCCACATTTAAGGTTAACAATAGAGATTTCTATCCATTGCAGTCTCGCTCACCTGCTTTGGATAGGTACAAGAATTGGTAGAAAAGGACCTATGTGCATTGCATAATGATAATAAACTGCGTCGCAGTGAGAATGCAACATATGATGGTTTGCATACTAGGTCTTTTTCTAATCTTCAGAAAAGTGAGACGGCGGCTTTACGGGCTTTGCGAGATAGGGATGACCTGGTAATTAAGCAGGCTGATAAGGGGGGAACGATTGTCATTTTGGATAGTGGCATTTATAAGTCCCAAATTTTTCTAATGCTGAGTGATCCGGATGTATACAGGGACCTCCAGGACAACCCGCTCCCCTCTTTTCATAAGAAACTATCCGACTTATTATCCACTGGCCTTATTTCTGGCTGTTTATTGCAAAAAGAAAAGGATTATATTTACGTTACCTGCCCGGTCATCCCTATTTTTCATGCTCTGCTGAAAATCCACAAAGATGTCTTTCTGCCACCAATGCGGCCCATTGTGGCGGGTATAGGTAGCTTTTCAGAACGTTTATCTGAGTGGGTAGATTCGCTATTGCAACCTCTCATTCCTCTCATCCCTGGTTTCATAAAAGACACTGGATCTGTGTTGCAGGCATTGTCGTCTTTCTAATGGAGAGAGGATTATGTATGGATTGCTGCAGACGTGGTGTCACTTTATACGAATATACCACATGAGTTGGCGCTACAATCTCTGTATTGGTTCCTTAATACCTACAGTAATTATACCTGTGAATTGCAAGAATTTTTGGAGATGTCGGTCAGGTTTCTCTTGGAACATAATTTTTTTATGTTCAATGGATGTTATTATTTGCAGGTATCTGGGGTGTCGATGGGGGCTAAGTTCTCTCCCTCCATTGGTAATATTTTCATGGCATGGTGGGAGAGGAGCTTCCTCCTCATCGACACCCACCCTTTCTGCGATCGCCTGCAGTGGTATGGGCGCTACATCGATGACCTGCTGTTCGTATGGTCTGGTGATGTGGCGTCCATACCACTGTTTGGCGAATACAGGTCCTTCTAAAAAAAATAGCATATTGTGATAAAGTTCATTATTTTCTGTAATGTACTGATAAACATTAGACTTTCATATATTTTAGATTCATTACACACAACTGAAGTAGTTCAAGCCTTTTATTGTTTTAATATTGATGATTTTGGCATACAGCTCATGAAAACCCAAAATTCCTATCTAAAAAAATTTGCATATTTCATCCGACCAATAAAAGAAAAGTGTTTTTAATACAAAAAAAGTCAACCTTCAAATAATTATGTTCAGTTATACACTCAATACTTGTTCGGGAATCCTTTTGCAGAAATGACTGCTTCAATGCGGCGTGGCATGGAGGCAATCAGCCTGTGGCACTGCTGAGGTGTTATGGAGGCCCAGGATGCTTCGATAGCGGTCTTAAGCTCATCCAGAGTGTTGGGTCTTGTGTCTCTCAACTTTCTCTTCCCAATATCCCACAGATTCTCTATGGGGTTCAGGTCAGAAGAGTTGGCAGGCCAATTGAGCACAGTAATACTGTAGTGTCCCACTAGGTAGAGGTGGGCACTACACAAGGGTCAATTGGTGTGCGCGTTACTCCTACTCACAAGGGACAGAAATGTTATATTTAATTGTGCATTTAATGTATTTTCTAATGTGTTTTTATATGCAATGTTCCCCTGTATGATGCAATAGCAGGCCTAGTTGGGTGTAGTTAGACATCCCAGACACTAGAGGGAGATAGGGAGCCCCTAGTATAAATGTCCAGGCCTAGACAGGGAGAGTTAGTGCAGAGTCAGGAGTCTGAGAAGACAGAAGTTAGAAGGCACCAGCCAGAGATATGCTGAGGGCCTCCTCCTGACATGCAGCTTGATAGCCCTGGCTGCTAGCTATGACCAGGAGGCTAGTGAGGAGACCTAGCCTGCCTGAAGCCAAGAGAGCCTTAGTTAGCTCTGAAGTCACCCCAGTAGCAGGACAGAACCTCCTGGGAGAAACCCATGGTCATTCACCAGACAAGTCAGGATATCACAAGTAAAGATAAGTAACACTGATAAGCAGATGCTTTAGAAAGTAAAGCAAGGAACTAATACAAGAGGAAGATATAGTTTTACCAAGGATTTAAGCCACCATTTAGGCATCCGGGCCTTGGGATAGAAAGCCAGACAGGAGTTCTAGAAAGAACAGTGTACGCTATTTCTGAGGAAAGGTACAACCTGATTCTGAGTGCATTGTGGATTTACCCTCTGAGTATCTTGCATAATCAATACCTGCCATCTTGTGAAATAAGCCTGCTTGTAAAGCTGTGAACTAAGAGACTGTGTCACCATCTGTATGTACAAAGTTGGACTGTTAAGTAAAGCAACGTTTGGTTCACTATACCACCTGTGTACCTCACTTATTCCAACTATCAACCGGTGTGCCACCGTCAAAGGCACTGGCGTCACGAACCTTAAAGGGACCTTGCCCCAGGCACTCAAAATACCCGTAACATCCAGGGCACCTCATCCACCAGGCCTGGTCCCTACATACAGAGTGTGCCCCAGAGGAACCGTGTCTACCTCTCCTTCACTGCCACATGCCTGCCCAGGGTTCTCCAATACAGTGAGCAACCCTCGTTTGCCCATAACCGTGACCTCACTTCGCTATACCCTGCAGGTCTGGCGTGTTGCAATACCATGGTCAGTAAACCATTTACCAGTGGTTTTGGCACTGTGAGCAGGTCCAAGGTCATGCTGAAAAATGAAATCTTCATCTCCATAAAGCTTTTCAGCAGATGGAAGCATGAAGTGCTCCAAAATCTCCTGATAGCCAGCTGCATTGACCCTGCCCTTGATAAAACACAGTGGACCAACACCAGCAGCTGACATGGCACCCCAGACCATCACTGACTGTGGGTACTTGACACTGGACTTCAGGCATTTTGGCATTTCCCTCTCCCCAGTCTTCCTCCAGACTCTAGCACCTTGATTTCTGAATGACATGCAAAATTTGCTTTCATCCGAAAAAAGTACTTTGGACCACTGAGCAACAGTCCAGTGTTGCTTCTCTGTAGCCCATTTCCTGCACACGCCTGTACACGGTGGCTCTGGATGTTTCTACTCCAGACTCAGTCCACTGCTTCCGCAGGTCCCCCAAGGTCTGGAATTGGTCCTTCTCCACAATCTTCCTCAGGGTGCGGTCACCTCTTCTCATTGTGCAGCGTTTTCTGCCACACTTTTTTCCTTCCCACAGACTTCCCACTGAGGTGCCTTGATACAGCACTCTGGGAACAGCCTATTCGTTCAGAAATTTCTTTCTGTGTCTTACCCTCTTGCTTGAGGGTGTCAATGATGGCCTTCTGGACAGCAGTCAGGTCGGCAGTCTTACCCATGATTGCGGTTTTGAGTAATGAACCAGGCTGGGAGTTTTTAAAAGCCTCAGGAATCTTTTGCAGGTGTTTAGAGTTAATTAGTTGATTCAGATGATTAGGTTAATAGCTCGTTTAGAGAACCTTTTCATGATATGCTAATTTTTTGAGATAGGAAATTTGGGTTTTCATGAGCTGTATGCCAAAATCATCAATATTAAAACAATAAAAGGCTTGAACTACTTCAGTTGGTGTGTAATGAATCTAAAATATATGAAAGTCTAATGTTTAAGAGTACATTACAGAAAATAATGAACTTTATCACATTATGCTAATTTTTTTAGAAGGACCTGTATACTTGATTACTACACCAATAGACAGGGTAGCACACAAAAGTATCTGGAAGTGATAACGAATTCAGGGCCAAATCTGTTTCCCTATTTCACACGTTTTTAATCGATAGGTTTTTTTTTGGGGGGGGGGGGGGGGGTTGATTATATTCAAACGAGCAGCATATATACTTGATTACTACACCAATAGACAGGGTAGCACACAAAAGTATCTGGGGATGATATTGAATTTAGGCCCAATTTGTTTCCCTTTATCCACATGTTGTTATCTGGCCAGAAGTAATGGTAGTAGTAGTAGGCCACAGTTGTCCCTGCTGGCTTTGGAAAGGTGCAACATTATAGTTGACGAGAAAGAGAATGAGATTGTAGGTTGGATGGCTCACTCCTCCTCTTAGTTGCAGCAGGTTGACGTGGAGGTGGCTTCAGACCGTGCCGTGGAGCCAAGGATCACAGTGTCCCTCCAGCTTCTCCTCCTTGTAGCCCCAAAGAAGTCTTTCAATGGAATCCTCCCAGTCTTCACTGAACCTTCCTAGAGGGGCGCCTTCCTTTTACCTAAGAAGTAGCAAGAAAACCCTACCACACCCTACAGAAGATAGTCCAGAGTCTCCCTGTTGATAACTTGTGACAGCAGTCAGCATTTGTACTGCCCTGAGGAGGAGGTGGAGGAAGAAGCTGCAGACTCCAGGCATAGCCATGTTGGTGGTTGTAGAGCGTCTGTACGAGCAGCAGAAAGCCGTGAGCAATTTTGTCATGCACCAGACAGCTTCAGCAGCAGGAAGAATGTGTAGCTTCGAGTTCAGGCAGTGGCAGCTCATCTGAGATAACCAGTACTCTTCTCAGGTGGCCGTGACTCTTTTCCAGGCCCAGTCTGCAATGATTGTGATGTTGGTTCTCGGCAATCACTTACTTTTAACTTATAAATAACAGACCACTGAAATCAACTCACCTGTCTCTACCTTAGGCCTCATGTACACGACCGTGTCGTTTTTTGCGGTCTGAAAACCGCGGATCCGCAAAAAACGGAAGCTGCCCGTGTTGCCTTCCGCAATTTGCGGAATGGAACGGGTGCCGGCAATATAAATGCTTATTCTTGTCCGCAAAGCACGGACAAGAATAGGACATGTTATATTTATTTAGCGGGGCCGCGGAATGGAGATACGGATGCGGACAGCACACAGAGTGCTGTCCGCATCCTTTGCGGCCCCATTGAAGTAAATGAGTCTGCATCCGAGCCGCTAAAACAGCGGCTCGGATGCGGACCCAAACAACGGTCGTGTGCATGAGGCCTAATGCTGCTATTAGTATGGACAACATAAAGGTGATGACAAGTTCCCTTTAAATTTCATGTGGATTTTGTCGTCTGTTACACACCAAAATCTATGTTATAACTGTGCAAATCACAATTCCTTTAAGGACTCATTTTTTGTGGGACAAGTAGAATTTTTGGGCACCATTTAATTGACCATATCTGGTATTGGAAAACAGTCCTCACTATGCACTAAAAATGACATGATAACCTTATTCTGCAGGACTGTACGATTATGGCGATACCAAATTTATGTAGTTTTTATTATGTTTTACAACTTAAAAAAATAAAAACCTTTTAAATAAATAAACATTTTATTTGCATCTTAAACAATGGACCGCTGGGATCCGCACCTATATCGAGAACGGAGCGGGGAGCGCTGTGGCTGGATGACCCCAGATTTCCTGTGGCCCATGCTCCCATTCATTTCTATAGGGCAGACGGCAATAGCCGAGCCAGCGCTCAGCTATTTTCGGTGGCCCCATAGAAATGAATGGAGGGCAGCTGGGCATGCGTAGTGTGCCCTCCTTCTCTTTCAGGGCTCCGTTCTCAATATAGGTGCGGGTCCCAGCGGTGGGACCCGCACCTATAAGACAATGGGGGCATATCCTAGCGATATGCCCCCATTGTCTGAGATGAGAAAACCCCTTTAACTTTTTTATATTTCTGTCTGCAGAGCTATGTGAGGGCTTGTATTTTTGTGGGGCAAGCTGTACTTTTTATCTGTACCATTTTAAAGTACATTTGACTCTTTGATTCCTTTTATTCAAATTTTTGGGGAGGGACATTCATGCAGGAAAAATATTTGTATATTTTAATAGTTCAGACATTTTTAGACATTTCGCAATACCAATAATGTTTATTTTTTTATTGCTTATTTTTTGTGTATTTTACTTTTTTCTGTAATTTTTAGCACCATTAGGGAACTCGAACAGATTGCCTGTACCATAGACTGCAATAGAATACTATTGCAGAGTATAGGATTTTACAGGCTGCCTGTAAGACCCTGCCTCAGGCATGGCTTTGCAGTTAGTTTCCTAAAACAAGTCTGTAAGCCTTTGCAAAGCTCGAGGCAGTCATAGCAATTTATCGGAGCCCCATGATTTCGATGCAGGCGTTTTAATTAGAGCACAGAAGGATTCTGACCGGTTTTCAGTTGCAGACGTTTCAGCGACAAAACAGACGTAAACATACTCTTACTACTTACGTAGTTACATACAGACGTACTGCTATAACTTACAGATATAATGCACACATTTATTAAAAAGCATCATCTCTTTTTATTCTTCCTTAAGATAAGTTTATGTACAGAAAGCCAATCTATTTAAAGGAAATGTGTCACCAAAAATGTTATCTGTCAGTACAAACCAGATAGCAACACATCTCATTTTTCCGGCATTTATTTTCTTATTGCATATTTATTTATTCTATTTGCTGAACATAATTATGGGGGCATCCATCTTGCTTGAGCTGTTTTTAACAGCATTTAGACGGCATTAAGAAAATTGCTTTACAGCTGCCCAATGGGCCATAGTCACAATGGTCAGGGGGGATCTCATTGACTTCTAAAAATGCTTTGTAAAAAGATTAATGCAAAACAACACACAAAGCTAATAGAAAAAAAAAAAAGACAAATATTAACTGTGTTAGAAAAATAATTTTTTTCATTAAAGGGACACTGACAGGGCCAATAAGCATATTGAGGTATATATATGGCACTACAGGTCTTATAATGGGTATTACAATCATATAAGTATCCCCCCTGTCCACATTATACATACAGTAAACTTTATGTTTTATAACCTGCTCCAACGGTCTTCAATCTGCCCAAGGGGCGGCGTTTCACCTCTCTTGCGCCCAGCCAGCCTTCCCCAACTGCCACTTTGAAGCGCCGCCCAGCTCATGAATATTCAGTTTGCTGGGCGGCTTCTGCGGTCCCCGCTCTGAAGCGCTGCGCTGAACAGTGCCCTGCGCATGCGGCGGATCTTGTGAAGTCGGGGACAGTAAGCGCCGCCCAGCGAAGTGAATATTGATGAGCTGGGCGGCGCTTACTGTACCGGACTTCACAAGATCCGGCACATGCGCCGGGCACTGTTAAGCGAAGCGCTTCAGAGCGGGGACCGCAGAAGCCGCCCAGCAAACTGAATATTCATGAGCTGGGCGGCGCTTCAAAGCGGCAGTTGGGGAGGCTGGCTGGGCGCAAGAGAGGTGAAACGCCGCCCCTTGGGCAGATTGAAGATCGTTGGAGCAGGTTATAAAACTTAAAGTTTACTGTATGTATAATGTGGACAGGGGGGATACTTATATGATTGTAATACCCATTATAAGACCTGTAGTGCCATATATATACCTCAATATGCTTATTGGCCCTGTCAGTGTCCCTTTAAGCACTGATTGGTTCTTTCTCCTTTATTATTATATTACCTTTAATATTCCTTACCGTAATTAATTACTTATTCACTTTAGCTAGTCAGCATATATAAGACACCCTTTGTGCTGTGAAGACTGCATTCCTGAGTAATTACCTGAGGGATATGCATTCTGAACATTGGAAATCCTGAGCAGGAGGGGCCAGAAGGTATATAGCTTTGTGTATTAATAAAGAGCTGTAAGCTTCTTTGAAAACATCCATGATGAAGGATGTCAAAAGACTCTCTTTTGTATCCGGCCATGGCTATGGGTCTGTGCACTGCTAGGACGGTTGACAAGAGTATCGGCTGAGACTGTGCCTGCCAGACAGAATCCTAACCAGTGATCACAGGTCAAACTGATTGTTTTTAACTATGTATGTGAGTTGTTTGTTTTATATTTTGCATCACATTTAGTAAATATATTTATTCACTTAACCTGTGTAAGCCTGTCTATTCTTGAATCTTTGAAAACACAGTTCCAGGATTTAAGTAATATATATACTTATTGTTCATAGGATGACATGGAGACGGTAGTAGAGGGAATCTTTGATTTTACATTGAAACAATCTCTTTTACATATTAAAGCATTACAGCAGTTTTCTTTTTGTCTATTAAAGAATGGTTTGGAGGCTTTTATATTTGCCCTGTGCATACCATTGTGCCTCTAGCTTTGCCCCTGCAAATTCATGCTGTCCTGATGGAGAAAATGGTTGGTGCTTATGTTAGCGCCCTCCCCATGAAAGGGGACTGCTCCACCCTGTTTGGGGGGTTCTCAGAGGGGCCTATTGGTTCCAAATTTACCAACTCCAAGGTTGGTAAGTATGTAGAAGGGGCAGAGTCTCATTGCACTGCACTTCCTTGGCTCTGGGACCTATTTTATTACACCTAGTGATAGATAACTGGATCACACTGCAGAGTTTCAGTGGTAGATTATCATATGGCCAGCTTGGGTGGCCGCCTAGGGCATAAGGTTCCTTTAACCCATGGGATACCAGCGCCGTAACTGTACGGCGCTAGGAACTGTGACTTAAATCCCAGGGCCATACAGCTACGGCACGCTAATTGGGCGGGTACAGGAGCTGCGCCCAACGAATCAGCAGCAAGGTGAAAACGCTGATGCCAGTGCATTAACAATAGCTGTGCCATGGTCAGTGCTGACCACGGCACATGCGATATCCTTGTCGGGTCCCCATCTCTGCCAAAACAGCAATTTTTTTGTCACCTTGCTTCACAAAAACTGTAATACCAACTGATCATAAAGTCGTATGTACTCTAATATGGTACCAATCAAACCGTCATCTCATCCCGCAAAAATTGAGACCCTACCAAAGACAATGGCAGAACATGGCAACACAAAAACAAGTTATTTTGCGATTCAAAAATGCTTTCACTGTGTAAAACGTAACAAAAATAAAAATAATAAACAAATTGGGTATCTCCATGTCTGTAACAACCTACTTAAAAATATCACATGATATACTCTGTCAGGTGAACTCTGTAAAAATAAAATAAATAAAAACTATGCCAGAACAGTAATTTTTTGTCACCGTAGCTTACAAAATGTATAATATTGAGTGATCAAAAAGTCATATATACCCCAAAATGGTATTAATAAAAACATCATCTCATCCCGCAAAAAATGAATCACCACATAAGACAACCCCTCAAAAAATAAAAACTGATAACACCCGTAAACCAATCCATCAAAATCTGCACTGCAAAAGCCATTTGGCGCTCCTTCCTTTCTGAGTCCTGCCATGTGCCCCCACAGCAGTTTACCACTACATATGGGGTGTTGCCGTATTCAGAAGAAAATGGGTAACACATTATGGGTGCTTTTTCTACTGTTACCCCTGCTGAAAATGAAAAAAATTGGGGCTAAAGCAACATTTTATTGGAAGAAAATAAACTTTTCATTTTCACAGCCAAGTGTTATTGAGGTTTATTTTGCTGTTAACCCTTTGCTGTGTTGCAAGAAAACATTTATTAACATAAAAAATCTACAAAAAAAAAAAAGGAATTTCGAAATGTCACCTCCATTTTCCTTTAATTCTTGTGGAACACCTCAAGGGTTAACAAAGTTTGTAACATCAGTTTTGAATAATTTGAAAGGTGTAGTTTCTAAACTGGGGTCATATATGGGTGGTTTCCATTACGTAAACCGCTCAAAATCACTTTAAAACTGAATTGGTGGTTAAAAAAAATGGTTTTAGAAATTTTGTTGAAAATTATGCTAACATAGAGTAGACACGTGGAAAATGTAAATTTATAACTATTTTGTGAGGTATCACTATCTGCCATAAAAGCTGAGAAATTCATATTTAGAAAATGTACTCTGTACTGAAGGGGTTAATATCTCATATTATTATCTGCCACTGGTTTACAGTCATTCCAAAAACCCAGCCTGCTATCACTATCTCTCTAATCGTCTTAGGTTACTTTCACACTCGCGTTTGGTGCAGATCTGTCATGGATCTACACAGCGGATCCATTCAGATAATACAAACGCATGCATCGAACAGATCGTTTGTATTATCTTTAACATAGCCAAGACGGATCCGTCTTGAACACCATTGAAAGTCAATGGAGGACGGATCAGTTTTCTATTGTGCCAGATTGTGTCATAGAAAACCGTCCCCATTGACTTACATTGTGTGTCAGAACGGATCCGTTTGGCTCCGTTTCGTCAGACGGACACGTAAAAGCATTCCAAAGTTATTACCACATAAAGATTTATTTAAAATTATCATGTCATGAAGGTGAAAACTGGCTGTGTCTTAAAAGGGTCAAATATAGAACTTTTTTCTAGAGATGTTTTACGCAACCCCTGGACTTGAACAAGTCGACTACTACTTTGGTCAATTTTGTGGACAGAATGTGGACATGCTATTCAATGGGTCAGTGAAAACCACGTATAGCACAAAGATGTCATCCAAGTGTGGTCCATGTTTCACTGACCAATTGCATTGAAAAGAGATAAAAAAAAGTTGTAAACATAAAAGGTTAATGTTTTTGCGGGCACAAAATGTATCAACAATAGTGATGATCGAGCATGCTTGGCCGAACACCTGTGCAGCTCGAGCTTGGCACATGGAGGTTCTCGGCCGAGTACCGCATGTGTTCGAGTACAGCATGTGTTCGAGTCTCCTCCCTGCACGTTTGTTGCCTGCTACGCAGCCAATAAACATCCAGGTCAGTGCTTTTCTCACTGTAATGCCAGTAGCCATGTTGGCTACTGGCATTACAGTGATTGGTTGGCCAGAACGCATCATCGGATGCTATATAGCACCCGATGACGTATGTTCGGCTCATTTGAAGTCAGGGAGAACTGATCATAATAAGGGATAGAGAGTATAGGGCGTGAAATTGAATATTTTTTTGGTACCAAAATGTTTCAGAGACCCAAAAGTCCTTTTAAGGACTATTATGTGTTACAGCAGCAATATATGGTTGTAGTGCAACCTGCGCTAAATTGCTCAGTGTTAGGGAGAGCTGTGCATAGGAAGGGATAGACAGTGTAGGGAGTGTAATAGGAAGATTTTTATACCAAAAACCTTTCAGAGACCCAAAAGTAATTTTAAGGTGTGTGTGTGACAGCAGCAATATATATTTTTAGCGCATTCTGCGCTAAATACTGTGTAATAGGCCGCTGCGGACAGTTAAATTATTTGCGCCACATCTCCTGTGTAAAGTGTGCGCATCCCTAAAATATCAGTGACATCCAGTGCAGTTTTTCCGTAGACGGTATCCGCTGTGGACAGTTAAATTATCCGCACCACATCTCCTGTTTAAAGTGCGCACATCCCTAAAATATCTGTGACATCCAGTGTACCTTTTTCCGCAGACACTGCGAACAGTGACATTACCTGTGGTACCTGTCCTGTATAACGTTTCCTAATCACAAATACCTTTGGAAAATGTTTTGCGCATACACTTTCAAATCCTACGCTACTGTACGTGTGACATACTTTCAAGAATATATCACATTTGAAATGAAGAAGGCTAGCAGTAAGGGACGGGAAAGTGGCCGTGATGCAGATGGTGCACGCAAAAGCCGTGGCCCTGGGCACGGAGAAACTGTGCCTGCTGCCAGAGCACAAGAAAAACAACCATCCAAGATACCTTCATGTCCCAGTTTGCAGGGCGGCGTCGGACACCACTCTTGAAGTCAGAAAAGTGCGTCCAGGTGGTCGGTTGGATTGCAACAGATAATGCTTTCAGTCGGTTAAGCATCACCTGGTCTTCCACCAAGTCCAGTCTCAGTAGCCATGAGTCTGGTCAACACAATCCTCACCCTGATCCTCCTTCCTCCCAACATATACAGTCTGGCGAAACAAGTGATCCCACACTTGGATATTCCGAGGACCTCTTTTCATCGTCATTACTTGATTTGGCCCTATTGCCAAGCACGCTTAAAGAGGGACATGAGATCTTGTGCCCTGATTCCCAACCACAAGAACATGATGGTGAGGAACGGCAATTAGTGTTTAATGAGGTGGATGATGATGAGACACAGTTGCCAATGAGTCAACCTCAATTACTGTCTGAAGAGGTTGAACAAGAGGTTGGTGAGGTCATTGACCCAACCTGGGAAGGTGGAAAGCCGACCGACGACAGCAGTACAGAGGGGGAGGGATCTGCAGCACCGCAACAGGCTGGAAAAGGCAGTGGGGTGGCAAAAGGGAGAAGACGGGCCACACCACATGGGCCCACAACTGTTCTATGGAGCACCTCCTTGCGGAAATTACCCTTAAAAAAAGGGTAGATGTTTCGCAGTATGGCGCTTTTTTGAGGAAAGTGCGGACGACACGAGAATAGTAGTTTGCAACCTGTGCCATATGAAAATGAGCCTGGAGCATAAACACTAGTAACCTCACCACCACCAGCATGATCCGCTACATGGCATCCAAGCACCGTAATAAGTGGGACGAACACCTGGGTCCACAATCTGTGTCTGCGGTCACACCACTGCCTTCTCTTCCCCTATGTTACGTGCTGGCCAATCCCCTGAAGAAGGCGCAGGCCCGGATGCCTCCCGCCCTGCACCTGGACCTTCGCAAGCACCATCAGCGACCACATCCACTTCCGTGTCCCAGCACTGCATCCAAATGTCCTTACCCCAGGCATTTAAACGCAAGAAAAAATACCCAACCACCCACCCACCCACAGGCCATAACACTAAATGCGCTGCTTTCAAAATTACTGGCCCTGGAAATGTTGCCATTTATGCTTGTAGACACTGAGGCCTTCCGCAGCCTGATTTCGGCGGCCATCCCTCGTTACGAAGTCCCCAGCGGCCATTATTTTTCAAGGTGTGCCGTGCTCGCCTTACACCAACATGTGTCCCGTAACATCACATGTGCCCTGACCAACGCAGTTACTGGGAAGGTCCAATTAGTCATGGACACATGGACATTTCCCTGACAGCACACTGGGTGAATGTTGTGGAGGTCGGGAGAGAGTCGCACCCTGGGATGGCACAGGTGCTACTGATGCCAAGGATTGTGGGCCCTACGTCGATCAGGGTTTCCACCAGCACCTACATTAGTGGCTCCAAACCCCACTTCTCCTCCTCCACTTCCACATCCGATTTATCCGCGTGCAGCACCAGTCAGTCATCAGTCGGTAGCTGTAAGCAGTGTAGCACTGCAGTGGGGAAGCGGCAACAAGCTGTGCTGAAGCTGATATGCTTAGGGGACAAACAGCACACCGCCGCAAAGCTGTGGCCAGACTGAGGCAGACACATCCCATGCCTAGCCCACGTGTTCAACTTTGTGGTTCAGAGGTTTCTCAAAACCTACCCCAATTTGCCTGAGCTACTGGTGAAGGTGCGCCACGTGTGTGCACATTTCCGCAAGTCATCGACAGCTGCAGCCAGTCTGTCAATGCTGCAGCAGCGCTTGAAATTGCCAGCTCACCGGCTGTTGTGCGACGTGAGCACACGCTGGAACTCGACGTTCCTCATGTTGGCTTTCTGAGCAGCAGAGGGCCATGGTGGAATACCAGCTGCAAAATGGTTGTCGCCTTTCCAGTCAGCTTCCGCTATTCACAAGCGAGGAGTGGGCATGGATGTCGGATCTCTGTGAGGTTTTAAGAAACTTTCAGGAATAAACACAGATGGTGAGCGTCGATAACGCTATTATCAGCGTAACCATCCCACTTCTGTGTCTCTCATTCCTCTGGTGGAGAGGACGAGCAAAATGCTGCAATACCAGAAGATCCTTGTTGAAAAATTGCTCCAAAAATTTCCATCTGACAACGCTGGCAGCAGAGCCCGTAGTTCCTTGGCCAACTGAGAAGGGGATACAAGGGGAACACACAGCAGTTCCAACAGAGGCAGGGCAACACTCTCCAGAGCCTGGGACAGTTTCATGACACCCCGCAAGCACCCTCACCCTGATGCACTACCTAGTGTCACAAGGAGGGAAACATTTTTGAAGATGGTGAAGGAGTACATAGCATACCGTGTCAGCGTGCTCAATGTTCCCTCAGTGACTTACAACTACTGGGTGTCCACGCTGGACACGTGGCACGAACTGGCGCTCTATGCCTTGAAGGTGCTGGCCTGCCCTGCCGCCATCATTTTGTCTGAGCGGGTATTTAGTGCTGCTGGTGGCATTATAACAGACGGGCTGTCAGGTTGACTCTTATAAAAACGAACAAGACCTGGATTGACCATGACTTCTCGACTCCACCAGAGGAAAGCTGATGAACATAAAGGCACTTTAGATGTGTTGTTTATAATGTATTGAATACACTGTATTCCCATGCACCCCTTCCACCACAAACAAGAGCATATGGTTGAATCTTCCTTTTCTCATCCTCCTTCTCCTCTTCCATTATATCAACACATGCGTATTCGTCGCATAAATGCCCTTGGCATATATTTTTTACAGGGTCAGCTCAGCTGCAGGCCCTTGCATATAATTTTTTAAAGGGTCAGCTCACCTGCAGGCCCTTGCATATAATTTTTTTGAGGGTCAGCTCACCAGCAGGCCCTTGCATATAATGTTTTACAGGGTCAGCTCACCAGCAGGCCCTTGCATATAATTGTTTAGAGGGTCAGCTCACCAGCAGGCCCTCACATATAATGTTTTATACAGTTAGCTCACCAGCAGGCCTTCACCTACAATCTTTTACAGGGTCAGCTTATCTGAAGTCCCTCGCATATAATGTTTTAGAGGGTCAGATCACCTGCAGGCCCTCGCCTACAACCTTTTAGAGGGTCAGCTCACGAGCAGGCCTGCACCTAAAATCTTTTACAGGGTCAGCTCACCAGCAGGCCCGCACCTAAAGTCTTTTACAGGGTCAGCTCACCAGCAGGCCCTCGCATATAATTTTTTACAGGGTCAACTCAGCTGCAGGCCCTCGCATATCATTTTTTAAAGGGTCAGATCACCAGCAGACCCGCAGCTAAAATCGTTTACAGGGTCAGCTCACCTGCAGGCCCGCACCTACAATGTTTTACAGGTTCAGCTCAGGCCCTCGCATATAATTTTTAAGAGGGTCAGCTCACCAGCAGGCTCTCGCATATAATGTTTTACAGGGTCAGCTCAACAGCAGGCCCTCACATATACATTTTTAGAGGGTCAGCTCATCTGAAGGCCCTTGCATATAATGTTTTACAGTGTCAGCTCACCAGCAGGCCCTCGCATATAATGTTTTACAGGGTCAGCTCACCAGCAGGCCTTCACCTACAACCTTTTACAGGGTCAGCTCACCAGCAGGCCCTCACCTAATTATACCTAATAGGTAATTTGCGCGCATGATGCCTTGCTTGGATGTGGTAGCTGTTTCTCAGGCTCCCTCTCCGGAATCGAACCCTGATTCCCCGTTACCTGTAGTTACCATGGTTTGCGCTGACAACAGCATTGAAAGTTGATAGGTCAGACATCTGAATGGATCGTCACCATCATGGGGAAGTGCGATCAGCCCCAGGTTATCTAAAGTCACCATAGCGGCAGCAGGCCCTCACCCATGATGTTTTAGATGGTCAGATCAGCAGGCCCTTGCTCAAAGTGTTTTTGAGGGTCTCCAGCAGGCCATCAATTATAATTTTTCAAGGCTGTGTATGATGCTTCCCTTATGTGTAACAAAGGGTGTATTGTAGTGCCGGTTCCTTGTAATTTTTGGCAGCCCTTTCACTTAGTGCATAGGCTTTATGAGTGTAGGAGTCCCACTACATGAACAATTGTACCACAATGTGAATGAGGCCCTCCTTTATGTGATATACAGGTTGTATCGGAGTTCCTCTTACTTTTAATTTTTGGCAGTACTTGCACTTTATATACAAGTAAATATACAGAAAAGAATGTTTCCTAACAATTTTTCATCTAAAATCGATTTTATCTTCGGTTTTGTGCGTATTATTGTCAGTCTGTAAAAGTGGCGTACTACTCGGACAACATCGTTCCCAGCAGCGACCTGGGAGTCCAAGATGCATCAAGACATCCTCCCCATGCTGTTCCTGAACCATTTTTATGGAGGTTTCGATTAATTTCTGACCTTTTCCTATGAACCAGGCACCCTCCCCTCTTCAGAGCGGGGGGGGGGGGGGGTCCTGTTTTAATGTTCGGGTTTTCCCATTGACTTCCATTATATGTGTTCGGCCCGAGCACCCGAGCACTATGGTGCTCGATCAACACTAATCAACAACAATTTAAATAAACATAGACATTTTTAACTAGATAGAAAATTATTTCATTTTGAATTGAGCCAGAACAGTCTTCCTAAGTATGCCATAATTAGAATTGATTACCCGTCCAAATGGCCTGAGGTGGCTTTTACATCTCAGATTACATCAATCAGAGTAATCATCCCTTTGCTCACTAGCAGGGGTCAGCGGGGACTTACAAAATGGCTTGTCTTTTGGCAGTCAGCCAAAGTTAACTTGAAACATTACTGTGGAATTTTAATTATTTTGTCAAACATGTCTTCTAAGAAACATAAGCATATTGAAATACTGATACCAGACTCGGTGGTGCACCTAGCCTTTCCGCTGCCTGAGGTGAAAATTGAAATGGCGCCCCCCCTTGCCAAATTCTCAATCCAACCTCTCCCCCAGGCTGTTAAATACAGATTTGGGTGGGAATGAAAAATATAGTGCTATGTTTTCTTGTCTCATCTTCTCCATTCAGAGATCAGACCACATTGATGACTTCTTTCAGCCATGTCTTGTCTCTGCAGAGTTTTTCACACAGACATCTTGGATTCCTCAGTTTTCTATTATCCCCCTCCTGGTGCCCCAACAGTGTCACCCTGCTTCTACCCCCAATACTCTGCCCCTGTGCTCTCCATCACACACAAATACTACTGCTATACAGATACAGTGTCCCCACCCCTAGTAATAGTGCACCCCAAGGTTCCACTAATATTAATCATTTTCTCTCAGACTGCTCTCATTAGTAAAAGTGCTCCCTACAGTACCACCAATAGCAATAATGCTCCCCAAGAGTGCCCCCATTAGAAGCAATGCCCTCCATATTGTGCCAAATAATGCCCCACTGTACGCCCAGTACTAATAATGCCACCATAGTGTCCCCAGTGGAAATAAGGCCCCTACATAGTGCAACCAGCATTAACAAGGCCCCTCAATAAGGCACCCCACAGAGCCCCCAGTAGTAATAAGGCTCCCTATAGTGCCTCAGTAGTTATAATACCCCCTATTGTGCCCCCAGAATACATAATGCCTCCTGCACCCCCCTAGTATTTATAATGACCCCTGTAGTGCCCCAAGTATTTATAATGCTGCAAGGTAGTTATAATGGCCCCTGTAGCACCCCCAGGATTTAAAAAGCTCATCTGCAGTTTTAACCCCTCTGTAGTGACCTCTGTATTATAATGCCCAATGTGGTGCCAGTATGTATAATGCCCCTATAGAGCTCTATTTATGATGTGTCCTTTAGTGCCCCCTGCAATATAATGCCCCTCTATAGTGCCCCATGTATTATAATGCACCATGTAGTGCCAGTATGTATAATGCCCCCATATAGCTCTATGTATAATGTGTCCTGTAGTGCCCCCTGCAATATAATGCCCCTCCAGAGTGCCCCATGTATTATAATGCACCATGTAGTGGCAGTATGTATAATGCCCCCATAGAGCTCTATGTATAATGTGTCCTGTAGTGCCCCCTGCAATATAATGCCCCTCCATACTGCCCTATGTATTATAATGCCCCAGGAAGTCGTGATAACATCACTGCAACCTCTTGTGAAGGGTCTCAGGCAACGTAATCACATCATCGCAAATGCCTGTGTCAGGACGCAGGTGTTCGTGACCATATGTTCGCGGTGCTTGAGACCCGCCACAGGAGATGACGATGATGTCATCACGAGTCCGACCTCTTGCGCTACACCTATGAGGCTGAATGGCGGGGACAAGAGCCATAGGCTCCTAACGACCCCATAGAGACAGGTTGGCCGCCGCCTGAGGCTTTTCATGCCTCATGGCAGATGTGACTCTGACCAGACTGCTAGCTTATAAACTGGCAAGGAAGATCACCAATTAGCACACTATACTTTACCCATATCATCAACAAAAATGATTGTATACTGTATTCGACATTAGTTTATTAAAGGGAATCTGTCACAAGTAAATTCACTGTTAAACCAGGCACAATGCCCTGTAGGGATAGTTCAGCTAAATGTAATAATACCTTTCACTTAGTGATCTGTTACCTCATGAAGTAATGGATTGCCAAGTGAACTGTATCATTACATTCAGCTGAGCTAGCCCTACAAGGCAGTGTGCCTGGTTTAAGAGTGCATTTCTTGGTGACAGACTGCCTTTAACCACCTCCCGTCTGCCCATAGACTATAAACGTCCAGGAGGTTGTTCTCTATCTCCTAATGGACGTTTTAAAACGTCCTTTCAGAGATCGCAGCTGCACGCTAATCGTGCAGCTGCTGATCGGGTTGCCCGCTGTCAGTGACAGCAGGGCAACCTTTACCCTGGGTTCACACCTGAGCGTTTCTATTTGTCGCGCGTTTTTATGCGCGTTTTTTGCAATAGTAAACGCGCGTTTGACGCACGTTTGTGTGATTGACTGCAGTGTTGTCCAATGAGTCTATGGGCCAGAACGCGGACAAACGCCCAAAAAAGAGCTCAAGAACTTCTTTATGCGTCGGGCATTTTACAGCGCGTTCAAACGCGCTGTAAAACGCTCAAGTGTGAACCAGGGCCATAGGGAAGCATTGGTTTTCACGTGTTGAGCGTTTTACAGCGCGTTTGAACGTGCTGTAAAACGCTCAGGTGTGAACGTAGGGTTAGAGAAGGCAGGGACAGTTCCCAGGTGTCCCTGTCTTCTAGATCGCTGTATACACAGTGCTCACCGAGCGCTGTGCATACAGAGCAGGATGCGCTATGCACTTCCTGTTCCGGCCCGGCGGTCATGTGATCGCCGGGAACGGAGAGTACAGGAGCTGTGTGAGGTCTTTCAGAGACCTCGATCAGCCCTGCACTGAGACTGTACAGCGCTGTATTGCGCTGTACAGCCTCTCTGGGGGGTGCATTTCTTCTGTAACTTGGGCTACTATGTCAGCCCTAGTTACAGGAGAAATCAACAGTGGAAAAAAATTAATAAATAAAGTAAATGTCCCCCAGAGGTCTTGTATGACCTTATGGGGGACGCAAAGTGTAAAATAAAAAAATAAAAAAGTGTTAAAAAAAATAAAAATAAAAAGGTTTCACATGTAAAAAAATAATTCCCCATGTAAGGAATAAAAAAAATAATTTTAAAATAGAAAAAATAAAATAAAATAGACATATTTGGTATTGTCGCGTCCGTGACGGTCGTCTCTATAAATATATCCCATGATCAACCCAGTCCGATAAACACCATAAAAAATTATAAAAATGTGTCAAAAAAAGCTATTTTTCTTCACCTTACATCACAAAAAGTGCAACACCAAGTGATCAAAAAGGTGAATGTCCGACAAAATGGTACCAATAAAGCCATCACCTCATCCCGCAAAAAATAAGCCCCTACATAAGAAAATCGCTTAAAAAATAAAAAACCTATAGCTCTCAGAACATTGAGACACTAAAACATCATTTATTTGGTTTAAAAAATGCTATTATTGTGTTAAAGTGAAATAAATGTAAAAAAGTATACATATTAGGTATTGCCGCATCCGCATCCGCAGCTCTATAAAAATATCACATGACCTAACCTCCCAGGTGAACACCGTAAAAAATAAAATAAATAAACTGTGTAAAAAAAAAGGCATTTTTGTCACCTTACATCACAAAAAGTGCAACACCAAGTGATCAAAAAGGTGTATGTCCCACAAAATGGTACCAATAAAACCGTCACCTCATCCAGCAAAAAATTAGCCCCTACATAAGAAAATCGTTCAAAAAATATAAAAACTATAGCTCTCAGAACATGGACACATTAAAACATAATTTTCTTGTTTCAAAAATGCTATTATTGTGTAAAACTTAATTAAATAACAAAAAGTATACATATTAGATATCGCCACGTCCGTAACGATCTGCTCTATAAAAATGTCACTTGACCGAACCCCTCAGGTGAACGCTGTAAAAATAAATAAATAAAAACTGTCCTAAAACAACCAATTGTTTTGTCACCTTGCCCCATAAAGTGTTATAATGAATGATCAAAAAATCACATGTACCCTAAAAAAAAAACTGGCACCTTATCCCCTAGTTTCCAAAATGGAGTCACTTCTTGGGAGTTTCTACTGTAAGGGTGCATCAGGGGGGCTTCAAACGGGACATGGCATCTAAAAAACATCTGGCACTCCTTTTCTTCTGCGTCCTGCCGTGTGCTAATACAGCAGTTTATGACCACATGTTGGGTGGTTCTGTAAACCGCAGAATCTGCATTATAAATATTGAGTTTTGTTTGTCTGTTAACCATTTTTCTTTAATTCTTGTGGAACGCTTAAAGGGTTAACAAAGTTTGTAAAATCGGTTTTAAGTAACTTAAGGGGTGTAGTTTCTACAATGGGGTCATTTATGGGGGTATCCACTATGTAGGCCCCACAAAGTGACTTCAGACCTGAACTGGTCCTTAAAAAGTGGGTTTTGGCAATTTTCTTAAAAATTTTAAGAATTGGTTCTAAACTTCTAAGTCTTCTAACGTCCCCAAAAAATAAAATGACATTTCCAAAAGGATGCCAACATAAAGTAGACATATGGGGAATGTTAAGTAATAAATATTTTATGAGGTATCACTTTCTGTTTTAAAAGCAGAGAAATTGACATTTAGAAAATTGCAAATTTTTCAAAATTTTGGGTAAATTTGGGATTTTTTCATAAATAAAGGTTAAATATATTGACTCAAATTTATGACTAGCATGAAGTACAATGTGTCACGAGAAAACAATCTCTGAATGACTTGGATAAGTAAAAGCGTTCCGAAGTTATTACCACATAAAATGATATATGTCAGATTTGCAAAATTAGGCCTGGTCAGGAAGGGGGCAAATGGCCCGGATGGGAAGTGGTTTTAAGCTTCTATGTCAGTTTTCTGGCATAGAAAAGTCGTACATTTTGGCAAAAGTCTTAATCTGCACCAATAGTTGCGACTCCCCCCTTCCCTTCATGACACCCTTAACACTTTTGGAAAAAGTGGCTGAGGCACGGCCAGCACCTCTGCACCTTGATACATTTAAAAATGTTTGCTAGAAAAGTAGCTTAAATTACAGCTGAAATCTACTCCAGCTCCTGGCTGGAATACCTTTCAGTTCTGGTACACAATCACCCCAAGATACACCACAAATTTAAAGAGTTGTGTACCTTATAATAATTGTGACCCACAAGGGCAGATTGGCCATAGCCTCTACAGAAAAATTTCCCAGTGGGCTGATACCCAAGTGGCCAAGTGAGGACTCAAGTAGTTATGTACTTGGCCGGCGATCACTCCATTGCAGGACAAATTAAGACCGGCATACACAATGCCAGTCTTAATGAGTCTCCCCAATAATGGATAAGTGATGTGGATAGAGAGATCCAGAAAAACAGAGATTCTTGAAAAGAAATATATTTATAAAACTTACAGCAGCAGTAAACTGGAATTCTGCCGTTTATTTATCGCTTTGCAATGCAGAGGGTGAAAGTACCACGTGCCGTGGTATTTGTATGGCCGATTCTTGTTATAATTGCTGGGTTGTGGCCAGATCTCTGCCAGTTCCTATTATAGTTAAAGGGAGTCTGTCACCTACTTTGAGCGTTTTAGACAGCTCATATCACGATTTAGCACAGTTGCCCAACATAAAAATAGTACCTGTATTGTGTCTTTTACATGTCCACAAACAAAAAAAAACACTTTATAACAATATTCAAATTAGGGCCAGCAATTTCCCAGGGGCGTCGTTATGGCCGCAAGTGCCCAGGCCCCTCTCTGATGTGCCCGAATAACCACTCCCCTTGGATTCATCTGGCCCGCCCTCCTCTCTTTATTCATCCTCTGGTTTAGATCTCATGCGAGCGCTGGTCACCACCAGGCCCGTGTATGCGCACTGTTGCATCAGTGCCTCTGTCCATAGTGGGCAGAGCAGTGTGCATGCACGGGCCCAGTGGTGACCGACACTCGCATGAGATCTAAACCAGAGGAGGAGGATAAGTAAGGACAGGACAAGTGGGCAGGCCAAAGGAATCCAAGAGGAGTGGTTATCTGGGCACATCAGAGAGTGGCCTAGGCACTTGCGGCCATAATGCTGCCCCTAGGCAATTGCAGACCCTAATTTGCATATTGTTATAAAGTTTTTTTTTTTTCGTTTGTGGACATGTGTAAGACACAATACAGGTACTATTTTTATGTTGGGCAACTGTGCTAAATCGTGATATGAGTGGTCTAAAACGCTCAAAGTAGGTGATAGACTCCCTTTAATTGGGCCAGCAGGCATTCAGGCAGCTTCCAGCAATGCCGTATACATCAGGCTGTTCCCAGTTGGAACAGTCTGCCAGATCTCTGATCACTAGTGGGAAACTAGAATAAAATTTACTTTTTGGGAGTACAATATTGATAACCTATATTCAGGATAGGTCATTAATAGTGTTGAGTGAGCATGCTCGGCCGAATACAAGTTCGGCTCGAGCATCGCTATGCTCAGCACATGGCGGTACTCAGCCGAGTACCGCATATGCTCGAGAGCAATGCTCGAGTCTCCTCCCCACACGTTTTGCGGCTGCTAAGCAGCCAATAAACGTGCAGGTAAGTACTGCCCTCACTGTAATGCCAGTAGCTATGTTGGCTACAGGCATTACAGTGAGTGGCTGGCCAAAACACGTCATCAGGTGCTATATAGCACCCGATGAGGCGTGTTCAGCTCATTCTAAGTCAGGGAGAGCGGAGCATAGGAAGGGACAGAGAGTATAGGGAGTGTAATTGAATTTAATTTTTCTACAAAAAACGTTTTCATAGACCCAAAAGTCCTTGTAAGGACTATTGTGTGTGACAGCAGCAATATATGTTTGTGGCGCAACCTGCGCTAAATTGCTAATTGTTAGGGAAAGCTGTGCATAGGAAGGGACAGACAGTGTAGGGAGTGTAATAGGAAGATTTTTATACAAAAAACATTTCAGAGACCCAAAAGTCCTTTTAACCACTTCAACCCCCCTAGCTGAAACCCCCTTAATGACCAGGCCACTTTTTACACTTCTGCACTACTTTCACCGTTTATTGCTCGATCATGCAACTTACCACCCAAATGAATTTTACCTCCTTTTCTTCTCACTAATAGAACTTTCATTTGGTGGTATTTCATTGCTGCTGACATTTTTACGTTTTTTGTTATTAATCGAAATTTTACTTTTTTAACTTTCAGTTGTAAAATTTTGCAAAAAACAACAACATCCATATATAAATTTTTCGCTAAATTTATTGTTCTACATGTCTTTGATAAAAAAAAATGTTTGGGCAAAAAAAAAAATGGTTTGGGTAAAAGTTATAGCGTTTACAAACTATTGTACAAAAATGTGAATTTCCGCTTTTTGAAGCAGCTCTGACTTTCTGAGCACCTGTCATGTTTCCTGAGGTTCTACAATGCCCAGACAGTACAAACACCCCACAAATGACCCCATTTCAGAAAAATAGACACCCTAAGGTATTCGCTGATGGGCATAGTGAGTTCATATAACTTTTTATTTTTTGTCACAAGTTAGCGGAAAATGATTATTTTGTTTTAAAAAATTTTTTTCTTACAAAGTCTCATATTCCACTAACTTGTGACAAAAAAAAAACTTCCATGAACTCACTATGCCCATCACAAAATACCTTGGGGTGTCTTCTTTCCAAAATGGGGTCACTTGTGGGGTAGTTATACTGCCCTGGCATTTTAGGGGCCCAGATGCGTGAGAAGTAGTTTGAAATCAAAATCTGTAAAAAATTACTGGTGAAATCCGAAAGGTGCTCTTTGGAATGTGTGCCCCTTTGCCCACCTAGGCTGCAAAAAAGTGTCACACATCTGGTATCGCCGTACTCAGGAGAAGTTGGGGAATGTGTTTTGGGGTGTCATTTTACATATACCCATGCTGGGTGAGAGACATATCTTGGCAAAAGACAACATTTCCCATTTTTTTTATACAAAGTTGGCATTTGACCAAGATATTTATCTCAACCAGCATGGGTATATGTAAAATGACACCCCAAAACACATTCCCCAACTTCTCCTGAGTATGGCGATACCAGATGTGTGACACTTTTTTGCAGCCAAGGTGGGCAAAGGGGCACACATTCCAAAGAGCACCTTTAGGATTTCACAGGGAATTTTTTACACATTTTGATTTCCAACTACTTACCACACATTAGGGCCCCTAGAATGCCAGGGCAGTATAACTACCCCACAAGTGACCCCATTTTGGACAGAAGACACCCCAAGGTATTCCGTGAGGGGCATGGCGAGTTCCTAGAATTTTTTATTTTTTGTCACAAGTTAGTGGAATATGAGAATTTGTAAGAAAAAAAAAATCCCCCAAAAATCCATAATTTTCCGCTAACTTGTGACAAAAAATAAAAAATTCTAGGAACTCTCCATGCCTCTCACGGAATACCTTGGGGTGTCTTCTTTCCAAAATGGGGTCACTTGAGGGGTAGTTATACTGCCCTGGCATTCTAGGGGCCCTAATGTGTGGTAAGTAGTTTGAAATCAAAATGTGTAAAAAATGCCCTGTGAAATCCTAAAGGTGCTCTTTGGAATGTGTGCCCCTTTGCCCACCTAGGCGGCAAAAAAGTGTCACACATCTGGTATCGCCGTACTCAGGAGAAGTTGGGGAATGTGTTTTGGGGTGTCATTTTACATATACCCATGCTGGGTGAGAGAAATATCTTGGCAAAAGGCAACTTTTCCCATTTTTTTATACAAAGTTGGCACTTGACCAAGATATTTCTCTC
This sequence comes from Bufo gargarizans, assembly GCF_014858855.1. NCBI lineage: Eukaryota > Metazoa > Chordata > Amphibia > Anura > Bufonidae > Bufo > Bufo gargarizans. Next base: position 346,550,936 of record NC_058084.1, on the reverse strand, counting down.
ACCCAGCATGGGTATATGTAAAATGACACCCCAAAACACATTCCCCAACTTCTCCTGAGTACGGCGATACCAGATGTGTGACACTTTTTTGCAGCCTAGATGCGCAAAGCGGCTCAAATTCCTTTTAGGAGGGCATTTTTAGACATTTGGATCCCAGACTTCTTCTCACGCTTTAGGGCCCCTAAAAAGCCAGGGCAGTATAAATACCCCACATGTGACCCCATTTTGGAAAGAAGACACCCCAAAGTATTCAATGAGGGGCATGGCGAGTTCATAAAAAAAATTTTTTGGCCACAAGTTAGCGGAAATTTTTTTTTCATTTTTTTCTCACAAAGTCTCCCTTTCCGCTAACTTGGGACAAAAATTTTAATCTTTCATGGACTCAATATGCCCCTCACGGAATACCTTGGGGTGTCTTCTTTCCGAAATGGGGTCACATGTGGGGTATTTATACTGCCCTGGCATTTTAGGGGCCCTAAAGCGTGAGAAGAAGTCTGGGATCCAAATGTCTAAAAATGCCCTCCTAAAAGGAATTTGAGCCGCTTTGCGCATCTAGGCTGCAAAAAAGTCTGGAATATAAATGTCCAAAAAATTTTACGCATTTGGATTCTGTGAGGGGTATGGTGAGTTCATGTGAGATTTTATTTTTTGACACAAGTTAGTGGAATATGAGACTTTGTAAGAAAAAAAGAAAATAAAAATTTCCGCTAACTTGGGCCAAAAAAATGTCTGAATGGAGCCTTACAGGGGGGGTGATCAATGACAGGGGGGTGATCAGGGAGTGTATATGGGTGATCACCCCCCTGTAAGGCTCCATTCAGACGTCCGTATGTGTTTTGCGAATCCGATCCATGTATCCGTGGATCCGTAAAAATCATACGGACGTCTGAATAGAGCCTGACAGGGGGGTGATCAATGACAGGGGGGTGATCAATGACAGGGGGGTGATCAGGGAGTCTATATGGGTGATCACCCCCCTGAAATTGATCACCCCCCTGTAAGGCTCCATTCAGACATCCGTATGTGTTTTGCGGATCCGATCCATGTATCCGTGGATCCGTAAAAATCATACGGACGTCTGAATGGAGCCTTACAGGGGGGTGATCAATGACAGGGGGGTGATCAATGACAGGGGGGTGATCAGGGAGTCTATATGGGTGATCACCCCCCTGAAATTGATCACCCCCCTGTAAAGCTCCATTCAGACGTCCGTATGTGTTTTGCGGATCCGATCCATGTATCCGTGGATCCGTAAAAATCATACGGACGTCTGAATGGAGCCTTACAGGGGGGTGATCAATGACAGGGGGGTGATCAATGACAGGGGGGTGATCAGTGACAGGGGGGTGATCAGGGAGTCTATATGGGTGATCACCCCCCTGTCATTGATCACCCCCCGTAAGGCTCCATTCAGACGTCCGTATGTGTTTTGCGGATCCGATCCATGTATCCGTGGATCCGTAAAAATCATACGGACGTCTGAATGGAGCCTGACAGGGGGGTGATCAATGACAGGGGCGTGATCAGGGAGTCTATATGGGTGATCATGGGTGATCAGGGGTTCATAAGGGGTTAATAAGTGACAGGGGGGTGTAGTGTAGTGTAGTGTTTTGTGGTACTTTACTGAGCTACCTGTGTCCTCTGGTGGTCGATCCAAGCAAAAGGGACCACCAGAGGACCAGGTAGCAGGTATATTAGACGCTGTTATCAAAACAGCGTCTAATATACCTGTTAGGGGTTAAAAAAATCGCATCTCCAGCCTGCCAGCGAACGATCGCGGCTGGCAGGCTGGAGATCCTGTCTCTTACCTTCCGATCCTGAGAGAGCGCGCGCCTGCGTACGCGCGTTCACAGGAAATCTCGCCTCTCGCGAGATGACGCACGGATGCGTCCAGGAGGAATAAATCAACCGCCTCCCGGACGCATCCGTGCGTACAGCGGTCGGGAGGCGGTTAAGGACTATTGTGTGTGACAGCAGCAATATATATTTTTAGCACTTCCTGTGCAAAATACAGTGTAATAGGCCGCTGCGTACAGTTAAATTATTCGCTCCAGATCTCCTGTGTAAATTTTGCACATCCCTAAAATATCAGTGACATCCAGTGCACTTTTTCCGCAGATGGTGTCTGCTGCAGACAGTTATTATCCACGCCACATCTCCTGTTTAAAGTGTGCGCATCCCTAAAATATCAGTGACATCCAGTGCAGTTTTTCCATAGACGATGTCCGCTGCGGACAGTTAAATTATTTGCGCCACATCTTCTGTTTAAAGTGTGCGTATCCCTAAAAAATCTGTGACATCCAGTGCACTTTTTCCGTAGACACTGTGAACTGTGACATTACCTGTGGTACCTCTCCTGTATAACGTTTCCTCATCACAAATACCTTTGTAAATTTTTTTGCACATACACTTTCAAATCCTGCGCTACTGTACGTGTGACACACTTTCAAGCATATATCACATTTAAAATGAAGAAGGCGAGCAGTAAGGGACGGGGAATTTGCCGTGATGCTGATGGTGCACGCAGAGGCCGTGGCCCTTGGCGCGAAGAAACAGTGCCAGCTGCCAGAGCACAAGAAAAACACTCATCCAAGATACCTATCTTCATGTTCCAGTTTGCAGGGCGGCGCAGGACACCACTCTTGAAGTCAGACCAGTGGATTGCAGCAGATAATGCTTCCAGTCGGTTAAGCACCACCCTATCTTCCACCAAGTCCAGTCTCAGTAGCCCGGAGTCTGGTCAACACAATCCTCACCCTGATCCTCCTTCCTCCCCCCATTTGCAGTCTGACCAAACAAGTGAACCCACACTCCGATATTCCGAGGACCTCTTTTCATCGCCATTACTTGATTTGGCCCTCTCGCCAAGCACGCTTGAAGAGGGACCTGAGATCTTGTGCCCTGATTCCCAACCTCATGAACATCCACAGTCACAAGAACATGACGGTGGGGAACAGCAATTAGTGCTTAATGAGGTGGATGATGATGAGACACAGTTGCCAATGAGTCAACCGCAATTACTGTCTCAAGATGTTGATGAAGAGGATGAGACAAAGTTGTCAATCACTGAGGTTGTGGTTAGGTCAACAAATCAGGAGGATGATCAGAGTGAAAAAGTGGAAGATGAGACAGTGGATGATGAGGTCACTGACCCAACCTGGGAAGGTGGAAAGCCGAGCAAGGTCAGCAGTACAGAGGGAGAGGGATCTGCAGCACCGCAACAGGCTGGATGAGGCAGTGGCGTGGCAAAAGAGAAAAGGCGGGCCACACCACACAGGCCCGCAACTGTTCCACGGATCAACCCCTTGCGGAAATCTCCTTTGCAAAGGGATAGATGTTCCGCAGTATGGTGATTTTTTGAGGAAAGTGCGGATGACAAAAGAATAGTAGTTTGCAACCTGTGCCATACGAAAATGATCCATGGCGTGAATACTAGCAACCTCACCACCACCAGCATGATCCGCCACATGGCATTCAAGCACTGTAATAAGTGGGACGAACGCCTGGGTCCACAATCTGTGTCTGCGGGTCACACCACTGCCTCCTCTTCCCCTGTGTTATGTGCTGGCCAATCCCCTGAAGAAGGTGCAGGCCCGGATGCACCTGGACCTTCACAAACACCATCAGCGACCACATCCACTTCTGTGTCCCAGCGCAGCGTACAAATGTCCTTACCCCAGGCATTTGAATGCAATCACAAATACCCAGCCACCCACCCACAGGCCATAGCACTAAAGGCACAACTTTCCAAATTACTGGCCCTGGAAATGTTGCCATTTAGGCTTGTGGACACTGAGGTCATCCGCAGCCTGATGTTGGCGGCCGTCCCTCGTTAGGCAGTTCCCAGCCACCACTATTTTTCACGGTGTGCCGTACCCACATCACACGTGCCCTGACCAATGCAGTTACTGGGAAGGTCCACGGATACATGGACAAGTGCATTCGGCTAGGAACGCTACATTTCCCTGACGCCACACTGGGTGAACGTTGTGGAGGCCGGGAGCGAGTCATTGCCTGGGATGGCACAGGTGCTACCGACGCCAAGGATTGTGGGCCCTACGTCGAGAAGGAATTATCCATGTGCAGCACCAGTCAGTCATCAGTTGGTAGCTGGAAGCAGTGTAGCACTACAGTGGGGAAGCGGCAACAGGCCGTGCTGAAGCTGATATGCTTAGGGGACAAACAGCACACCGCCTATGGCAGGGAATAAAAGACCAGACTAGGAAAGATTAAAGGACCTTAACATGTGTAGCTTGGAAGAAAGACGAGACAGAGGGGATATGATAGAAACTTTTAAATACATAAAGGGAATCAACAAGGTAAAAGAGGAGAGAATATTTAAAAGAAGAAAAACTGCTACAAGAGGACATAGTTTTAAATTAGAGGGGCAAAGGTTTAAAAGTAATATCAGGAAGTATTACTTTACTGAGAGAGTAGTGAATGCATGGAATAGCCTTCCTGCAGAAGTGGTAGCTGCAAATACAGTGGAGGAGTTTAAGCATGCATGGGATAGGCATAAGGACATCCTTCATATAAGATAGGACCAGGGGCTATCCATAGTATTTAGTATATTGGGCAGACTAGATGGGCCAAATGGTTCTTATCTGCCGACACATTCTATGTTTAACTTGTTGGCGGCTTTGGAGCTCGGCAAGCTCAGACACATCCCATGCCTAGCCCACGTGTTCAACCTTGTGGTTCAGCGGTTTCTCAAAACCTACCCCAATTTGCCTGAGCTACTGGTGAAGGTGCGCCACGTGTGTGCACATTTCCGCAAGTCATTGACAGCTTCAGCCAGTCTGTCAACGCTGCAGTGGCGCTTTAAATTGCCAGCTCACTGGCTGTTGTGCGACATGAGCACACGCTGGTACTCGACGTTCCACATGTTGGCTTTGTGAGCAGCAGAGGGGCATAGTGGAATACCAGCTGCAACATGGTCGTCGTCTTTCCAGTCAGCTTCCGCTATTCACAAGCGAGGAGTGGGCATGGATGTCTGTCCTCTGTGATGTTTAAGAAATTTAGAGGAATCAACACAGATAGTGAGCGGCGATAGCCCTATTATCAGCGTAACCATCCCACTTCTGTGTCTACTCAAACACTCGCTGCTCACAATTAAGGACCGCGCTTTGGACGTGAAAGAGGTGGAAATGGGGGGAAGGCATTTCACAGGGTGATAGCCAGATCACCCTCAGTTCGTCTTCTGAGCGCAAATTGGATGATCAAGAGGAGGTGGAGCAGGTGACGGTTGCCTCCGCTAATTCCACAAGGAGGGAAACATTTTGGAAGATCGTGAAGGAATACATAGCAGATCGTTTCAGCGTTCTCAATGATCCCTCAGTGCCTTTGAACTACTGGGTGCCCAAGCTGGACAAGTGGCAGGAACTGGCTCGCTACGCCTTGGAGGTGCTGCTTTAAATGTGTTGCTTATAATGTACTGAATACACTGTATTCCCATGCACCCCTTCCATGACAAACAAGGGTTTATGGTTGAATCTTCCTTTTCTCACCCTTCTCCTCCTCTTCCATCATATCAACATGCTTATTCGTCACATATAATGCCCTTGCATATATGCCCTTCGCATATAATGTTTTACAGGATCAGCTAACATGCAGGCCCTCGCATATTATTTCTTAGAGGGTCAGCTCACCAGCAGGCCCTCACCTAAAATCTTTTACAGGGTCAGCTCACCTTCAGGCACTCGCATATAATTTTTTTGAGGGTCAGCTCACCAGCAGGCCTTCACCTACAATCTTTTACTGGGTCAGCTCACCAGAAGGCCCACACATAAAATCTTTCACAGGGTCAGCTCACCAGCAGGCCCGCACCTTAAATCTTTTACAGGTTCAGCTCACCTGAAGGCCCTCACATATAATGTTTTAGAGGATCAGCTCACCTGCATGCCCTTGCATATAATGTTTCACAGGGTCAGCTCACCTGAAGGCCCTCGCATATAATGTTTTAGATGGTCAGCTCACCAGCAGGCCTGCACCTAAAATCTTTTACAGGGTCAGCTCACCAGCAGGCCTTTACCTACAATCTTTTACAGGGTTAGCTCACTAGCAGGCCCGCACCTAAAAATTTTTACAGGGTCAGCTCGCCTTCAGGCCCTCACTTAATTATGCCTAATAGGTAATTTGCTCCCTCTCCGGAATTGAACCATGATTCCGCGTTACCCATGGTCTACATGGTTTGGGCTAAAAATAACATCGAAAGTTGATAGGGCAGACATCTGAATGGATCGTCGCCGTCACGGGGACGTGCGATCGCCCCCAGGTTATCTAGAGTCACCAAAGCAGCAGCAGGTCCTCGCCCATAATGTTTTAGATGGTCACATCAGCAGGCCCTTGCCCCAAATGTTTTTAAAGGGGTCAACAGCGGGCCATCAATCATAATTTTTCAAGGCTGTGTATGATACCCTCTATTGTGTGTAACAAAGGGTATATTGTAGTGCCGGTTCCTTGTAATTTTTGGCAGCCCTTTCACTTAGTGCATAGGCCTTATGAGTGTAGGAGTCCCACTACCTTAACAATTGTACCACAATGTGAATGAGGCCCTCCTTTATGTGACATACAGGTTGTATCGGAGTGCCTCTTCTTTGTAATTTTTGGCAGCACTTGCACTTTATATACAAGTAAATATACGGAAACAATGTTTCCGAAAAATTTTTCCTCTAAAATCGATTCTTTTCTTCGGTTTTGTGCGTATTATTGTCAGTCTGTAATAGTGGCATACTATTCGGACAACATCGTTCCCAGCAGCGACCTGCGAATATAAGATGTATCCAGACATCCTCCCCATGCTGTTCCAGAACCATTTCGGTGGTGTTTCCATCAATTTCTGTCATTTTCCTATAAACCAGGCACCCTCTCCTCTTCAGAGCAGGGGGTAGCTGGTTTAATGCTCGAGTTCTCCCATTGACTTCCATTATGCTCGGGTGCTCAGTTGAGCACCCAAACCTACCGATGTGTTCGGCCCGAGCCCCCAAGCACTACGGTGCTCGATCAACACTAGTCATTAATATCTGTTTGGTGGGGATCCAACTCTTGGACTGTTTAAAAAAGCCAAGTACAGCCGCTACACGATGTACGGCGCTGTGCTTGGTATGCTGTAAGAAGACTGCAATGCTCACAGGAGGGTAGCGGTGTCTTTAAACAGCTGATTGGTGGGACTGCCAGGAATTGGACCCCATCAATCAGATATCTTGAAGATAGGTCATAGGTCAGACTATGTCATGATTGATGTAAGAAATGAAAATTAGACATCATATAGTACATGACAATATATTTCTAACAAAGCTAGAACCAGCCCTGTACCTCACATGGACCCAGATTAATTTCTCCTATTGTTCTCTTCAGCCAGGCAGCTCAGGGCGGCATATCCTTTCATCTGCAACTCTCTCCCTGTAACAGAACATATGGCTGGTGGCAGTTGAAGATTTAAACTGAGCATGTTCGACCAGCTCAGTGAGACGGACCAAAAAATAAGGAAACAAATCAAACAGCAGGTGGCGCTATACAGATACATTTTACTGAATAGCTGACTAGCTATACTAAATTTTAAATTACATGCAGTATTCAGATCCAAGTGCTGGTTTGAAAAATGTAGAATATGTTTTGTGGCACAATCCCTTTAAATCTGTTTAAAAATGTGTTGTCTGAAGTATAACATACATTATTTCATTAACTAAAGAATAAATCCACTGAATTTATGTTCTAACCAAATCGCGTTTCCAGGAGCTGTGCTGGCGAATATGCTGAACATATTTAAATAATGACATGTGAGCAGAGATGATGTTGCCTATCAGCAGGGCTTAATGATATGTAATTGACCACTGTCATCAAGCTTTTCTTCATGTGTAACATTGGTGGTCACCTGGAGATCAACCAAAAGATCAGAGAACTGAGTAAAAAAAAAAAATCAATTTATGTAAGTAGCCGGTGTCTAATATTAATAGTAGTCACATGTTTAATATCAGCGAACTGTATTAAAAAGTAGAGCATTTCTAATGGCCTATAAGAACAAAACAAAAATGCAGTTCGTGGTATCCAAAGATACAAACTGTATAAGGAGTCATTGTACACTGTACCACAAACTAAACTACTAAGGAAATCCCCAGCACATCCTGCATCCCACTTCCGGAATCTCTTTCTTTGAATGCTGTATCTTTATCTTCCATCAGTCAATTTACTACAAATACTTCTTTCACCTCATACCCGCACAGGCATCTCATCGCATCCACAAACGCAATAGTTTCCTCTCTTGGCAAGCATCTAGTTCTATAGAAATGTTGCGGAAGAGTTCTGCATTATGTAAATCAGAGGTCTTGCCTTAGGGCATCTGTGCAGCCAGAAGCAGTGATGTGAATGTTTAACAGCCTGTTGCTTTTTCACTTGTATAATAAGATTAATTTGGTATTTCATGAAACTATCGATCTACAGTACAGACCAAAAGTTTGGACACACATTCTCATTTAAAGAGTTTTCTTTATTTTCATGACTATGAAAATTGTAGATTCACACTGAAGGCATCAAAACTATGAATTAACACATGTGGAATTATATACATAACAAAAAAGCGTGAAACAACTGAAAATATGTCATATTCTAGGTTCTTCAAAGTAGCCACCTTTTGCTTTGATTATTGCTTTGCACACTCTTGGCATTCTCTTGATGAGCTTCAAGAGGTAGTCACCTGAAATGGTTTTCACTTCACAGGTGTGCCCTGTCAGGTTTAATAAGTGGGATTTCTTGCCTTATAAATGGGGTTGGGGTCATCAGTTGCGTTGTGGAGAAGTCAGGTGGATACACAGCTGATAGTCCTACTGAATAGACTGTTAGAATTTGTATTATGGCAAGAAAAAAGCAGCTAAGTAAAGAAAAAAGCTCTAGATTGAGATCAATTATTTTAGCTATCCCAGGAATGCAGGAAGGTTTTAAAGTAAATGTGGCCCAAGGAAGCAAGCAAAATGGGGCCCCATTGATCGGCACTGTTACACAGGTTTGTACATATTACCCAAATTACAAAAATACTGTGATACGATGCCAAATAACACTTCCATAAAATACAGCCATTTAGGACCCAAATGAAACTACTGTTTAGTGTCTAAATAATAGGGCACTCCAATGTTTTATTAATGAAAAGTTAATGGGAAAGTCCCTGGTGGTCTGGGAAGAAGTTACTTGTTTGAGTTGAGACTAACCCTTATTTTTATCCCTATTCTATGTTGTTCCCCTTTTGATATGTTCTTAAAGTTGCTCCTGTCTGCTCTCCTTGTTGCACTGTATGTTTGACTGCCATGTTTGGATGTGGATGGCTGGTGATTGTACGTGGTCCCTGCCAGTATCTCTGGGCATCAGAAAATATACTGCATCAGTCAAATGTTTGGGCACCCCTTTTCATTCCATGGTTTTTATTTTCTTGTTTTATTTTCTACATTGTGTATTTATATTGAAGACATGAGAATGATGAAGGAACGAACAAATATAAAATTAAGTAGTAAACAGTGTTAAACACATTGGGGGAGATTTATCAAACTGGTGTAAAGAAAAACTGTCTTAGCTGCCCATAACAACCAATCAGATTCCACCTTTCGTTTTTCACAGCTCCTTTGGAAAATAAAAGGTGTAATCTGATTGGTTGCTATGGGCAACTAAGCCAGTTTTACTTTACACCAGTTTGATAAATCTCCCGCAATATGTCTTAGATTTTAGATTCTTCTAAGTATCCCCCCTTTTGCTCTGATGACAGCTTTGCACACTCTTTGCATTCTCTCAATCATCTCCATGAAGTAGTCGCCTTGAATGGTTTTCCAACCGTCTTGAAGGAATTTCTAGAGGAGCTGAGCATTTTTTGGATGCTTTTCCTTAAGTTCCAACTAATCCCAAACCATCTCAATTGGCTTAAGGTTGGGTGATTACAGAGACTTTCTGATGCAACACTCCATCACTTCTTGGTCATCATCAAGTGCCGGACACGAATAATGAAAAATAAACATGGACCCAAAGTCATATAATAATGCATAAATATACTAGCTCATCATTCAAAAATAACATAAAACAGTGGGAAATGTAGTGAGAACTGTATACTAACAGTATAAGCAGAGAAAATGAAGTGCAAAAGTCACAAACAATATAGTAAGGGCATCAGTCCGCAAGCATTATATGGAAAATGTGTCAGGCGTGGTGGGTCTCCTGTACATTATTTATTATTGTTCCTGTCCTGTTTGGGTGCAATCATTATACTGTGACCCTGTCAACTGATGCTCTTATGATTGTCTGTGACTTTTGCACTTAAGAAGGCTGAAATATTTTAAAATAAGTCTATAAGCAGGAAAAGTTATAAAATGATAAAATGAGCTATACTTTCACTTCAGCTTTGCTGTCTGGTCCCTGGTGTCTGAAAGAGATGACATCCCCTTCTACTTCATGTCGCTGCTACAGCCAATCACTGCTGTTGCGGTCACGTCTGTATAAATGGCCTGTGACCGCTCAGGCCGGTGATTGGCTGTAGCAGAGGTGTTAAGAGGGGCAAGACATCATCATTTTCAAACAGCAGGGATCAAACTGTCGCCACTGAATAAGTGGGTCATTTATAAGGTGACTATAGTTTTATTTTATAACGTTTCGCCAAAAATGACTGTCTATGACTATTTATTGGTGAGCAGTAGCTCTCTGAGTGACAGAACAACATTGAATGAATGAAGTGCTAACAACATTATACCATCTGCTAGACAACACAACATTCAGTACCCACAGAACACTTTCTCCATACACATGCATTACACTGCACTGCAAACATACTGTACATGCAAAACACACAAAAACAGAAATATATATATATATCTACACACATGCATCTATCTAGCACTCTCGCATGCCTCCAATCTATCCTCAACTCTGTCACCCAACTAATCCACCTATCCCCCCATTACTCTCCTGTCTCCTCTCTGCCAATCCCTTCACTGGCTCCCCGTTGCCCAGAGAATCCAGTAGTGATGAGCAGGAGGTGCCATATTCGATTTCGCGATATTTTGCGAATATTCGATTGAATATTCGTCTTATATTCGTCGATATCGAATATTTGTCATTATTCTATTTATCGTGAATAATATGCAATTTAATTATTCGCGAATTGCGAGTTTAACTGTATTAGGCAACTTTCCTATTGGTTGGTTATCTAGAATTAACGAAGATAATGAATATAGCGCTATATCCTCTATATTTGTTAATTCTAGCAAGCCAATAGGAAAGTTGCCTATGGACAGCTCTAAGTTGGATTCGCAATACGAGAATATTACTTAGCTTTTTTTTTTGCAATAAATAGAATAATGACTCATTATTCTATTTATAGCAAAAAATAGGCAAAGTAATATTCTTGCTTTGCGAATCCAACTTAGAGCTGTCCATAGGCAACTTTCCTATTGGCTTGCTAGAATTAACAAATATAGAGGATATAGCGCTATATTTGTTAACTTCGTTATTTGTATTTTACGAAATATTCGCTATATTGCTATATATTCTTGTTTTAGAATATGATGAATATTCTAAAAAACAAATTTATAGCAATATAGCGAATATATTCGTTATTTAGAATATTCGTCTTTTTTTTTAAATGTGTACTGTTATTCCACTTTAGCATATTCCTCCCCGACAAGCGTCCCCGTCACCATGGGAACGCCTGTGGGTTAGAATATACCATCGGGTCAGAGTTTTCACCATGGTGACAGGGACGCTTGTCGGGGAGGAGTATGCTAACAACTGTACAGATTGGGGAAAAAAATTCGAATATTCTAAATAACAAATATATTGCTATATATTAGTTTTTTAGAATAGTCGTCAATTTTATTTCCATATGAAAACATGATTCCTTCCTGCTTAAGTTGCTTGTGGGCCAATGACTCATTGGCCCACAAGCAAGAATCAGTGAGGAATCATGTTTTCAGATGTTAAAAAAGGAATATTAGATATAGCGAATATATAGCACTATATTAGAAATATTTGTGAATATGCAAAGTTGCGATATTCGCGATAAATATTCGCCATTCAAATATTCGCACTCAACACTAGAATCAACACTAGAATCCAGTACAGAACACTTACTGTGACATAGAAGGCCGTTCACAACCTGTCCCCGCCATACATCTGTGACCTGATCTCCTAATGGCTTTGGGCCCAAACAACCTAATGTTTTTTGTGGGAAATCCACCATCCTCCCGTTTGCATCATTAGCGGGATAGAGCTTTTTCTCTTGTTTTCTTTGGTGACCTACAAAAAAAAACCTTTGTTTGGACATCTGGCTGCCAAGCTAAGTATCAGAATTGCATCATACTGTATGTGTCTATCCTGATTCATTTACCCCCTGATGAGCCTGACAAATGTTTAGGCGAAACGCGTCAGAGTCTTGTGTTTTTTGTTTAGAGAGTGGTGGTGATGTCCACCTCTTATGAGAACCAGCCACTCGCTACCTTACTATTGTTATTATCTTTTTCCCTGTTTAGGGTTTTCTAGGGACCGGATAGCGTTAGGTTCGGGGACAGGGAACCTCTACCATCAGGGGGTCGCCCTGGGCGTAACACTCTTTTAGGGCCTCTAGGGTAAGTTATTCTGCCCTGCCACTTTTTGGGCTAGACTTATATCCCCCTACCCAAACCCAAGTATCTATCCCGTCACCATGAATGTTTTTTTTTTTGGGGGCCACTACTCCCCTACTCGATTGATTATTAAATAAAGGTATTTTTAAAAGTCAAATTTTTTTCATATATGCTATTTAATTCTGATCTCCTAATACATTTGTAAATGCAATCTCCGATCCTCACAAGGCCTCCTTCTCTACATATCCTCTTCCCACAATCGCCTCCAAGATTTTTCCTGTGCAGCCTCCGTACTCTGGAACCCTCTACCGCAACAAATTAAACGTTCACCTACCGACCGTGGAAACCTTTAAATGAAACCTGGAAACCCACCCTTCAGAAAAGCCTCCAACCTACAATAATCCTGCTGTCACTATACCTCCATAGCCATGTTTGCCCTTACTGTATCCTTCTCCCATCCCTCGTAGATTGTAAGTCCTTGCAGGCAGGGTCCTCTCTCCTTCGGTGCCAGTTTATAACTCGTCTTGTTCATGCCTATTTTATTATGTATGTACACCCCTTATCATATGTACAGCACCATGGAATAAATAAATAAAAAATAATAATAATACATACCCATTTATAAATACATACACACTGATACATAGATATACACATAGGAACATATATGTCTTCACATGGGACTTCCATGTGATATCTTACCTTATGATTACAGGTCCCCATGATGATGGCCCATGTACTTGAACCTCCCTCAAGTAGCCGAACAGGAATCACAGTAATGTGACTGTGACATTAAGGATATTCTGGATGTTTAATAATCATCCTTAAGATAGGTAATCAATATCAGGCACCCCCACAGTCAGTTGTTTGAGGAGGACGCTGTGCTCTGGTGAGCGTTGCAGCCTCTTTTCAGCTTGCCATGCACAGTGTCATTCATTGGATAGCAGCAATGCTTGGTATTGCAGCTCAGCCTCATTCACTTGAACTGGACTGAACTGTGCCTACACCATGTGACCAATGAACAGAGAGTTGCCCCCGCCCCCCGTCAGTCTGACATTGATGACCTATGTAGTGCATGTCCTGTTCCCCATAATACCTGCTGCCTCTACTACCAGGGCCGTCTTTAATACTGATTGGACCCTGGGCAAGAATTTACTTGGGCCCCCTGAATCCCGCCTTCCCACACCCTAGCAGGCAATAACGCCCTCCACCACAACACACACACACACACACACAAAAAATCCACACACCTCGTAGAGTAGTAAACTTTAATAATGATGAGTGGCCACTAGAGGTGTTCCTGGGCAGTCATGTAAATACTGCCTTTTTTTTCTGAAAAGGCAGTGTTTACATTAAAAAGCTTGCAGAGACATGCTATAGCCACCAGAACTACTACGTTTAGCTGTTGTGGTTCTGGTGACTATAGTGTCCCTTAATATAGATAAGGAAAAAAAAGAATCAGCCAAAAGTATCAGATTGGGTCACTGTCACAAGCGGAGTACCTCAGGGGTCAGTATGGGGCCCTATTCTCTTCAATATATTTATTAATGATCTTGTAGAAGGCTTGCACAGTAAAATATCAATTTTTGCAGATGACACTAAACTGTGTAAAGTAATTGACACTGAAGAGGACAGTATACTACTACAGAGGGATCTGGATAGATTAGAGGCTTGGGCAGAGAAGTGGCAGATGAGGTTTAATACTGACAAATGTAAGGTTATGCACATGGGAAGGAATAATGCAAATCACCCGTGCCCCCATAGATGCCCCGACAGTGTCCCCCAATAATGTGCCATTAAGATGTGCCCCCATAGATACCCCCAATAATGTGCCAGTAACAAGTGCCCCCATAGATGCCCCCCAATCATGTGCCAGTAACAAGTGCCCCCATAGATGCCCCGCAATCATGTGCCAGTAACAAGTGCCCCCATAGATGCCCCCCAATCATGTGCCAGTAATAGGTGCCCCCATAGATGCCCCCCAATCATGTGCCAGTAAGTAGTACCATATAAAAAAAATAAACACTTATACTTACCACCATCAGGCTGGCAGCGATGCAATGCAGGCCTCTTCCGGCCTGTGTGACGTAATTGCGCCCCCTGCACCGGCCTCTGATATGCTGCAGACCCAGTGCCTGCAGCCTATCAGAGGAACAGGGAAGGGAGACGCCTCGCCCTCCCCTGCCCCGCCGCAGCACATCTATCTGTATCGCTGTCCTGAGGACGCAGATACAGATGACTATGGAGATGAGCGCTTCCACAATGGAAGCGCTCATCTCCCTGTGCCCAGCCGCCGCCCCCCACTTGTCACCAGGGCCGCGCTGCCTGGGACCATCTCCTCACTTTGCCTAATTAGCGGTGCGGCCCTGCTAGCGCCCCCAGGGATTTTGCACCCGGGTCAACGGCCCCCACACACTACGCCACTGGCCAGCGGGGCTCAAGAGGCAGCCTCCTTGGGCCCCCAAGGAGCAACTGGGCCCCGCATTAAAGACGACCCTGTCTACTACACCTACTACACAACTAGCATGTTTTCAATTTCCTCCATTCTTGTGCCCATTGGATCCCTGAGCACCCAAGGAGAGGGACAACTGAGCAGTATGGAGAAGGCAACAAAATATACAAAAGCCATCATGTAAAGAGCTATAGGTGCCCCAATGTGTAGGCAAGTAATATAAGCCCTGCACAACTGCACAGGTCGCACACTCCTAAGGCTGGCCCTGAATCTGCTCAGCTCCTCCTGCTCTATAACATGCTGCCTGCACATTGCAGTGTTTTTTTTTATGGTGACAGGTTCTCCTGAAGTAACTATGAACAATGAATATGTAGACCACAACATACACATGAACACACACTCACAGTACTATGATTAGAAAAAAACTTGCTACATCCTATCACACAAACAAAAAAAGGAACAATACAATAAAATGATGTGCACCCCTGACTCATCTATAAGACGAGACAGACAAAAGTTAGGGTGAAGTTATGGTTTTCTTTATTTTTTAACACACGGTTGGTGAACTTGCTCACCTCAGAAGTTCCATAAAACTGAAACGAGAGAGTCATGCATGGTGGCGGGACATAGGATCTCATTTTTCAGATATGAGCAAATGATCAGGTCCCAGAGGTGGGATCCACATGTATCAGACATTTATGACATATCCTGTAAATATGCCATACAAGTCCACATTAAAATACCCCTTTGATCACACAAAAGCAGACGGACAAAACTAAGGGAAAACTGGAAGAAAAGTGTTTTATTTGAATGTACATCATGTGTATCATGACATGTAAAGATTAAAAAAACTGATTATACAGAGCTAATACATGATTGGGTTGGATTGTTAGAGGGAAAACTGATGCCTGCAGTATCAATACTATTAAGCAGTTTTGCAAAAAAATAAATAAAAATAAAAAAAGCATATTGAAAATGATTTAAAAAAACATATTTTATGTACCTTTATCATCTATCCTTACGGTTCAAAATTGGATGTGCTGAATTACATTCGGTGACCACAAGATGGCAGTCCTAGACAAAATCATCTTTCTAGATCAGGTCTTGCTTCTCCATAACAATGAATATTTCTCATTTCTCCTACTGCTGTTTACTGGCGCTACTATACATACTAAGGGCATGTTCAAAGGGTCATAACAAACAACTAAGGGCTCTTTCACACCTGCGTTCTTTTCTTCCGGCATAGAGTTCCGTCGTCGGGGCTCTATGCCGGAAGAATCCTGATCAGTTTTATCCTAATACATTCTGAATGGAGAGAAATCCGTTCAGGATGCATCAGGATGTCTTCAGTTCCGGACCGGAACGTTTTTTGGCCGGAGAAAATACCGCAGCATGCTGCGCTTTTTGCTCCGGCCAAAAATCCTGAAGACTTGCCGCAAGGCCGGATCCGGAATTAATGCCCATTGAAAGGCATTGATCCTTAAGCTAAACGTCGTTTCAGCGCATTGCCGGATCCGACGTTTAGCTTTTTCTGAATGGTTACCATGGCTGCCGGGACGCTAAAGTCCTGGCAGCCATGGTAAAGTGTAGCGGGGAGCGGGGGCGCAGCATACTTACCATCCGTGCGGCTCCCGGGGCGCTCCAGAGTGACGTCAGGGCACCCCACGCACATGGATGACGTGATTGCATGGCATGTCATCCATGCGCATGGGGCGCTCTGACGTCACTCTGTAGCGCCCCGGGAGCCGCGCGGACTGTAAGTATACCGCTTCCCCGCTCCCCGCTCCTACTATGGCAACCAGGACTTTAATAGCGTCCTGGGTGCCATAGTAACACTGAACGCATTTTGAAGACGGATCCATCTTCAAATGCTTTCAGTACACTTGCGTTTTTCCGGATCCGGCGTGTAATTCCAGCAAGTGGAGTACACGCCGGAACCGGACAACGCAAGTGTGAAAGAGGCCTAACAAGCATAAATCACATTTTATGACTGTATTATTACATTTAACACTCAGACAAGTAGAGGGTCATACCTCTCTTAGAATGTCCAGGAGGCTCCTGGAAAAAGGGGAGACCTCCCCCCCTCCCTTCCCGAACTCCCACAAGAGCTGGAAAATCTCAGTGGATCGCAGGCAGGGATGTTTTGTCTTGGAAAGCAACCCTCCATGTGAGATTATTGTACACAGTGTCAGGATACTTCAGCCCCCATAGTGCTCTGAGGGGGCATGGATGTCATGGAAATAAGTGTGATCTTCCACAAAAGGGTCCATGCCATTCAAGAAGGGGCAGGGTAATGTTGGCTATATTGCTCATAATCAAATTTCGCCTGTATCATTTAGCACAAAATGTTGCATATTAGGCCACCACCCTTTCCTTTGAAGCTACACCCTTTCCCATTAAGCCCCACTCTCTTGTTGGATATGGCGCAAATAATTACTTAACCGCTACATGCACCAATTTGCACCATATTTTGCCTATTTTCAGGATCTCATAGCAATGAATGAAAAGGATGCTATGAATGAAGGACACCTTTCTATTCATGGCTGGGCCCCGTTCTTGTAAAAAGGAAGTGGTCCCAGAGGTGGAACGCGTACCTATTGGACATTGATAGCATATCAATGTCCAAAAGAGAACACCCCTTTAAACATCTTAAGACCATAAATAATAAAATGTGTTTATTTATGAGGCAATTTAGTAAAATTGTCATAAATTCTTGTTATCCATCAAATCTGAATGGTAACCGCTTCAAGTAGCTCTGGGTACAATTCTATCCTCCAACCATTAGAGGGAGATTTAGCTCCATTTATTTCATACATACTATAGTTACCATACATTATTTTAATCTTTGTAGTCAGTGTACCTGCATTTGAAATGCAATATTTCCAATATTTGATCAAGTGCAGATGCCATCTTTGTGATGACACAATTTATATAGAATTCTTGTTTTTTTAGAAGTATTTTTGTTAAGTTGGATTCTCTTAACTTAAAATGTGCTACATCCTATCACACAAACAAAAGAAGGAACAATACTGTTCTGTCTTTATGCACGTTCACACAGTGTGCAGTCTGACATTCAGCATAAACCATTCCTGTCTTCCAAATAAGAGGACTGTTTTCTGTAGTCTAACTTGTTTATTGGTCAACAGCAGTGATGGACGAACATCGGCCGGGACGGTTCTCAAACGCGATCAAATGTTCGCGGACCGCAAGTTCACGGCGGGCCCCATTCACTTTAATGGCAGGCGAACCTGAAAAACCTTCAGCTCATATTTGCAGCCACCAAATACTTAGTAGAAGTGTACAAATAGTCCCACAACATGGACAGTGATATACTAGAGGGGGATCAATGACAAAAATTCCAACAAAAAATATGTATCTTATTTAGGGGACATTTTAATGCGTCTAAAAGGGAAATTCTCAGAAATTTGCCCTGTTGGAGCCTATAAAATTTTTATTTTAGGCCACAGAAGTACGGGCCTTAACCCCTTAAGGACCAGGCTCATTTTCACCTTAAGGACCAGGCCATTTTTTGCAAATCTGACCAGTGTCACTTTAAGTGCTGATAACTTTAAAACACTTTGACTTATCCAGGCCATTCTGAGATAGTTTTTTCGTCACATATTGTACTTCATGACACTGGTAAAATAAAGTAAAAAAAATTAATTTTTTTGCATAATAAAATACCTAATTTACCAAAAATGCAGAAAAATTAGCAAATTTCAAAGTTTCAGTTTCTCTACTTCTGTAATACATAGTAATACCCCCAAAAATTGTGATGACTTAACATTCCCCATATGTCTACTTCATGTTTGAATTATTTTGGGAATGATATTTTATTTTTTGGGGATGTTACAAGGCTTAGAAGTTTAGAAGCAAATCTTGAAATCTTTCAGAAATTTACAAAAACCCAATTTTTAGGGACCACTACAGCTCTGAAGTCACTTTGCGAGGCTTACATAATAGAAACCGCCCAAAAATGACCCCATTCTATAAACTACCCCCCTCAAGGTATTCAAAACTGATTTTACAAACTTCGTTAACCCTTTAGGTGTTGCACAAGAGTTATTGGCAAATGGGGATGAAATTTGAGAATTTCATTTTTTTGCCTAATTTTCCATTTTAACCCATTTTTTCCACTAACAAAGCAAGGGTTAACAGCCAAACAAGACTGTATCTTTATTGCCCTGACTCTTCTGTTTACAGAAACACCCCATATGTGGCCATAAACTACTGTACGGCCACACAGCGGGGCGTAGAGTGAAAGGTGCGCCGTATGGTTTTTGGAACCCAGATTTTGCTGGACAGTTCTTTTGACACCATGTCCCATTTGAAGCCCCCTGATGCACCCCTAGAGTAGAAACTCCATAAAAGTGACCCCATCTAAGAAACTACACCCCTCAAGGTATTCAAAACTGATTTTACAAACTTTATTAACCCTTTAGGTGTTGCACAAGATTTAATGGAAAATAGAGATACAATTTCAAAATTTCACTTTTTTGGCAGATTTTCCATTTTAATATTTTTTTTCCAGTTAGAAAGCAAGGGTTAACAGCCAAACAAAACTTATTATTTATGGCCCTGATTCTGTAGTTTACAGAAACACCCCATATGTGGTCGTAAACTGCTGTACGGGCACACGGCAGGGCGCAGAAGGAAAGGAATGCCATACGGTTTTTGGAAGGCAGATTTTGCTGGACTGTTTTTTTGACACCATGTCCCATTTTAAGCCCCCCTGATGCACCCCTAGAGTAGAAACTCCATAAAATTGACCCCATTATAGAAAGTACGGAATAGGGTGGCAGTATTGTTGGTACTAGTTTAGGGTACATATGATTTTTGGTTGCTCTATATTACACTTTTTGTGCGGCAAGGTAACAAGAAATAGCTTTTTTGGCATGTATTTTTTTGTTATTTACAACATTCATCTGACAGGTTAGATCATGTGGTAATTTTATAGAGCAGGTTGTCACGGACGCGGCGATACCTAATATGTATACAATTTTTTTTATTTATGTAAGTTTTACACAATGATTTTATTTTTGAAACAAAAAAAAATCATGTTTTAGTTTTTCCATAGTCTAAGAGCCATATTTTTTTCAGTTTTTGGGCGATTATCTTGAGTAGGGTCTCATTTTTTGCGGGATGAGATGACGGTTTGATTGGTACTATTTTGATGTACATGCAACTTTTTTGATCACTTTTATTACCTTTTTTGGGAAGTAAGGTGGGCAAAATTTAAATTTTCTCATAGTTTTTATTTTTTTATTTTTATGGCGTTCACCGTGCGGGGAAAGTAACATGACCGTTTTATAGATCAGGTCATTACGGACGCGGTGATACCTAATATGTGTAGTGTATTTTATTTTTTAAATTTTTATTCAGTGATAAATGTTTTTTTTTTATCTTAACTTTTTGTTCACTTTTTTTTTAAAAAAATTGACCCAGACCCACTTCGTTCTTGAAGATCCAGTGGGTCTGATGTCTGTATAATACAGTACAGAACCTATATAGGGTTCTGTACTGTATTTTACTTACACTGAACAGATCTATGCTTTTAGCATAGATCTGTTCAGCACCATGGACAGCAGGACGCCTGAGCAGGCGTCCTGTTGCCATGGGAACCTTCCCCATCTGCCACAACTTCGCAGACGGGGAGGGTGAGGACGGGGCTTCTGGGGGCTGCCTGGGGGCTCTCTCCCTCTCCATCGGGGGGCTGCAAAGGCACAGCAGCCTCCTGATCGGAGAGGGAGGGAGCTCCCTGCGCTGTTAACCTTTTCCATACAGCGTACGGACCGCTGTATGGAAAGGGTTAAACGGCTGACATCGCATCAACGATGCCAGCCGTTTATACCAGATTGCCAGCAATGTGCTGGCACCCTGGTATAACCTACTAGACACCAACGATTATTCAAGGGGAGGCGGGCGAGGGATTGCGATTCCGCCTGCCGCACCGCCCGCCTCCCGCAACGCCCCCACCGCCTGCGACACCCCCCCCTGCACCACCCGCCGCCATCAAATCGTGCAGGGGTGCAGGGGGGGTGTGCAAAATCTTGATTTTAGGCACTCTGAAGTTTCTGATCCCCGCGGTCAGGGACCGTGGGGATCAGAAACTGCAAAAAGTGCAGCAAACCGCAGGTCTGAATTGACCTGCGGTTTGCTGCGATCGCCGACACAGGGGGGTCACATGACCCCCCTGGCGTTGTGATAGGATGCCGGCTGAATGATTTCAGCCGGCATCCTGTTCAGATTAACCCCTGGGGCGCCGGAATGCCGATTTAAAGATAGGACGTACCGGTACGTCCTTGGTCCTTAAGGACTTGGGAAATAGGGCGTACCGGTACGTCCTATGTCCTTAAGGGGTTAAAAAGTAGGCATTCACCTGACATAAAATAAATTCTGATTATTTGGCTCGAGGTACATTATGCGGTCAATGGATAAAAATTTTACTGTAGGCCACTGGACTACAGGCCCCAAACATTAGGCATTCACATGACAGAAAAGATCAAGTGATTATGTGGCCGGAGGTATATTACACGGTCAATCGATATCAATTTTACTGCAGGCCAGTACAAATACAGGTCAAATACATATGTTTAAAAGAACAAAAAATATAAAATTGGATTAAAAACATGTCTAACGAAATCCCCCCTCTTGAAAAAACTCCTAATGATTATAGTTGAAATTTGATAACACGCGGTTGTCACTGGTGTTGAATTTCTCCGAGGCTGCAACAATTATTCATTCAGCGTACATAAAAGAACAAGTAAGTATGTGGCTGGAGGTAGATTACATGGTCATTGGATATCAATTTTACAGCAGGCCAGTGGACTACAGGCCCCAAAAATTATGCATTCAGCGTACATAAAAGAACAAGTAAGTCGTTGAAGGTAGATTACACGGTCATTGGATATAAATGTTCCAGTAGGCCAGTGTACTATAGGCCCCAAAAATTATGCATTTAGCGGACATAAAAGATCAAGTAAGTAAGTGGCTGAAGGTAGATTACACAGTCAATAGATATCAATTTACCAGAAGGCCAGTGTACTACAGGCCCCAAAAATTATGCATTCAGCATACATAAAAGTACAAGTAAGTAAGTGACTGAAGGTAGATAACACCGTCATTGGATATCAATTTTCCAGCAGGCCAGTGTACTACAGGCCCCAAAAATTATGCATTCAGCATACATACTAACATTCAGCATACATACATACATACAGACAGCATCTACTAACCTACCTAAACCTGATGTCTGCCTCTTGGTGTGCAACACCGTCATCACTCCTAGGCAACACGCCCGCTGTCTTGGGGTGACTTTTGACACTGATCTTTCTTTCACTCCCTATATTCAATCTCTCTCCCGCTCATGTTGCCTATACCTCAAAAACATCTCTAATATCCGCCCCTTTCTCACTATGGAAACAACAAAAACTCTCATTGTTGCCCTGATCCACTCCCGCCTTGATTACTGCAACTCACTATTAATTGGCCTCCCCCTCACCAGACTCTCCCCTCTCCAATCTATTCTTAATGCAGAAGCCAGGGTCACCTATCTGTCCAACCGCTACTCTGTCCGCCCTGTGTCAGTCATTGCACTGGCTACCCATACACTATAGAATCCAATTCAAACTGCTCATCCTCACCCACAAAGCCCTCCACAGTGCTGCACCACCCTACATCTCTTCCCTCATCTCTGTCTACCACCCTACCCATGCTCTCCGTTCAGCCAATGACTTACGACTAGGGTTGAGTGAACCCGAACTGTAAAGTTTAGGTTCGTACCGAACTTTAGGATTTTTGTACCCTGGGCCCGAACCCGAACTTTTCAGTAAAAGTTTGGGTTCGAGTTCGGTGTTCGGCGATTTAATGGAGCTTTTTGAAAGGCTGCAGACCAGCCAATCAACAAGCGTTTTACTCTTGTGCCCTTAAAAGCCATCACAGCCATGCCTACTAATGGCATGGCTGTAATTGGCCAGTGCAGCATGTGACCTAGCCTCTATATAAGCTGGACTCACGTAGCGTTGCACGTCACTCTGCCCTGATTAGTGTAGGGATAGGATGCTGCTGCTGTGAAGGAGAGAATAGGAAAGAATCTTTAATCTGAAGTGCTTGTTAACTCAGCAATCTACATAGATTAAGTTTTGTGGGTGCAGTGCACAATCTTTTTACCCTGCCGTGAGCCCAGTGACACAGAAAAATAACTTTTATTCGTCTGTTAGTTAGGTGGGTGGCGGCGGTCATTTTATGCAAGCTCAGTGCACCAGCACAGCATATGTGCATTTGTGACATTCAAATACAAGCTTGAAATACTGCAATAATAATATGGGTTTAAAAAATCACCCATTTTTTGCAAGACCCTACATCTGGTGCCTTTGCAGCATTTGTCAGTGTGAAATACAAGCTTGCAATACTTCAATAATTTTCTGGGTTTAAAAAATCACCCATTTTTTGCAAATAAACTTTCAGCGTTATTTGGTCGGGCCTAATGCGGCTCTATGAATGGTGAGGCCAGAACAAGTACAGGCGATAGTAGATTGGGTTGCTTGACAGTGCCTCCAGTTCCTTCACATTGTCTCCCACCCAGTTTCCTGATGAAAGATCAGAGTTAGCACCTGCAGCCGATGTCCATCAGTCTTTCACCCCACCCCGTCGCAAATCAGCCAAGCAGTCTCAGCCCCAAGTCATGCAGCAGTCTCCTCTGCTTTTTGATGACTCTGCTAGCTGGGTTTCCCAGGGCCATCCACATAGCTCTGCCCCAGAAGTGGAAGAGATTGAGTGCACCAACCACTTATGTTTCAAGATGAGTACATGGAAGGACAACCGCCTCACGTCTCTAATGATGACGAAACACAGGTGCCAACTGCTGTGGCTTTTGAAAGTGCAGAATTACTGGCCTTTGAAATGCTGTGATTCCGTTTGGTGGAGACGGAGAGTTTTAAAAGCCTTATGGCGGTGGCTGTCCCACAGTATGTCGTGCCCAGCCGCCACTACTTTTCCAGGCGAACCATCCCTTCCCTGCACAACCAAGTGGGGGACAAAATCAGGTGTGCACTGCGCAACGCCATCTGTAGCAAGGTCCACCTAACTACGGATACCTGGACCAGTAAGCACGGTCAGGGACGCTATATCTCCCTAACAGCACACTGGGTAAATGCAGTGGCGGCTGGACCTGAGGCGGATAGCAGTTTGGCGCATGTCCTTCCACCACCGAGGATTGCAGGGTGCTTCAGTTTGCCTTCTGTTGCTTCCTCCTCCCAATTCGCTTCCTCATCCGATCAGCGTAACACCTTCACCACCAACTTCAGCACAGACAGGGGTAAACGACAGCAGGCAGGTTTAAAACGTATCTGTTTGGGGGACAAACCCCACACCGCGCAGGAGCTGTGGACGGGCATGGAACAACAGACTGATGAGTGGTTGGTGCCAGTGAGCCTCAAGCCCGTCCTGGTGGTGTGCGATAATGGGCGAAATCTCGTAGCAGCTCTGGGCCTAGCCAGTTTGATGCACATCCCTTGCCTGGCGCATGTGCTGAATTTAGTGGTGCAGAGGTTCCTTAAAAATGACCCCGATATGTCAGAGCTGCTGTAGAAAGTACGGCCGTCTATGCACGCTTTCGGTGTTCTCACCCCACTGCTGCTCGCCTGTCAGTTCTGCAGCGTAACTTCGGCCTTCCTGCTCACCGCCTCATATGCGACGTGCCCACAAGGAACTCCACCTTGCACATGCTGGCCAGACTGTGCGAGCAGCAGCAGGTGATAGTGGAGTTTTAGCTGCAGCACGCACAGGTGAGTCGCTTTGCTGAACAGCACCACTTTACCACCAATGACTGGGCCTCCATGCGAGACCTGTGTTCCTTGCTGCACTGTTTCGAGTACTCCACTAATATGGCCAGTGCCGATGACGCCGTTCTCAGCGTTTCTATCTCACTTCTATGCCTCCTTGAAAAAACGCTTCGGGTGATGATGGAAGAGGATGTGGCACAGGAGGAGGAGGAGGAGGAGGAGGAGGAGGAAGAGGGATCATTTAATAGGGTTTCAGGCCACTCATACTAAAGTGGCTCCGAGGGTGGGTTCCTGCACCCACAAACGCCAGGTACAGCTTTTCGTTGCCTCTGGGCAGCCTGGCACACATGAGCGATTACATGCTGCAGTGGCTCCGCAACGACCGCCGAGTTGCCCACATTCTAACTTGTGCTGATTACTGGGTGGCCACGCTGCTGGATCCCCGTTACAAGGACAATGTACCGTCCTTAATTCCCTCACTGGAGCGTGATCGTAAGATGCAAGAGTGCAAGCGCACACTGGTGGACGTGCTGCTGGTGGCATTCCCACCTGACAGCAGGGGCACAGTAGAAACACAAGGCAAAGGCAGAGAAGGAGGAAGAGGTCGCCAATGCAGCTGAGGCACCTCCAGCACCTCAGAAGTTTTTTCAGCACGCCACAACAACCAGCACCACCAGCTAATATGGAACGTCTTAGCAGGAGGCAGCATTTCAGATACATGGTGGAGCAGTAGGTGTACACACGCCTACACGTAATGAATGATGGGTCTGCCCCCTTCAACTTATTAAAATGAACCAGGCATGGATCCCACAGGACTTGTCCGTACCTTGTGCAGAATAGACATGTATACCGGCCTTACCCAGCCATTGTTATACTATAGCACAATTGCTCATTGTTGTATTTTTGATATTTCCCACTCTTTTGGGGTGTACCCTAATTTAAACAAAAAAAATAATTAAAACCAAAAACCAGTGTTGGCTACCTCGTCCTCCTCCACCGCCGCTTCCACATACACCGCTACGTCCACTGCCTCCGCAAACTCCTACTCCATATGGACCTCCACCTCATAAATCAAGATAATTATTTTTTTAATTTGTACTTATTTTATGTCATTTCACTAATTTGTCTGTTACATATTCGGGTGAAATTCACCAATTTTTGGGTGTGATATACCACTGCTCTACCTAGTAGACAGGTAAAAACATTTCACTACTTTGTCTGTTACATTTTCGGGTGAAATTCACAAATTTTGGGCTGTGATATACCCCTGCTATACCTAGTAGACAGGTAAAAACATTTCACTAATTTGTCTGTTACATATTCTGGTGAAATTCACCAATTTTTGGGTGTGATATACCCCTGCTCTACCTAGTAGACAGGTAAAAACATTTAGCTAATTATTCTGTTACATTCTCGGGGGAAATTCACCAATTTTTGGCTGTGATATACCCCTGCTATACCTAGTAGACAGGTAAAAACATTTCACTAATTTGTCTGTTACATTTTCAGATGAAATTCACCAATTTTTGGCTGTGACATACCCCTGCTTTACCTATTAGACAGGTAAAAACATTTCACTAATTTGTCTTTTACATTCATGGGGGACATTTGACCATTTTTGCCGTGATTAAACCTCTGCTCTGCATAGGTGACAGGGACATACATTTAAAAAAATCATCTGTTAGGGTGGGTTCACACTAGCGTTATGGAGTCCGTTATGGCTTTCCGTTATAACGGAATCCATAGGATGGAATGCAAAACGGAAGCCTTTAAGAGGCATTCCGTTTTGCTCCGTCCTAATAGAAGTCTATGGGAAAACATAACGGATCTGTCTGGGTCCCGTTATGCAAGACAGAAAACGAAGTCACGGAACTTTGTTTTCTGTCTTGCATAACGGGAACCAAACGGATCCGTTTTGATTCCCATATACTTCTATTAGGACGGAGAGCAAACGGAATGCCTTTTAAAGGCGTCCGTTTTGCATTCTGTCATAATGCAAGTCATTGGGCAGCAAAACTGATCCGTCCTTCCGTCTTATGGATTCCGCTATGTTCCGTTATAACCATGTTGTAACGGAAAGCCATAACGGACTCCATAACGCTAGTGTGAACCCACCCTAACATTGTCAGGTGACATTTTACCAATTTTGCCGTATACAAACCCCTGCTCTGCATAGGTGACAGGGAATTACATTTCAAAAATTCTTCTTTAATTGATGCGCGCCACCTCCTTTACTTGTAAGCTTCGGCTTCAATAATTTGTCCCACTTTTCCGCCCGATCGACATTTAATTTCATCCATTGACCTCCCTTGGATGTGGTATCTCTTTCTCACGCTCCCTCTCCGGCGTGGAACCCTGATTCGCCAATAACCGTGATCAACATGGTAGGCGCAGAAAATAATATTGAAAGTTGATAGAGTAGATATTCAAATGGGTCGTGGACGTCACGGGGATGTGCGATCAGGCAGAAGTTATCTAGAGTCAACAAAGCGGCAGCAGGGCCTCTCCTGTATAATGTTTCCAAATCCAAAATACTGCAGTGACATTTCCTATAATTTTTAAATAATCATTCCAATAACAGGGCATCTTAAGAGTCCGTATTGTTATTTATCGTCACTACCTCCCCAAGTCGGGTGTGGGTAATTGCCGCGCGCCCCCTCCTTAACTTAGAAGCTTCTGCTTCAATACTTTGTCCCACAATTCCGCCCGATCACATTGAATTTCATCTATTAACCTCCCTTGGATGTAGTATCCCTTTCTGATGCTCCCTCTCCGACGTGGAACCCTGATTCGCCGCTAACCGTGATCAACATGGCAGGCGCAGAAAATAACATTAAAAGTTGATAGAGAAGATATCCAATTGGATTGTGAACATCTCAGGGACGTGCGACATGGTGGGGCAGTATGTGTGCAGAAGCCTACACGTACTGACTGATGGGTTTGCCCCCTTCAACTTCTGGGTCTCCAAATTGGGCACATGGCCTGAGCTTGCCCTTTACGCCTTGGAGGTGCTGGCCTGCCCTTCAGCCAGTGTATTGTCTGAACGTTTATTTAGAACAAATGGAGGGGTTATCACAGGTTATATTTCTCAATGTTTTGGGGTGTAAAAGAAAGAAAAAAAAAATAATTAAAACCAAAAAACAGTGTAGGCTACCTCCTCCTCCTCCACCGCCGCTTCCACCTACACCGCCACATCCACTGTCTCCTCAACCTCCTACTCCATATGGACCTCGTCCTCCTAGATCAAGATTTTTTATGATTTTTTTTACATATTTTATGTTATTTAAAGTCATTTCCATATCCACATTTGTTTGCAGAGCACTTGCCATGCTCTTAACTACATTGTGCTGCCATTTGCAGCCCTCTAGCCCTTTCCATGACATTTTTAGAGCCATTTTAGTGCTCAAAAGTTTGGGTCCCCATTGACTTCAATGCTGCTACCTCTGGTGTAGGTTTCTTAGACTGGTTGTCAGGAATGTGATTGCACTCCAGAATGGTCGGCAGTGAAAAGCAGGTCTGACCATCTATGGACTCCACCTTGTACCCACTTGATTTCTTCGCCGCCGTCTCAACGGTACCTGCACATGTTCTTAAGGAGTAGGGAGAACTGGGCCCTATGATGTTGAAGGTGTGGAAAAAGATGAATTTAGCTAAAGACCGGTTACTTTGATCATCTAAGATTGCATATACCTTGATCGCCCTATCTCGGGGACCTACCAGATAAACTCTGACAAGGCAGATTTTTGAGCAGGACTTCCCTCCTGCGAGTCCTTTACAGATCTCTGTACAGTGAGAAGTGACTAATGCAGTGTCTATGTCAGCGTCTGTCTGTCTGCTTCCTGTCATGATCCTCTGTTTGGGATGATACCTGAGAGGGTGGTCCAGGGTGTAAAGCCGTGTTGTGTTCTGTTCATGTCCCACTGACCTTACAGTTCCTGGCGAAGTGCGATGTTGTAGTGCAGCACCTGAAGCAGATGTTGTTTTCTTTGAGGAATTCTTTGCGGTCCTCTAAAGACTTCTCCCTGAAGGCTCTGCATTTTAGTAGAGAATGTGGTTTCTTGTGCAGGGGAGCATTCTTTGGTAAGATCTTTGGGTATGTTCTCTTCTTGAGAAGACTTAAACAGCCTGTAAGGAGAACCTGTGGAGGAAACATTAATTTTCTGGTGTTTTATGAGGTTTGACACCAGGGGTAGTGGAACATGACAATGTAAAGTCAAAACTGGGATCATTCCTAATCCGCGCCTGTTCAGCGACAAATTCTACAAACACCCTGAAGGGGGGGAATGGTACATTATGAAACCGTTTTTAATGGTAACCCTGCGTGATCCACTTCTCTTGTAGATTATAAGGGAGTTTTTGGACAATCGGATTGACACCTCTGGCGGTGTCCATGAAGGCTAGCCATTGCAGATCTCTTTCTGCCTGAGCAACCTGTACTTATATCAACAAGTCACATAGTTCCCTGAGCTTCTGGTAACCCCTACCCACTATTCTGGGAAAATTATCAATTCTCCTAAATAAAGCATTTTCTATACCTTTTATTGACCCATAGCACTCATCAAGTCTTTCCCACACCATCATTAGGCCTTCGCCCAGATAGTTTATGTTAATGTCTCAGATTCTTTTGGCATGTTCAGCAGACTCGCTTCCGAGCCACTTTACCAAAAGATCTAACTCCTCACTACAGGAAAGATCTAAGTCCCTTATGGAGTTCCGGAAGGAAGCTCGCCATTCCCTGTAGTTCTCGGGGCGATTGGTGAACTTTATAAGTCCTTTGGTAACCAGCTCCTGTTTAGCAAAGAACTTAGTGAATTCAATTGCAGCCTGGTTAGCGCCAATACTACCCGGAGTGTTATGCTGCGTGTGTGGTGTACCACCATACCTGTCATGGGGTAGCGTCACGGGTATAAAGATAGAGCAGAGGTGCCCCCCCTGAGCTGCCACCCGGTCACCTGTCCCTGCCTACTTGCACCACCCGTCCTAGGTGACGGGGCGCAACTGGGCGACAGTCCCTGACCTGCGTAAGAGCAAGCAGAGAGATAGAGACAGCAGGGAAGCGGACAGCCAATGAGAGGTAGCACTCGAGCAGACACGGAGGTGGAACAAGCAAGGTACCACCAAAAACGGAAGGGCGAGGCGGGTCAACTAGCCGGGGTCAGTCCAGGAGGTCATGTCAGTACGAGGGAAGAGGCAAAGACAAAATCCAAAAGCAAGCCGACGTCAAAATCTGAGAGGTAGCGTCAAGGTTCAGGGAGCAGGCAGAAGAGGTGTCAGGAAGCAGATCAAGGGTCAAATCCAAAGGTAAGCTAAATAACAATAATAATACACAGCCTAAGGGACCAAAATCACAGGCAACCTGTAGCCAGCAGGTTGCTTGTATTTATAGTGGGGAGTAAGGGTCATGTGACGTGGCCAGCGTCACATGACTGACAGACAGGCAAGTTGAGCACCGAGTGATCAGCAGACCTAGGAGCAGGGAGCCTCCCAGCTAGCAAAGCTGCCCTGGGAACGAGGCCGAACACAGATCCTCGCTCCCAAAGCTAAACAGCAGGTCTGCGGCTGATGGGAGACCGAGTGCGCCTTCAGCACCTCGTTACAATACCTTTTAGGGTTTTCTGGCTTAAGGTAGTCTGCATAATACTGTTCTGATGTGAAGGGTGTCCCTTTAGGTCGAAGTGAAGGTTGTAGCTTTCATTCTGCAGGGCGGTAGTTGTGGTCAGCATCGTATTGTCGAATACCGTCCTGCTGGAGATACTGTGGTTCAAAGTAGGATCTTTGACGCTCTATATAAGCTGGCTGATATGCTGGCTGATATACTGGTTTGTAGTTGTCAACTGTCTTGGGATGCTGATGGACATATTCTGAGACGCGCTGTGCTGGATCTTGTTCATCTAGATCTGGCCCAAGTACTTGCCTGTGTTTCTCAGACTCTGCAAACTCCTAGGCTTCTAAGAACTCTGCTTTGGCTACTGCGGCTGCCGCTTCTTTCTCTGCAGCGAGTTTTTCCAGTGATGCTTGCAAACATGCTCTTCTTCCAGTAACGCTCTCTCTTTTTCCAGTAATGCTCTCCTTTTTTCTTTTGACGCTCTCTCTTTCTTTAGCTGCATCTCTTGTGCAGCAAATGAAGACTTTACTTTTGCAGCCTCAGCTTCTGCATGGGCAAGAGCAGCCTTTTTTTTGTTATTGAGGACTTGCTAGAGCAGATTGATCGTGACCTGGTCCTGCATGATGATGCCTGGCTAGCGGACATTGTGTGCCTTTTGTTGGCTGTTTAACCCCTTAAGGACACAGCCTTTTTACACCTTAGGACCAGGCCATTTTTTGCAAATCTGACCAGTGTCACTTTAAGTGCTGATAACTTTAAAACGCTTTGACTTATCCAGGCCGTTCTGAGATTGTTTTTTCGTCACATATTGTACTTCATGACACTGGTGAAATTAAGTCAAAAAAATATTTTTTTTTGCACCAAAAAATACCTAATTTAACAAATTTTTGGAAAAATTAGCAAATTTCAAAGTTTCAGTTTCTCTACTTCTGTAATACATAGTAATACCCCCAAAAATTGTGATGACTTTACATTCCCCATATGTCTACTTTATGTTTGAATTGTTTTGGGAATGATATTTTATTTTTTGGGGATGTTATAAGGCTTAGAAGTTTAGAAGCAAATCTTGAAATTTTTCAGCAATTTACAAAAACGACATTTTTAGGGACCAGTTCAGGTCTGAAGTCACTTTGCGAGGCTTACATAATAGAAACCACCCAAAAATGACCCCATCTAAGAAACTACACCCCTCAAGGTATTCAAAACTGATTTTACATACGTTGTTAACCCTTTAGGTGTTGCACAAGAGTTATTGGCAAATGGGGATGAAATTTGAGAATTTCTTTTTTTTGTCAAATTTTTTATTTTAACCCATTTTTTCCACTAACAAAGCAAGGGTTAACAGCCAAACAAGACTGTATCTTTATTACCCTGACTCTGCCGTTTACAGAAACACCCAATATGTGGCCGTAAACTACTGTACGGCCACACAGCGGGGCATAGAGTGAAAGGTGCGCCGTTTGGTTTTTGGAGGGCTGATTTTTATGGACTAGTTTATTTACACCATGTCCCATTTGAAGACCCCTGATGCACCCCTAGAGTAGAAACTCCCTAAAAGTGACCCCATCTAAGAAAATACACCCCTCAAGGTATTCAAAACTGATTTTACTTACGTCGTTAACCCTTTAGGTGTTGCACAAGAGTTATTGGCAAATGGGGATGAAATTAGCAAATTTCATTTTTTTGTCTAATTTTCCATTTTAACCCATTTTTTCCACTAACAAATCAAGGGTTAACAGCCAAACAAGACTGTATCTTTATTGCCCTGACTCTGCCGTTTATAGAAACACCCAATATGTGGCCGTAAACTACTGTACGGCCACACAGCGGGGCGTAGAGGGAAAGGTGCGCCGTTTGGTTTTTGGAGGGCTGATTTTTATGGACTGGTTTATTTACACCATGTCCCATTTGAAGACCCCTGATGCACCCCTAGAGTAGAAACTCCCTAAAAGTGACCCCATCTAAGAAACTACACCCCTCAAGGTATTCAAAACTGATTTTACATTCGTCGTTAACCCTTTAGGTGTTGCGCAAGAGTTATTGGCAAATGGGGATGAAATTTGCAAATTTCATTTTTTTGTCTAATTTTCCATTTTAACCCATTTTTTCCACTAACAAATCAAGGGTTAACAGCCAAACAAGACTGTATCTTTATTGCCCTGACTCTGCCGTTTACAGAAACACCCAATATGTGGCCGTAAACTACTGTACGGCCACACAGCGGGGCGTAGAGGGAAAGGTGCGCCGTTTGGTTTTTGGCGGGCTGATTTTTATGGACTGGTTTATTTACACCATGTCCCATTTGAAGACCCCTGATGCACCCCTAGAGTAGAAACTCCCTAAAAGTGACCCCATCTAAGAAACTACACCCCTCAAGGTATTCAAAACTGATTTTACATTCGTCGTTAACCCTTTAGGTGTTGCGCAAGAGTTATTGGCAAATGGGGATGAAATTTGCAAATTTCATTTTTTTGTCTAATTTTCCATTTTAACCCATTTTTTCCACTAACAAATCAAGGGTTAACAGCCAAACAAGACTGTATCTTTATTGCCCTGACTCTGCCGTTTACAGAAACACCCAATATGTGGCCGTAAACTACTGTACGGCCACACAGCGGGGCGTAGAGGGAAAGGTGCGCCGTTTGGTTTTTGGCGGGCTGATTTTTATGGACTGGTTTATTTACACCATGTCCCATTTGAAGACCCCTGATGCACCCCTAGAGTAGAAACTCCCTAAAAGTGACCCCATCTAAGAAACTACACCCCTCAAGGTATTCAAAACTGATTTTACATACGTCGTTAACCCTTTAGGTGTTGCGCAAGAGTTATTGACAAATGGGGATGAAATTTAGCAAATTTCATTTTTTTGTCTAATTTTCCATTTTAACCCATTTTTTCCACTAACAAATCAAGGGTTAACAGCCAAACAAGACTGTATCTTTATTGCCCTGACTCTGCCGTTTACAGAAACACCCAATATGTGGCCGTAAACTACTGTACGGCCACACAGCGGGGCGTAGAGGGAAAGGTGCGCCGTTTGGTTTTTGGAGGGCTGATTTTTATGGACTGGTTTATTTACACCATGTCCCATTTGAAGCCCCCTGATGCACCCCTAGAGTAGAAACTCCCTAAAAGTGACCCCATTTTGGAAACTACGGGATAAGGTGGCATTTTTTTGGGGACTATTTTTAGGGTAAATATGATTTTTGGTTGCTCTATATTACATTTTTGTGACGCAAGGTTACCAAAAATTGAAATTCTGAAATTTCATCTCCATTTGCCATTAACTGTTGAGGAACACCTAAAGGGTTAATGAAGTTTGTATAATCAGTTTTGAATACCTTGAGGGGTGTAGTTTCTTAGATGGGGTCAGTTTTGGGGAGTTTTTACTCTAGGGTACATCAGGGGGGCTTCAAAAGGGACATGGTGTCAATAAAAAAGGCCATCAAAATCGGCCTTCCAGAAACCATGTCGGTCCTTTCCTTTTGCGGCCTCCCTTTTACTGATACAGCAGTTTACGACCACAAATGTGGTGTTTCTGTGAACTGCAGTATCAGGGTAATAAATATTAAGTTTTGTTTGGTTGTTAACCCTTGTTTTATTACCGGAAAAAACTGATTGAAATGGAAAAGTGCCAAAAATAGCGGTTTTGGCACTGTTTTTTTTTTTTTTTTTTACTGTGTTAATCTGGGGGGTTAGGTAATGGGATATTTTTATAGAGGAGATTTTTACGGACGCGGCAATACCTAATAAGTCTACTTTTTTTTTACAATTATTTAGGTTTTTGACTATATTATCTTTTTTGATACAAATCTTTTTTTGGGTATCTCTAAAGTCTAAGGGTCATTTTTTTTTTTTTTTTATCCAATTATCTCATGTGGGGACTCATTTTTTGCGGGATGAGCGGACGGTTTTATTGGCACTATTTTGGGGGCTATATGACTTTTTTATCGCTTGCTATTAAACTTTTTGTTATGTAAGGTGACAAAAAAATAATTTTTTTGCACCTATTTTTTTTTTTTTTTGACCGTGTTAATCTGGGGGGTTGGGTCATGGGGTATTTTTATAGAAGAGATTCTTACGGACGCGGCAATACCTGATAAGTCAACTTTTTTTACAATTATTTTGGTTTTAGACTATATTATCTTTTTTGATTCAAATTTTTTTGGGGGTATCTCTAAAGTCTAAGGGTCATTTTTGTAAAAAAAAAAATTATCCAATTATCTCATGTGGGGGCTCATTTTTTGTGGGATGAGTGGACGGCTTTATTGGCACTTTTTGGGGGGCTATATGACTTTTTGATCGCTTGCTATTAAACTTTTTATTATGTAAGGTGACAAAAAAAACCTTTTTTTGCACCTTTTTTTTTTTTTTTTTCCTTGACCGTGTTAATCTGGGGGGTTAGGTCATGGGGTAGTTTTATAGAGGAGATTATTACCAACGCGGCGATACCTAATATGTCTACTTTTAATAAATTATTTTAGTTTTTTTTGGGTGTCTCAAGTCTGAGAACCAGTTTTTTTTATCCGATGTCAGTGCTAAATTGGGATATAAATTTAGTACTCCATGGAAGTGTGATACTCCCTGAAGCAACCGTCAATGCAGAGGCCCGGATGATCGGGGCAAGTGTCGCACTGAGTAGTTGTGTCCTTCCGTATCCCCCTCCTGCGACACACTCTGCACTTTTTTTGGGTTCGTCCCTTCTTTCCAGTATGGGGGACCACACCTGGAAAGTGTTGGCCAGGGACGATCCGGGCACCTACAGTTCCCGAGGTACTCCGGCCTGCTCTTTCCCGGTCCGAAAAGATCAGGGCCTTGAGGACTGCCTCATAGAACTGGAGGAATGTCCCTGTGCTGCCAGCGCTTCGGGATAGTACAAAAGAGTTGTACATGGCAACCTGCACCAAGTAGACCGCAACTTTTTTGTACCATGCCCGGGTTTTGCGCATGGCGTTATATGGCTTGAGGACTTGATCAGAGAGATCAACTCCTCCCATATACCGATTGTAAGCGACGATACAATCGGGCTTGAGGACCGTTGCCGCGGTACCTCGCACAGGGACAGGGGTGATGCCGTTACCATGAATTGTGGACAGCATAAGGACATCCCTCTTGTCCTTATACCTGACCAGCAACAGGTTTCCAGTGGTAAGGGCACGGGTCTCACCCCTGGGGATAGGTACCTGGAGGGGGTGGGCAGGGAGGCCGCGTTGATTTTTCCGCACGGTCCCACAAGCGGACGTGGATCTGGCGGCAAGGGACTGGAACAATGGGATACTGGTATAAAAGTTATCCACGTAAAGGTGGTAACCCTTATCCAGCAGTGGGTACATAAGGTCCCACACAAGTTTCCCGGTAACACCCAGAGTGGGGGGACATTCTGGGGGTTGAATCCGGGAATCTCGCCCCTCGTACACACGAAATTTGTAAGTGTACCCTGAGGTACTCTCACAAATTTTGTATAGCTTCACGCCATACCTCGCCCGCTTGGAGGGCACATACTGGCGGAAAATGAGTCTCCCCTTGAACGCAATGAGAGACTCATCAACCGCGACCTCTCTTCCAGGTACATAGGCCTCCATGAATTTGGCCCCAAAGTGATCGATGACCGGCCGTATCTTGTACAGACGGTCATGGGCAGGATCACCTCGGGGGGGACATGCTGCATTATCGGAATAATGCAGACATTTCCGGATGGCCTCAAACCGGGAGCGTGTCATGGCTGTACTGTAAAGTGGGGCCTGGTATAGGACGTCCCCACTCCAGTACAGCCTGACACTGGGTTTTTTGACCAGGCCCATATGCAGCACGAGGCCCCAAAATGTCCTCATTTCGGCTGCACTGACCGGCGTCCAGCCACCGGGCCTGGCCAAAAAGGAGCCCGGGTGTTGAGCGACGAACTGTTGGGCGTACAGATTCGTCTGCTCCACCATCAGATTTACCAGTGGGTCACTGAAAAAATGACAAAAAAAGTCATATTCAGTGTAGCCCACTGTGGAAATCTGGATTCCTGATTGGCCTACAAAATCAGGAATCACAGGCTCGTATCGCTCTGGGCTACACCAGACAAGTTCACCGGCAGGGGGCTCCGGTGGATTTAACTGGTGGGCCGGGAAACCAGTACGAGCCCCAGAGCTGCTCGTACTAGTGTGGGCCACAGGGTCCCTAACATGGCGGTCCCCTTGCTCCGCCTGGCGGCGTCTCCGCCGCCTTGGGGGCTCATCATCATCGCTAGATGATGAGGAGGATGCGGATGACAACAGGAATGTGGGGTCATCCTCATCCTCACTGGGACTCTCGGAGTCAGAGGCAATCTGGGCGTATGCCTCCTCGGCCGAGAACGTCCGGCGGGCCATAGGGGAGTGTGTGTCTGCGTGTATATGTGCGTGTGTGTAACTCTTTATTTTGTGTGCGTGGGGGCACGGGTGTTCACGAACTCACCCTAAAACTAACAGAAAAAAAATAAAATAAACTAACTAAAAAAAAGGGCAAAAAATGTGGGGAAAAAAATTCAAAACCGCTGATCAACCGTCCGAAGTTGATCAGCGGTGGGGTGTGCGATGCGCTAACAGTGGCCGGACACTAAGTGCCGGCCACAGTCAGCGTACACGAAAAAAAAAAAAAATGCACCCCAAAAAAGGTGGGGGGGGGGGCAGGGGGGGGGGGCAAGTGGCAGCACCCCTGGGGGGTCTAGGGTCACACAGCTGTGCTGTGGACCCCAGACACCCTAACTTAGGGTGATGCAATCAAAGTTCAAAAACTAACTTTCCCTTTTTTTTCCCTGCCTAAACCAAACTTTCCCTAGCTGTCCCTATGTACCTGATGGGGTCCTGGGGGGCACAGATCGGGTCCTGGGGGGCACAGATCGGGTCCTGGGGGGCACAGATCGGGGTGCAGGCAGCGGTGGCAGACACGTGCAGGCAGCTCCTCTCTCCTCCGGCTCCGGAACACAAAAGGAGGAGGAGAGGAGCGCCTGCCTCTTTTGAATCTGCCGCCGGACCGCCCACAGACCAATCAGAAAGCGATCCTGAGTGGTGATGTCACCATCACCACTCAGGATCGCTGGATGGTGATTGGTGGGGTGAAATCACACCACCATCACCATCCTGTTCCGGGTTATCGGGACTTCAAAGACCCGAATAACCCGGAAACGCAGAAAACCGCAGGTCTGAATTGACCTGCGGTTTTCTGCGATCGCATACATGGGGGGGTCACCGGACCCCCCGGCGCATTTGCTCCAAGTGCCTGCTCAATGATTTGAGCAGGCACGGGGTTCCGATCACCGCCCGCCGTGCGGCGGTGATCGAAAATGCACAGGGCGTACATGTACGCCCTGTGTCCTTAAGTACCAGGGCACAAGGGCGTACCTGTACGCCCTATGTCCTTAAGAGGTTAAAGGGGTTGTCCGGGATCAAACTTATTTTTTTTAAAACATCTTACTCACCTTTAGTAGCCAAGTCTATGTTCCCAAGGTGGTTTGAGGTGTCTTTTACACTGGAGCATGGCTCCTACAGCCCTGGACACATTGTTTACATATCTGTTTATCTGTTTCTTCACTTCCTGCCGCACTGCATTGTGGGTCTCAGTGCAGGGCAGCATCTGCTGATTTCTCCTGTCTAACATCGTGTCCCTGCACCCGCCCCCCTCATACATATTCATGAATCCTGCACAGCCTCCACTCCTCCTTCGATCCGCCCCCCTCATACATATTCATCCTCTTGCCTCATATTCCTCCCCCATATGTACACCCATAAACTTCTCCTTACTCTATCTCTGGAATCTGTCATGTGCTCAGTGTTTGCAGCGCTTAGAGACAATCGGACACCGTCACACTGTAAGGGGCACGCTCCCACGCGCATCCATAAACATACCAGACACCGTCACTGTAAGGGGCACACTTCCACATGCATCCATAAACATACCAGACACCGTCACTGTAAGGGGCACACTTCCACATGCATCCATAAACATACCGGACACTGTCACTGTAAGGGGCACACTTCCACATGCATCCATAAACATACCAGACACCGTCACACTGTAAGGGGCACACTTCCACATGCATCCATAAACATACCAGACACCGTCACACTGTAAGGGGCACACTTCCACATGCATCCATAAACATACCGGACACTGTCACACTGTAAGGGGCACGCTCCCACATGCATCCATAAACATACCGGACACCGTCACTGTAAGGGGCACGCTCCCACATGCATCCATAAACATACCGAACACCGTCACTGTAAGGGGCACGCTCCCACATGCATCCATAAACATACCAGACACCGTCACACTGTAAGGGGCACACTTCCATCTATATATAT
Source organism: Bufo gargarizans (assembly GCF_014858855.1). Taxonomy (NCBI): domain Eukaryota; kingdom Metazoa; phylum Chordata; class Amphibia; order Anura; family Bufonidae; genus Bufo; species Bufo gargarizans. Next base: position 346,512,177 of record NC_058084.1, on the reverse strand, counting down.
ATACATATTTCAAGGTAAACCTTATATACTGACCAGTTGAAACCGATGCATAACCACAGGAAAGGGAAATGCACACACTGCAGCTCCAAAAGGAGAATGTGAAAAAAAGATTCATTCCAAAACACAAGTACGGGGCTAAAAAAATTTGTTTAAACTAGTCAAAAGCAGCCTCATTACATAAATAGGATTATCCGTTTATTTCAAATCAACAAAAAAAAAAAAAGCAGACTGATTACACTAATATTACCTTTTCTTTCAACTGAGCCATTGTTTTATCATCTTTTTTTTTTTTTTACACAATCAACATACCATTGTCTAAATGCAATATATGCAATTAGCATGGCCATGTAATCCTGTGGTGAAAGGAATTCCTCCTTTCTAAAGCCTTCTGCCCCATTAGCTAGTAATTCTGATGGGAGGAGTTTTCTATGCTAACAAGCATAGTAATCCTCCTCCATTCATTGTAATGCTGAAGGTCCGGTGACGTCACCGACTGGGGGCGGGGCTTAGCGTGATGCCGGCCGGACAAGTAACCGCCCCTCCAACTTCTCTGCATTATCACCTAGACTGCCAGTGACGTCACCGACTGGGGGCGGGGATTAGCGCGATGCCGGCCGGACAAGTAACCGCCCCTCCAACCTCTCTGCATTATCATCTAGACTGCCAGTGACGTCACCGGGCTCCGTGAGCAGAGGAAGAGGAAGCTTTGCTCGCCTGCCAGGGACCCGGTACGTCACTGAAGATAAGAAAATACTCACTTCTGGCCATGAATTGAAAGCAGGAAAACAGGGCTTCAGCAATATGCTCTAAAGGTACCACATGCATGTTTGTAATGTTTTTGTTATTAGATTACTAATAGACAAATGTCCCCAATCCCGGACAACCCCTTTAATGTCTTTGTGCGGACTCAGTCTATGTAGAAACGGACTTCAACGTGGTCTGGATCGTGCTGCACTTGCTGGGAGCTGCACTCTCACTACTTGTGACTGTGGCAGCCGCTGCAATCTTATACGCAGGACCGCGTGTGTGATGGCGGCTCTGTGTAGTCAGATCCACTATCGCCGATGACTAGCACCTGTTTTACTGTTCTGTTTTTAAGCACGTTCACACAGTGTACAGTCTGACATTCAGCATAAACCATTCCTGTCTTCCAAATAAGAGGACTGTTTTCTGTAGTCTAACTTGTTTATTGGTCAACAGGATTGTGAATTGGTAAAACTACAAGAATGCAAATAACATGAATAAGTACAGGTCCTTCTAAAAAAATGAGCATATTGTGATAAAGTTCATTATTTTCTGTAATGTACTGATAAACATTAGACTTTCATATATTTTAGATTCATTACACACAACTGAAGTAGTTCAAGCCTTTTATTGTTTTAATATTGATGATTTTGGCATACAGCTCATGAAAACCCACATTTCCTATCTAACAAATTTTGCATATCATGAAAAGGTTCTCTAAACGAGCTATTAACCTAATCATCTGAATCAACTAATTAACTCTAAACACCTGCAAAAGATTCCTGAGGCTTTTAAAAACTCCCAGCCTGGTTCATTACTCCAAACCGCAATCATGGGTAAGACTGCCGCCCTGACTGCTGTCCAGAAGGCCATCATTGATACCCTCAAGCAAGAGGGTAAGACACAGAAAGAAATTTCTGAATGAATAGGCTGTTCCCAGAGTGCTGTATCAAGGCACCTCAGTGGGAAGTCTGTGGGAAGGAAAAAGTGTGGCAGAAAACGCTGCACAACGAGAAGAGGTGACCGGACCCTGAGGAAGATTGTGGAGAAGGACCGATTGGGGGACCTGCGGAAGCAGTGGACTGAGTCTGGAGTAGAAACATCCAGAGCCACCGTGTCCAGGCGTGTGCAGGAAATGGGCTACAGGTGCCGCATTCCCCAGGTCAAGCCACTTTTGAACCAGAAACAGCGGCAGAAGCGCCTGACCTGGGCTACAGAGAAGCAGCACTGGACTGTTGCTCAGTGGTCCAAAGTACTTTTTTTCGGATGAAAGCAAATTTTGCATGTCATTTGGAAATCAAGGTGCCAGAGTCTGGAGGAAGAACTGGGGAGAGGGAAATGCCAAAATGCCTGAAGTCCAGTGTCAAGTACCCACAGTCAGTGATGGTCTGGGGTGCCATGTCAGCTGCTGGTGTTGGTCCACTGTGTTTTATCAAGGGCAGGGTCAATGCAGCTAGCTATCAGGAGATTTTGGAGCACTTCATGCTTCCATCTGCTGAAAAGCTTTATGGAGATGAATATTTCATTTTTCAGCACGACCTGGCACCTGCTCACAGTGCCAAAACCACTGGTAAATGGTTTACTGACCATGGTATTACTGTGCTCAATTGGCCTGCCAACTCTCCTGACCTGAACCCCATAGAGAATCTGGGGGATATTGGGAAGAGAAAGTTGAGAGACGCAAGACCCAACACTCTGGATGAGCTTAAGGCCGCTATCGAAGCATCCTGGGCCTCCATAACACCTCAGCAGTGCCACAGGCTGATTGCCTCCATGCCACGCCGCATTGAAGCAGTCATTTCTGCAAAAGGATTCCCGACCAAGTATTGAGTGCATAACTGAACATAATTATTTGAAGGTTGACTTTTTTTGTATTAAAAACACTTTTCTTTTATTGGTCGGATGAAATATGCTAATTTTTTTAGATAGGAATTTGGGGTTTTCATGAGCTGTATGCCAAAATCATCAATATTAAAACAATAAAAGGCTTGAACTACTTCAGTTGTGTGTAATGAATCTAAAATATATGAAAGTCTAATGTTTATCAGTACATTACAGAAAATAATGAACTTTATCACAATATGCTAATTTTTGGAGAAGGACCTGTATATAGCATAGCACTCATGTACAGTAATATTACATTAACAGAGAAAACAGATGTCCAAAATGGCTGCCTATACATAAGACTGCATACCTAACAGTCATTACAGCTCCCTAAGTAACACTACAACCAACTGAACAGCTCTGCATAACATACTGTCCCTGAAACAGAGGTATATGTCTTACCAGATATACTTGCAAAAGGATGGTGGAGTTTAAGGAGATATGCATGAGACAGCTCTGCTGATGTCCTGTAAGATGGAGACTTGGCTTCTCTCTCCCAAAATGCACTACATTCCCACAATGCTTTGCACCTCCCAACAATACAATAATCTTTATTAACAGAAAAACAAAGTGTAATACATTTTTACCACCGCTAGATGCTGTAACCTAACTAAAATCCAAAGAAAGACAGGAATTGCAGCAGAATGAATTAGAGAAGAAATAGACGCGATCTGAAATGATTCTTAAACTCTGGCAAATGAACTAAGATAATTTTCTAGCCCTGCTGGACAGAACAAATACAATAAAATTATGTGCACCCCTGACTCTATCTATAAGACCAGACAGACAAAAGTTAGGGTGAAGTTATGGTTTTCTTTATTTTTTAACACACTAACAGATGGTTGGTCAACTTGTTCACTTCAGAAGTCCCAAAAGTTTTTAAGTATTCATGGGATATTGCATTATATAGAATGGCCACACTGGTTTTTAGAATACCGTTAGCTACTTAGTACGGAGCCATGCAACCTCCTTGTCCTGCTGTATGCTCAGCTGTATGTATGAAGTTATCCTTTTCTACAAGAAATGTTTCTATGACAGCATATTGTCAAATTTTATATGAAAACAATCAGAAAAAAACTGTGTATGCCAGAGGCATATGGAGGTATAGTAAAGGCTCCATGCATACCTAAAAGCTCTAATGTTAGTGTAAAACTATCCTTAGTCACCTGATTTTAACTATGGCTCTCTTGTAGATAAAAACTCATCACCTACCTGTCTGTAGACATCCCAGCTGTAGGAACCTCAATCTAATGGTTATCCCCTATTCTGTGGTTAACTTAACAATAAAAAAAAACCTCTTTAAGCCATTTCCAATTCTCATTTAGTCCTCATGCTCACTGCCAGCCCCACTCAGAGTCCCACTGGGAATTTTACTTGTACTACACTCAGTAGAGCTGTTTGGAATCATGGAGACTAAATGAAGATTGGGAATGGTAATGTTATAAAGTTGGTCATGGTATACTGTGGGGCGTGGTTATATAAAAACAGGAATGTCCACAGGTTAGGGCACAATACTTGGCTAGACCCGGCCCCTGGCAACAAACGCTATTCTGCTGATCCAATGCATACTGAGAACAGCCCACAAGACCTACTGTTGAACATTCTCTCACCCAGCGTCTAGCCATCAGGATCTGTCCTTGTCAAAGTCATTCAGATCATTACATTTTCCCTGTCCCAATACACCTCAAGAACCCAATGTTCATTTTCTGTGTCAATCAATGCCATTCATTTCACCTGTCAGTGGTGTTAATGATATGGCTGTTTGCTGTACATGTATATATATATATATATATATATATACACACACTGCCTGTCCCTTGAAAAAACTTGCCGGCAAAAAAATAAATATAGATTCTCAATGGGGTTAAGGTCTGGACTCTGTGGTGGCCAATCCATGTGCGAAAATGATGTCTCATGCTCCCTGAACCACTCTTTCACAATTTAAGCCCTGACATTGTCATCTTGGAATATGCCCGTGCACTCAGGGAAGAACAAATCCATTGACGGAATAACCTGGTCATTCAGTATGGTCAGGTAGTCAGCTCACCTAATTCTTGGAGCACATACTGTTGCTGAACCTAGACCTGACCAACTGCAGCAACCCCAGATCATAGCACTGTCCCCACAGGCTTGTACAGTAGGCACTGGGCATGATGGGTGCATCACTTCATCTGCCTCTCTTCTTACCCTGATGCGCCCATCACTCTGGAACAGGGTAAATCTTGACTCATCAGACCACATGGCCTTCTTCCATTGCTCCAGAGTCCAATCTATATGCTCCCTAGCAAATTGAAGCCTTTTTTTCTGGTTTGCCTCACTGATTAGTGGTTTTCTTACGGCTACACAGCTGTTCAGTCCCAATCCCTTGAGTTCCCTTCGCATTGTGCATGTGGAAATGCTCTTACTTTCACTATTAAACAAAGCCCTGAGTTCTACTGTTGTTTTTCTTCGATTTGATTTCATTAAACGTTTAAATGATCGCCGATCACGATTATTCAAGATTCTTTCCCCGCCACATTTCTTCCTCGAATCCGATCGGTCCCCACTATCCTTCCAATTTTTAATAATGCGTTGGACAGTTCTTAACTCAATTTTAGTAGTTACTGCAATCTCCTTAGATGTTTCCTCTGCTTGATGCATGCCAATGATTTGACCCTTCTCAAACAGACTAACATCCTTTCCACGACCACGAGATGTGTCTTTCTCATTGCACCAGTTGGGGTTAAATAACTTGCTGAGAGATAATCGTCCATGCAGTAATTATCCAATAGGAGGCTCATAGCTATTTGCTTAGTTAAATCCAGGTGGTGATTTTTTTTGGGGGACAGGCAGTGCAGGGCTCGAGTTCTGTGGGAACGTGTGGGAATAGCGTTCCTGCACTTTTTTCATAGCAGGAACGCCATTCCCTTTCAGGGCCGCCCGTCTTTAACACCGGGCAAAAGGACCAGGAAGCGGTGAAGGCTTTGTACTTATCGCTTCCTGGTCCTCGGTAGCTAACGCTTAAAGTTAAAATATACCATCGGATTGGCGAAAACTCCGATCCGATGGTATATTCTAAACTCGAGGTGTTCCCATGGTGATGGGAAAGCACATCTGACAGGGCGCTGCCATCCGCGGCACCTGAGGGGTTAATTGCACGGACGGCAGCTCCCTGTCAGAGGTCGGGTGCCGGGAATGTTTCTACAATGTTTGCATTGGTGGGCAGTGCGCCCTCCCTCCCCCTCTCCGGTATTAAAATCATTGGTGGGCAGTGCGCCTCCCCCCCCCCTCAATTATTGGTGGCAGCAGCAGTTCTGATCGGAGTCCCAGCAGTGTAATGCCAGGATGCTACTGAAGTCCTATCTGCCATGGTCAGTTAGTCAGCAGCATTATACTTACATGCACTTTGGCCGCCCGGTGCTTCTTCTTCTTCTTGTAACTCACAGCCCACCAATGATTTTAATACCGGGAAGGGCGCACTCTCCACCAATGATTTTAAAACCGGGGAGGGAGGGCACACTGCTTACCAATGATTTTAATACCGGGGAGGAGGGGGAAGGCGCACTGCCCACTAATGATTTTAATATGGGGGGGGGGGGGGCGCACTGCCCACCAATGATTTTAATACCGGGGAGGGTGCACTGTCCACCAATGCAAACATTGTAGAAACATTCCCAGCACCTAACCTCTGACAGGGAGCTGTCGTCCGTGCAATCAACCCCTCAGGTGCCGCGGATGGCAGCGCCCTGTCAGAGGTGCGTCCCCATCACCATGGGAACGCCTCTGTATTAGAATATACCATCGGATCTGAGTTTTCATTGTGAAAACTCAGATCTGAAAAGCTAATAGTATTATTTTCCATTATAACTATGTTAACTATGTCCACATTTTTTTTTCTTAATTTTTTTAACATTTTTTTTATATTCTGTATTATTATTTTTCCAAAAAAAACATACCTTACAATACAAAATATTCCTTAATTTCCATTTACAAAATGTAACACCCATCCCTCCCTTCACCTCCTCAGAAAAGGAAAAGAGGGAAGAAGGGGGGGGTTCTTTTTTCCTTACATTCTCTCTTAATAAATATCCTCCTCATCCCTCCCTCCTCACCTCTCGCAGTGTCACCTAACTCTCGAATTACGCCTGAACAGACATATAGTGCAAATTCCAGTTTTTGTTTACGTTTTATGTTGCACAAAATTTTCTGTGAAATATATATATATTTATTTTTAAAAAAAAATTGGGGGGGGGGGGCGTGGTTGCCGTGGATCTTGGGTGAGTTCCAACACTTTTTTTCCCAGGACTTGACCCCTGAGGCAGTGTATATATATACGGTATTGTAGAATACTATTGCTCTGGTCTTCCATTCTGAAGCTACGCCTAACATTATTATGCCCTGACACATGTTTGGAAACAGAAACTTATATGCTGATTACAACATTCTGAAACCACAACATTTTAAGGCCAAGAAGCAGTGTTCCAGATCACTTGCTTCTGTTGCTCCCTGTTCTCTAAATCTCAGTTCTGTTCCAATTCAGTTCCAGTTCTCATTAGCACTGTCATCCTAAAGGTCATGGTTTGTCTTCTATGTTGCACTTTTTGGCCATAGTTTGTCATGATTTACTGATAAAAGTGATCTGAATGTTGGTAAAGGGAAACTAAACCCAGAATCCAAACACAAAAAAGAACAACCAACAAAACCTAACATAATCTCCTTAAGGCCCCTTTCACACGGGCGAGTATTCCGCGCGGATGCGATGCATGAGTTGAACGCATTGACCCGCACTGAATACCGACCCATTCATTTTTATGGGGCTGTTTACATGAGCGCTGATTTTCACGCATCACTTATGCATTGCGTGAAAATCACAGCAAGCTCTATTTTGTGCGTTTTTCAAGTAACGCGGCCCCATAGAAATGAATGGGGTTGCGTGAAAATCGCAAGCATCCGCAAGCAAGTGCAGATGCGGTGCGATTTTCACGCACGGTTGCTAGGAGATGATCGGGATGGAGACTCCGATCATTATTATTTTCCCTTATAACATGGTTATAAGGGAAAATAATAGCATTCTAAATACAGAATGCACAGTACAATAGCGCTGGAGGGGTTAAAAAAATAATAATAATAATTTAACTCACCTTAATCCACTTGATCGCGTAGCCCGGCATCTCTTCTGTCTGTCTTCTGTGCTGTGTGGAGGAACAGGACCTGTGGTGACGTCACTCTGGTCATCACATGATCTTTTACCATGGTAAAAGATCATGTGATGGATCATGTGATGACCGGAGTGATGTCACCACAGGTCCTGTTACTGCACACAGCTAAGATGAAGACAGAAGGAGATGCCGGCTTTGCGATCAAGTGGATTAAGGTGAGTTAAATTATTTATTTTATTTTTTTAACCCCTCCAGCACTATTTTACTATGAATTCTGTATTCAGAATGCATTTATTTTCCCTTATAGCCATGTTATAAGGGAAAATAATGCAATCTACAGAACACCGATTCTTCTGTGAAGAAGTTCGGGTTTGGGTACCAAACATGCATGATTTTTCTCACGCGCGTGCAAAGCGCATTACAATGTTTTGCACTCGCGTGGAAAAATCGCCTCTTATCCAGGCCAAAAATATGACGCCCGTGTGAAAGAGACCTAAGTGTCTTTGTTATTTGCTTTCATTTCATCAGACATCGCAATTGCAGACCATGAAACATTAACTAGAAAAGTGTTGCATTGCTCTCAGGCTGCAGCCATGTCTTTCCCCTTTCTCCTTTGATGCTAGTGCACGTGAGCCAGGAAGTGCAGGAGGAAGGGGCAGAGTTTAGTCTGGATAAGTTTTGTCTACACAGCGAGCATGGCCATTTTAGCGGAAAGAATCTTGTAGTTACTAATAGTAACTACAAAATAAATTTGGTAACAGTACCAGCCACAATGCAAAAACTACCTGCTGTGGTATTTACATAGTATCGGCCATAGTATATACAGCTGAATAGCTAATCTGCCGAGTTACACAGTGATAATTCCTCCCTTTAAAATTGTGCAGATTTGCCTTTCAGCAGCTTTGGAAAGCTGGGAAGCATGTGAAGTATGCCTGAGATCAAACTACATACAGTCAGGTCCAAAAATATTGGGACATCAACACAATTTTTGGCTCTATACACCACCACAATGAATTTGAAATGAAACGAACAAGATGTGCTTTAACTGCAGACTGTCAGCTTTAATTTGAGGGTATTTACATCCAAATCAGGTGAACGGTGTAGTAATTAAAACAGTTTGCATATGTGCCTGCCACTTGTTAAGGGACCAAAAGTAATCAGACTATTGGCTTCTCGGCTTTTCCATGGCCAGGTGTGTGTTATTCCCTCATTATCCGAATTACAATGAGCAGATAAAAGGTCCAGGGTTCATTTCAAGTGTGCCATTTGCATTTGGAATCTGTTTCTGTCAACTCTCAAGATGAGATCCAAAGAGCTGTCACTATCAGTGAAGCAAGCCATCATTAGGCTGAAAAAACAAAACAAACCCATCAGAGAGATAGCAAAACCATTAGGCATGGCCAAAACAACTGTTTGGAACACTCTTAAAAAAAAAGGAACGCACCGGTGAGCTCAGCAACACCAAAAGACCTGGAAGACCAGGGAAAACAACAGTGGTGGATGACCGAAGAATTCTTTCCCTGGTGAAGAAAACACCCTTCACAACAGTCGGCCAGATCAAGAATACTCTCCAGCAGGTAGGTGTATGTGTGTCAAAGTCAACTATCAAGAGAAGACTTCAACAGAGTGAATACAGAGGGTTCACCACAAGATGTAAACCATTGGTGAGCCTCAAAAACAGGAAGGCAAGATTAGAGTTTGCCAAACGACATCTAAAAAAGCCTTCACAGTTCTGGAACAACATCCTATGGACAGATGAGACCAAGATCAACTTGTACCAGAGTGATGGGAAGAGAAGAGTATGTAGAAGGAAAGGAACTGCTCATGATCCTAAGCATGCCATCTCATCAGTGAAGCATGGTGGTGGTAATGTCATGGCGTGGGTATGTATGGCTGCCAGTGGAACTGGTTCTCTTGTATTTATTGATGATGTGACTGCTGACAAAAGCAGCAGGATGAAATCTGAAGTGTTTCAGGCAATATTATCTGCTCATATTCAGCCAAATGCTTCAGAACTCATTGGACGGCGCTTCACAGTGCAGATGGACAATGACCCAAAGCATATTGCAAAAGCAACCAAAGAGTTTTTTAAGGGAAAGAAGTGGAATGTTATGCAATGGCCAAGTCAATCACCTGATCTAAATCCGATTGAGCATACATTTCACTTGCTGAAGACAAAACTGAAGGGAAAATGCCCCAAGAACAAGCAGGAACTGAAGACAGTTGCAGTAGAGGCTTGGCAGAGCATCACCAGGGATGAAACCCAGCGTCTGGTGATGTCTATGCGTTTCAGACTTCAGGCTGTAATTGACTGCAAAGGATTGGCAACCGAGTATTAAAAAGTGAAAGTTTGATTTATGGTTATTATTATGTCCCATTACTTTTGGTCCCTTAACAAGTGGGAGGCACGTATGCAAACTGTTGTAATTCCTACACCGTTCACCTGATTTGGTGAAATTAAAGCTGACAGTCTGCAGTTAAAGCACATCTTGTTTGTTTCATTTCAAATCCATTGTAGTGGTGTATAGAGCCAAAAATGTGAGAATTGTGTTGATGTCCCAATATTTATGGACCTGACTGTATAAAAGATATACTTACAGTTCTCCCGATACTATATTCATGGGTATAGTGTAGACAGAATGTTCAGTTTTCGCTAAGTTTGACTTCCATAACATCTTTGCAAAGGTTGTTACCCAGCTTTCCTAGACTGCTGAATTCCAAATTTGATTAGTTATGTAGTGATAAATCCCTTCATATAGCTAGATCAACTTGCTGTTCTGGGTTCTGGAAAAGTTGGATGACAATACTGTAGAGCTGCATTGGTGACCACAGATTATGTTGCTCTGGTACCACATCATAGATTCACATAGTGTTCTAGGACAGCATTGTTTGTATGTTACAAAACCATTATGCTCCCATCACCTTCCCACAGAGATTATTACCCAGCTTTGAGAGACTGCCAAATCACCCTATTTATGAATTGGTGAATATCAAGTATTGTACTGTACAATAACTAGCTGGAATTTCTAGCAAGTAGAATGGTAGATCTGAATATGAATCCCTGTGACACATCCAAAGTCATTTGGGGTCCTAGGAAAGCTGGCTTGCCACCACGTGGAAGGGTAATATACTGCAGAATACCCAAACTATCAGGATAAATCCTGTTCCCCATTCCTAAATAGTGCCAATAGTGCTTTTCAGGATCCTGGTAGAGCCGAATAATCACCATGTGAAACTATACTAGAGAATGCAGAATACTAAATCTACCAAGACAAGTCCTCTCCCTCAACTGCTAAATTGCGCTATAGCTAGGCAGACATGCCTTTCATAATCCTGGGAAAGCTGGGTTACCACCATGTGGAAATATAATAGAGAATGCAGAATACTAGATCTACCAAGACAAATCCCCATACTCACTCCTAAATAGTGCCATAGCTAAGCAGATTTGCTTTTCAGGGTCCTGTAAAAGCTGGGTTATCACCATGTGGAACTGTAATAGAGACTGCAGAATACTAAATCTACCCCCTCCTCACTCCTAAATAGTTCCATAGCTAGGCAGATTCACTTTTCAGAGGCATCAGTATAAAAGTCTCTGAAAACCCCTTTAATACATTAGTGTGTGAAAAATTCTGTATATTCCAATGCAGTGATGCCACCTGCAGACCTGCATTGGAATATACTTGTAATAGGCCTGGTAGCCTTGTGCAGGCCTATTACCACATAGAATGCCTTTCCCGATTTCAGCGAAGGGGAGACATTCCAGCCCGTAGAGTGCATTTGACCATGGCATCTGAGGGGTTAAATGTCTGCGATTGCCGTTATCACCGATCGCAGACATTATCCCCGGGTGTCTGATGAAAAAACCTGGCCATGTTTAGAACACTGCACCCTTTTTAAACCCCACATTTCTGCCATACATATAGCAGCGGTGCTGGAGGGGTTAAAATGTTATCTATGAAAATGTTTTTGCTTTCTTTTATGAACTGTAGTAAGAAAACACTCATTAGATTGGGTATAAGATAGAGAAGAATAAAGGGAGAAAATAGGGTGTGTGTTAGAAGGAGAACAAATCAATAGGAAGGAGTTTCATTGTCCTAGACACTGATCCTTTGCTGTAATTGTGTAGGACAGGGATGCTCAACCTGCGGCCATCCAGCTGTTGGAAAACTACAAATCCCAGCATGCCTGGACAGCCTACAGCTAAAAAAGCATGCTGGGAGTTGCAGTTTTGCATCTGGAGGGCCGCAGGTTGAGCATCCCTGGTGTAGGGTAATATTAGTGTAGGGGCCAGTTTGACATGTTGGAGCAGATAGGCTCATATACTTTGATCAATATATATTAATTTATAAAGTGTATAAGTGAATGTATAAGCATTAGTACAATTTATAATGTAATCTATCTATCTATCTATCTATCTATCTATCGAAAGGATAAAGAATGTTTATAAACTCTTGACTACCCTAAAACCCCAAGGCCAACCTCTCAAAACCCTCAAGGCATACAGTACTAAAAATGTATCGTCTGATTATGCCTAAAACCTGTTATGGAAGATAAAAAGTTTCCGTGTGAGTTTTATTTGTGTTCTTATAAGAAGTCCAGGACGTCTGCACAGTATTAAATAATAAATGCAACCATTTGTGATATGAAACCTGATTGTAAGCAGAAGACAAGGTCAAGAACCCATTATGCTGCTTTTCCAAAACATTTTTCACGTGCCTTTAATAATAGTGAGAAGTCAGTCAGGGAAACAGATTTCATTGTTATTGAGAAAAATCAGTCCACATTTTTGAACCCGAGGAAAAATTATCTTTGTACATTAACCAGAATATGATCTGGTCCTCAAAATCTATTACTTTAATAATAACCATATATTCTGACCTACTGTATCATAGTTAACTGTATAGATATTGAAGCAGTGGGATATAATTTTAGTCATATGTACAAAAAGGACCAAAATCGATTGGCACTCAGTGAGACCGGTGGGTGAATAGCCTGTCGGATCTGTCTTGCCGCTAGTTCACGTGTGCCCCCGGACTGCTGCTCCGTCCCCATTGACTATAAAGGGGGTGGCAGCGCGGTAGCTCACGCCGAGAGGCAGATAGACTTCGGATACTTTCACACTAGCGGCAGGGAACTCCTGTGCAGGCAGGAGATTATGGAGGAGCGCAGGTGGGAAAGCAGGAGGCTTCCTCTATTAGTCGCGGTGGTCATGTGACCGCTGGCTGTCTTGGGGCAGGAGCAAAGCTGCAGGGTCTAAGGAAACTCTGATCAGTTCTGCCTGTGTGTAATTCCCCCACAGGGGGCTGTTTTCCCCTAAAACTGGGGCTCCTGTGGATGCCCCAGTTACAGTGGAAACAGTGGGAAAAAAAGTATGAAAAAAAAAAGCCAGTGTCCTCCAGAGGTCTTTTAATGATCTCCTGGAGGACATATTATGTGCCAAACATAAATAAAAATATAAGTTAAAAAAATTAAAAAAATAAATAAAAATTTACATGTTTTTTTAAATAACGGAAACCGTCACCATAGTCGCCCCATTCACTCAAACCTATACATGTTACATATCAAAACGATCATCACAAAATAGAGAACCCATTGCAATAATTAATATTTGTGTCAGCTTTAATATTTAAGAAATAAAAAGCTAAAAAAATGACTTTTTAAAATTAAACCCAAATTAAACCCCCAAAAATCTCTAAATCTAATCTCTAATCTATTTTGTTAGGGTACTTTCACATTTGCCTGCCAGATCCATCAAAACGTATGCCAACTGATGGCATTTGTAAGACTGATCAGGATCCTGATCCATCTTACAAATGCATTGAAATGCCGGATCCGTCTTTCCGGTGTCATCCAGAAAAACATATATCCAGCATTTATTACTTTCACATTTTTATCGGTCTGCGCATGCGCAGAATGGAAGGATGGATCTGGCATTCTGGTATTTTGAATGCCGGATCCGGCACTAATACATTCCTATGGAAAAAAGTGTTCAGTTTTTTGGGCCGGAGATAAAACCGTAGCATGCTGCAGTATTATCTCCGTCCTGAACAGTCAAAAAGAATGAACTGAAGACATCCTGATGCATCCTGAACAGATTGCTCTCCATTCAGAATGCATGGGGATATAACTGATCAGTTCTTTTCCGGTATAGAGCCCCTAGGACGGAACTCTATGCCGGAAAAGAGTAACGCTAGTGTAAAAGTACCCTCAGTCAAACAAATAAAAAAGTTAGGGTCACTAAACCACCATGTGCACAAAATCGCGATAAATTGCCTGGACATTCAGGCCTTTTTAAGGCCTGGTCATAAAAAGGGTTAAATGCATTGGGCCAATGGTCACAAAAATGAACTTTTAAGCTCATAAAAATTAGCTTCCCTTTATAAATTTCTTGAAATATTAAAACACACATAGCAGGCATTCCAGTTCTCTTTTGTTGTTTACAAGTGAAACTGCACTTTTATTTTCATACAGTAAAACCACAGCCATATATATGTGATCACCACATCCTACGGTTGTTTTATGGAGATCTCTTCAACAGATTGCTAAATATGTACATTTAACCACATGTAACACATAAGAAATATAACAGCACTCACACCATGTAACGTATAATCTCATAACTAGTTTACCAGCTGCATTTGCTACAGTGCTGCTAGTTTATATTAAAGATTTTCTGAGCGTGATAATATTGTTTAGTTGTACTATAGAAATATACTACTTATTAAAGTACGAACACAAGAAGATTTTATCCACTATCCTCAGCGGTCAGACCCCCAGCGATTTGACATTTAGCATCTATTTTGTGAATAGGTGATAAACGTTATCTGTGATATAACCCCTTTAACTAGAACTTTAAAATATAGAACTGATTTTAATGAGCACTTTTTATATTTTTTTTTGTGGAATGAGTTTACATTGGAGTAATTTCTGGGTGCGTTAAAGGAAATGTGTCACCAAAAATTGTCTGCCCTACAGTGAACCTTGTAAAAAAAATTGCTAGAATTGCAAATTTATTCTTAGCCGCTACCAAAAAAAACATAATAACAAGCGATCAAAAATCGTTATTTACCCCAAAATGATACCAATAAAAACTACAAGCTGTCCTGCAAAAATCAAGCCCTCACACAACTCCATATAAAGAAAAATAAAAAAGTTATGGGTCTTGGGATGTGGCGATGCAAAAAGACTTTCTTCTTTTTAATAAAAGGGGATTTATTGCACAAAAGTAGTAAAACGTAAAAAAAAACAATATGTATTTGGAGCCAGTTCTTTCCACTTCCGTATCCTACTCTCACCCAGAAAGAGTTAATCAAAAAGTTATGTGTACCCCAAAATGGCACCATTAAAAACTAAAACTTGTTCCGCAAAAAAACAAACCTGTATACATCTACAGAGATAGAAAAGTAAAAAAGTTATAACTCTTGGAAGCGAAAATGAAAAAAAAGAAGAAAAACGCGTGGTCAGAAAGGTCCAAAACCGGGTGGTCACTAAAATTTCAACCGTGTGGAAACTGAAAACTTGTAAACTGACGATTGATAGTCATTAGTGGCATGATGCAGGCCGCAGCAGGAGCCGTTCAGAACGTGATGGTAGGCAGACAGAGAGCCCGCAACAGTGGCAAGACGGGGCACTGGCAGAAAGGCGAAGTCTATTCATCAGAATCAGCCTGAGCTGTGAGAAAATGTTGGTATTGCTGCCGTAAAAACGCATGTACGCTGCTTAATGAAACTGAATCCCCCCCCCCAAAAAAAGAACACACGTAAATGAATGATTTAGGCATTAGTGGCATGATGCAGCCCTTAAAATGCAGCCATACAGAATATGATGGTAGGCAGACAGACAGACAATAACGGTGGCAAGAAGGGCCACCGCTGGCGAGGCGAGGTCTATTTATCAGAATCGACCTGCCTGAGCTGTGGGAAAATGTCAGTATTAATACAGTAATAACGTACATTTATGCTGCTTAAAGAAATTTAACCCCCACCCCCCAAAAATGTTAAAGTTTAAATCATGTGGAAACTGAATACAGTACATGTAAACTGACGATTGAAAGGCATTAGTAGCATGATGCAGGCCGCAGCATGCAGCAGCCATACGGAACGTGATGGTAGTTAGGCAGACAAACAGCAACAGGGGCAAGATGAGGCACTGGCAGCAAGAAGAGGTCTATTCATCAGAATCAGCCTGTCAGCTGCCTAAAGAAAAAAAAGAAAGAAAAAAATAAGTAATTTCAATCATGTGGGAATTATGGCATGATGCAGGCCGCAGCAGCAGACGTACAGAACGTGATGGTAGTTAGGCAGACAGACAGCAACAGTCTGAAGATGTGGAACTTCCAGCAATGTGAGGGCTATACATTGGAATCAGCCATAGGAGTGTGAAAATCCTCCCGAGTTCAGGCTTGGTTCATTTTGACAAAAGTGATGTTTTAGACACTGGTGGAAGACATATTGGTCCGTTTGGGTGTCACTACGCCCCTTGAGGTGCTGAATACCCTCTCTGAGATCACACTGGAGGTTGGGCAAGAAAGAAGAAAGAGAGAGTGCCGTGGCAGTTCGGGCCACTGTTCCAGTCTGCCAGCCCTGCCTGTATTTACATGGGGTCAGGGAACAGGGTATGCTCCAGAGACTGGCCAGAGTTTTAGGTATGCCTGAACCTGGGTGTTAAGGCGGGAGCTGTCAGCTTTCTGACTGGTCTTAGCCTGGTGCAGCATGTGACAAAACTGCTCCATCACTTTGAAGAGACTGAAATGGTTGCTGCTGCTGCTACTGCTGCGTGGGGTGACTGCGTGGGGTGGAGGGGGGCCTTTCTTTCAGACATGCTGGCAGCAGGCGTCTGTTTGCCGTAAGCTGCAGCAAGCTGTGTACAGTGTTTCCTGGTAATAACATAATTGTCCTCCCTTTCTGTGTGAGGAAAAATTCTCCCATTTTGGCTTGATAGCGATGGTCTAAAATAGATATCCAGTAATCATCGGACTGCTTGACGTCACCAAACTGCCTGTCACTGCATAAGCAAGCAAGTCTACAGATGGCCATTCTGGCCAGTGTGCCCGAGAAGCAAGTTCTTTCCACTTCCGCATCCCACTGAGACAATTGAATGTCGTGGCCGGTGTCACCGTCATCATCATCATTCTCTTTTTCCTCCAAATCTGACTTCACTTCCCCCTCTTCAAGTGACAGCACTGACATGTACTGTCCCTGTCCGTAAAAGCTGTTCCAGTTGTCCACCGTGGAGTCGCAAGGAGTAGCCTGCATTCTCCGCCACGTGATAGTACAAGACACTACTAAAATTATACTGCAGCAACTGCACTGCCAGCAACATGGCCAGGTGGGGGTTCAGCTTCTAGACAGCTAATTACCGTATTTTTCGCCCTATAAGACGCACCGGCCCATAAGACGCACCTAGGTTTTTGGGGAGGAAAATAAGAAAAAAAATTTTTTTAACCAAAAGGTGTGCTGTGTGTTTGGTGGGTTTGGAACTAATGGTGGTCTGTGGATGGCACTATTACTGGGGATCTGTGGATGACTGACACTGTTATGTGGGGGATCTGTGGATGATGGACACTGTTATGTGGGGGATCTGTGGATGACGGACACTGTTATGGGGGGATCTGTGGATGATGGACACTGTTATGGGGGGATCTGTGGATGACAGACACTGTTATGTGGGGGATCTGTGGATGACGGACACTGTTATGGGGGGATCTGTGGATGACGGACACTGTTATGGGGGGGATCTGTGGATGACAGACACTGTTATGGGGGGATCTGTGGATGACAGACACTGTTATGGGGGGATCTGTGGATGACGGACACTGTTATGGGGGGATCTGTGGATGACGAACACTGTTATGGAGGGTTCTGTGGATGACGGACACTGTTATGGGGGGGATCTGTGGATGACGGACACTGTTATGGGGGGGGATCTGTGGATGACGGACACTGTTATGGGGGGATCTGTGGATGACGGACACTGTTATGGGGGGATCTGTGGATGACGGACACTGTTATGGGGGGATCTGTGGATGACGGACACTGTTATGGGGGGGATCTGTGGCTTGCACTGTTACAGGGGGATCTGTGGATGGCACTGTTACGGGGGGGATCTGTGGATGGCACTGTTACAGGGGGGATCTGTGGATGGCACTGTTACAGGGGGGGGATCTGTGGATGGCACTGTTATAGGCTGGGGGGGATCTGTGGGTGGCACTGTTATATATGTGCCATCCACAGACCCCCCAGCCCATAACAGTGCCACCCACAGACCCCCCCAGCCCATAACAGTGCCATCCACAGACCCCCCCAGCCCATAACAGTGCCATCCACAGACCCCCCCAGCCCATAACAGTGCCATCCACAGACCCCCCTAGCCCATAACTGTGCCATCCACAGATCGCCTCCGCCAGTATACTAAAATAAGATGTCATATTCAAGTAATACTTATTAAACATGCCCCCTCAGTCCTATTACTACCTTACATCCTAATCGCTTGTGTAGAATTCAGGCAGGCAGGCCGGGCGGCCGGCGCGTCTCTCTCTGACGTCACTTGCCTGCGCCGCCTGCTTCATTCATAAAGTAGGCGGCGCAGGCACGTGACAAGAGTTACACTGCCGCTCGCCCGCCCGGCCTGAATTCTACAGCAACGATTAGGATGTAAGGTACTAATAGGACTGAGGGGGCATGTTTAATAAGTATTACTTGGATATGACATCTTATTTTAGTATACCGGAGCGGCGAGGCGGGGATACTACACTGACTGCACCGCCCCGCCACTTTTGCCAGCCCCCAGATCCTCCTCCCAGTCCCTCCTCGAGTCCCCGCTCGCTTGTACATCGCAGCTTGCAATGTAAAACTGCAAGCATTCGCCCCATAAGACGCAGGGGCATTTCTCCCCCATTTTGGGGGAAGAAAAAGTGTGTCTTATGGGGCGAAAAATACGGTAATAGTGTAGAAATGTTTTTTCATGGCCAAACATTCCGTTATAGATGTCTCACGATGGAGTTGAGGACAAGGAGGAGTCTTAACAGAAGAAGAAAAAGGTGATGATGATGACAAAGATTCTGTATTGCTTGGGGATACAGGTTGGCTGCCACAAAGAGGACCAGGAGTAAAAGGACAGACTTGCTCTTTTTGGGAATGCTGGCCAGTTGTATTTTCCCAAAGGATTCGGTCATGCTGCCTCATGTGCTGCAATAGACCTCTGGTACCTATAATTGTGTTTGAATGGTTATGGTTTATTTTAATCCTACAGATCTTGCATACCACTGTGGGTTTGTGTGCCCATTTGGCTTAGCTGTGAAAAGTTTTGGGCCTAACCCACCCACATGTCAGCGACATCATCAGATCTCGAACCAGATGTAGCCCTAGTTGTTCTTTGGAAGGTATGTTATCTCTACTCTTTATTGCTGCCACTGCTCTTCCCCATTGATGTTGCCTCCTCCTCAGCACCCCAATCCTGCTCCAAGGTCCTGCCTAGCATACAATCATCATCAGAGTCCTCACCCTCCCAGCCGCTTTTATCAGACTGTGAGATATCATAATGGGCTCCTGGATCCCATCCCCTGTTCTGCGTTTTCCCTCATTGCCACTGTCGCTGCCCCCTCTGCCAATGTCGTGGATATGGGTGCCACTATTACCACCACCATCAACACAGGTATGCATGGTGTCCAAATGGTGACGGCTCTCACTCAGGTTGTCAACAGGTAGACTCTCTTGACTGTCTGCCGTAGGGCCTGGTGGGGTTTTCTTGCCACTACTTAGGAAAAAGAAAGGCACCCCACAAGGAAGGGACAGTGAAGACTGAGAGGACTCCACTGAAAGCCTTCTTTGAGGCTCCAAGGAAGAGGAGTAGGAGGAACACTGTGACCTCTGGGTCCACGGCAAAGTGTCACCTCCACATCATCCTGCTGCTACTGAGAGGAGGAGTGAGCCATCCAATTCACAATCTCATCCTCTTTCTCCTAAACTATAATGTTGCATCTGTCCAAAGCCAGCAGGGACATCTGCAGCCTACTACTATTACTTCTGGACAGATAGTTGGTGCTGCTACTACCCATATTCTGGCTCTGGGTCTTTCGTTTGGAACCCTTACAGAGCCCAGACATTTTTGGGCCTATCATATAATATTGTGCACTGCCCTGAGTATGATGTGGTAATCACATATATACTGTATGATGCTAGCTTGAATATAATAAACGACCCCCCCCCCCTAAAAAAATAATAATGTGTGAATATAGGGAAACTGATAAATTTAGTCTAAATGTGTTATCCCTCTATCCTATACTTTTGTGTGCTGGCCTGTGTATTAGTGTTAATCACCTATATGCTGGTTTAATTACATTGAACAATTCCCAAAAAACATAAAAATTTTAATTCCAACCGTGTGGAAACTGAATATACTTAAACGGACAATTGAGGCTCGACGCTAAATTTCACCTTAATACACACTGGTAGATTGCTACCACACCAGGGGTATTGCTGCAGTAATCATATATATATGCAGCTTAATTAAAATGAACCCCCCCAAAAAAATATTTCTATCCCAATTGATGCTCAATTTATCATTAATACACACAGATAGGTTTAGTTACATTTAATAATTCCCCCAAAAATTTAAATTCCAACCGCGTAGAAACTGAATATATGGACGATTGAGGCTTGATGCTCTATTTCAACTTAACACACACAGGTAGACTGCTGCCACATCATGCAGTAATCACGTATGCTGCTTAATTAAATGGAACCTGAAAATAAGTAAACGGACGACTGAGGTTTGACGGTTCAAGTATTTGCTTGCAGGTAGCTGCTTTTGCGGTGCTAGGGCACTTCCCTGTCTGCTACGCACCGTTTTAGTGGGTTCATCCGAAAGGAACCCAGAAAGATTCGGGTTTGTCTGTCATCAGAAAAATAGCAAAGTTCAGACCAAAGTCGGTTTAGTCTGAACTGGTTCACTCATCCTTAGAGGGGGATCCTGCCTTTTTTTTTTTTTTATATAATTTTTATTGAAGTTTTACATTACAATATTCAGTGCATTTCAAACAGTACAGTTTGCATATACAATAGTATGTGACATAACATAACATATTCCCAACTCCCCCCCCCCCCCCCTCATCCTTCCTCCCCTGTCTCTCTCTGTTTTCCGTAGGATGCCAATCAACTCCATCTTTTAATCTACTTCTATACCTGAAAATACTATACTAATAAAGTTCTCCCATCTGCTGAAAAAGGTGTCTATGTGCCTTCCTTTAAGCTGTTCAGCCTCTATTCTCTCCATGTCAAAACAGAGTTTTGTGTGGTTAAAGACCTCAGTCATGGACGGCACCTGAGAGTGTAGCCAATGCCTGAGGAGACGTTTAGCTGCCAACAGTATTATATGAATTATTTGTGACGTTGTCTTCCCTTCTGTCTGAGCATTGAATAAAACAAGGTCAGGGGTCACAGGTATCAATGTTTTTACATATCTTTTAATTTTTGACCTAACCAGCTCCTAATTTTTTTTTTTAAAGCCGGGCAGGACCACATTTCGTGGCATAGATCTGACCTCTCTATATTGCATTTTGGGTACCTATTCAATCTGTTTGAGAGCTGGGTGTTTGGTGTGTATTGAAATCCGTATATGGCTTTATGGATCATTCTAAAGTGAGTCTCTCTCCATCCCTGATTGACAATGACCTTATTTATTTTATTCCATCCCTGTAGAATTAATTTCTCAGTGTCCATGCAGGGAAATTCTTTCCTCCAATGGGAGAAAAGTCTCTCTGCCGTGTGCTTCTGTTTATGGTCTCTGATTCCCTGATAAATCTCTGAGAGTGATTTTTTTCCTAAGTCCATTGCCTATAATATGATCAAAGGCATGGGAGTTGAATTCCATATCTACATTTTGTACTCTATTTTTGAGAAAACCCATGAGCTGGAAGTAGGTCAATAAATGTTGGTCATTTAGTGCAGTGTTTCCCAACCAGTGTGCCTCCAGCTGTTGCAAAACTACAACTCCCAGCATGCCTGGACAGCCTTTGGCTGTACGGGCATGCTGGGAGTTGTAGTTTTGCAACAGCTGGAGGCACACTGGTTGGGAAACACTGATTTAGTGGACTCTAATGTTGGTAGGGATTCAGGGTATTTTTCATATAAGGAATACTCCAATTTGGATGTGGAGGCCCCCATTACACCTATTATCCATGCCTTACCAAAGATTCATAAAGGCATGAACCCAATTGTCTCAGGAATCGGCTCACTGACCGAAAGATTGGGTCAGTCGTTAAATTCTATCCTACAACCTCTAGCCAAATGCACTCCGGGGTACATTAAAGACACTAGTGATGTTTTAAGGAGTTTTTTTTTTTTACCAAAAATGGTGTTCTAACCATATTTGGCTCACTGCTGATGTAGTGAGCCTATATCCTTTAATTCCACATGACATTGCACTGTTGGCATTAGAATTCCATCTACACAAATATAGCCAGCATACTGATG
Source organism: Bufo gargarizans (assembly GCF_014858855.1). Classification (NCBI taxonomy): domain Eukaryota; kingdom Metazoa; phylum Chordata; class Amphibia; order Anura; family Bufonidae; genus Bufo; species Bufo gargarizans. The sequence goes on along the minus strand of NC_058084.1, from coordinate 346,489,940 downwards.
AATACATTCAATACATACAAGAAGTAGCACAGTTTTTGTTGGTACATAACTATATTACTTACAAATACGAGGAGTTTCGATGGGGGCAAAATTTTCCCCCTCCCTGGCTAACATCACAATGTCATATTGGGATAAACGCTATATATTTGGTACAGATAACCCTTATCTAGAGGATATTCAGTGGTATGGCAGATACATCGATGACCTGCTCATCTGCCATATCTTCATTCGAAGTTTATCTCAACAGCAATCCCTATGGTCTTTGATTTGTGTGTTCACACAATGCGGTTTTGATCAATTTTCTAGATCTAACCCTGACAGGTATTAAAGGGGAAATGGTACAAACCAAAACTTATCGTAAACCCATAACAGATAATACCATTCTTAGGGCGGACAGCCACCACCCCATACATACAACCAAAATATTCCCGTTGGTGAATTTATTTGTGCAAGACGAAATTGTAGTGATGACATATTCTTTCACCATGAGAGTAAAATCATCACTGCACGTCTTACATCCAAAGGTTATCCTATGTGGATGATACAACGGGCGCAGGGAATAGCACGGAGAAAAAAATGTAGGGACTTGTTTGGAAATACCAAATCCAATAACAGCTTAAAAAATATCAAACAACTACCAACTCTAGTACTTACATATAGTAATCAGTTCCCTCAAATTCGAGAATCTATCTCAAAGTGCATTTCTTTGCTGTTCAAAGCCATTCAGCCACGTCTGGCTACTACGTTTTAATTATCTGATATAATACCTGATTTTTTCATTATCTGATTGTGCCAGATGAGACATAGACTCTGTACATTTACCCCCTGAGGAACCCATACTGTTGGGGGAAACGCGCTGGAGTCACTGGGGGGTATTTTTATTTTCTAGGGCTATCAAGGGCATAACAGTTGAGGCACGAGTACAGAGAGTCTCCACCATCAGGATTCGTCTCTGGGCTGAAGGGCACGATAGGGTGACATTTAGGGTCAATTTTTTCCCTCCCTGGTGACCCCGTACTCGTTCCTCACTACACCTCGTCATCTATTTTGTATCTGTTTGGATCTGTATATGATTGACTGGCATGGTATCCTAACCAGAGTTTGGGCATTAGGTTTTACTAATTACTAATAAATATTGTTATTTTAAGGGACTTTTTCTTTTGGCGAATTAATAGTTGATTTAGTAAGACTAATTTTTTTTTTTTAATACCTTACACATACGTAAATGTTTCTTAGTTGTATTTAGCCTAGAGCCAGATACGTCACCAAAATCCGACAGAAGTTGAAATAGGTTTTTCAGGTCTTTGCATGGGTACTCTAGGAAGACTAATAGATTGTCAGCAAAAAGTGCATGCTTAAGCTCTAATACGCCTATCCTAATGCCTTCTATGTTTTTTTCCAGACTTAGTTTGCGAGACATGGCTTCTAATAATAGGTTAAATATAAGAGGAGAGAGCGGGCAGCCTTGCCTGGTGCCTTTGCTCATGTTAAAGGATTTGGAGAGGATACCAGGAGTGTGTATTTTGGCTTTTAGGTTTGAATACAGTGCTACAAGATATTGCCTGAAAGGGCCTTCGAAGCCCATAGAGTCTAAAAAATTATCCATCCACCCCCAGTCCACATTATCAAAGGCTTTTTCAGCATCTATAGCAACTATGGCTGGGGATGGATGGTTCTTACGGCGTATTTTGATTACGTCCAGCACTGTCAGTACTCTACGGACATTTGTGATTGCTGCCCTCCCTTGTATGAAGCCCACTTGAGCGGGGGATATTAGTCTTGGCATTATATTCGCTAATCTGACAACGAGAATTTTAGAGATTATCTTCAAATCTACATTGATCAATGAGATCGAACGATATGAAGAAGCCAATGTTGGATCTTTTCCTGGTTTAGGAAGGACCTTGATATGTGCTGTGTTTATTTGGGTGGGTATAGTGTTACCTTGCATATAGCCCGTGTATATTTGGGATAATGTTGGAGCTATTTCTTGAGATAAGATGCGGAAAAATTCACCGGTGTAGCCATCCGGTCCAGGGGATTTACCTAGGGTTAGATTTTTTATGGCATTCGTTACATCTTCTGGTTTAATGGTGGCATTTAGTTCTTCTTTCTCCTCAACTGATAGTTGTGGTAAAGGGATGTCTTTCATCCATTCCCTTTCGTCTAATAATGGTGTCTGAGGGGGTTGGTACAGGTGTTCGTAGAAATCTTGTAGAATTTTGTTGATTTCCCTCGGGTGGGTTTTTGCCTTCCCCTGTTTATCCTTAAGGATTTATATATTTGTCAAAGGTCTTTGTCCCCTTGCAAGGCTTGCTAATAATCTGCCTGATTTGTTTCCATGTCTGTATAAATGGGCTTCCCATTTGGTTTGTATTATGATTTTCCATCTCTGAAGCCACCTTTCATATTCTTCTTTGCTTTGCTGCCATTGTGTAGGGTAATCTCAAATTATCACTCAGTTCGTTTATTTTAGTTTTAATTGATTTTTTCCTATTGTATACATATGCCATGGTTCTGCCTCTCAGTACAGCCTTCCCCGCATCCCATAATAACTGCAGATTTGTTGTGTCATCGTTGTCTTGTTTGTTTTCTAGCCGCCAACCCCCGCAAGACATCTCTGAAGTTTTTATCAGTGGTTACGTTGGAGGGGAATCTCCATATGAAATCCTCTCCTCTGGGGATTTTTTCCCGGAGTAAGATTGAAACTGGTTAGTGGTCATAAATAACTAGTTCTTCTATTCTTGGCTCTGAGAAATGTGTCATGTATCTTTTATTAATCAGAATGTAGTCCAAGCGTGATCATGTGCAGTGAGTGTGTGAGAAGTGAGTGCACTCTTCGCTCGAGGTTAGTAGCTCGCCATGGGTCTATAGATTATGTAGGTGTGACAGTCTTAAATCCTTGGCTCCCTGAATCTTTTTCCTCACCCCTGACTGGTTTACCACCGTGTTCATATCCCCTGTAAGATCCTCACCTGTCTCGGACTCCGGTGTGACCAAAAAGGGTCCTCGTGGAGCTGCGGGACAGGTTACGTGTGTCTCCATTGATGCACCAGCTCCGACCCCTTTGCAAACCGATGTGGGGATGCGTTCGCATGTGCGCTGGAGGGGAAGACCACATGACTTTTGGGGACAGCTTGGCCGGGCTAGTGGCAGTACGCTGCGGCCAAGCTTGCTTTCGGTGCCTGCTGTGGATTCCATTCTGGTGTCCATGTCAACGCTCTTGCGCACTCTCACAGAGCCTGTTGTGCATCCGCATTTACGTTTCAAAACGGGTTCGCAAGGGGATACGTGCTTCTTATGCGCCGACCAGCGAAGGGAATAGCACCTGGCCGCAAGTTTAAAGCAGATTAGGGGGCCGGCATTGGTCTAATTGACTAATGACTGACCAAAGCCTTGTACACAGGTGTAGGGCAGGATCATGACCTATGGGGAGTGGACACTTGGCGCCCTGGGATTTGTTAGCAGGCACATAAAAGGTGGCCTCCCAGGTCAGTCAGTGCCCACTATTATCCTTCCTTATCCAGGTGCAGGTCAGTACTGCTAGCTACTGACTGAAGTTTGCTGGGACTCCGTCCGTTCCAGTGGGACTCAGGAGCCGGGACTTTCCGTGACGCATCCGTTTACCTGGCAAGTTGCACAGAGACTTATGCACGGATCGGGACTACTCCTGGCTTTCCTTCGTTTTTTGTTTGCCTGATGTTTGCCCAGTGAAGCTTACCTGGACTGTGTTTATTTTGTTAATAAACCCCTTTTACGTCACCCTCACTGGTCTGTTTCGTTGGTGCCTTGCATTACATCCCCCCTATGATTTTTAAGTCAATAGGGCCTCTTGATAAACGAGACCCCAAAGAGGTAAAAAAAAACTACGCTAGGTTTGTTTCTCCCGTAAACATTATAAATACTGATGTCTGATGTGAGATGAAGGTGTGATAGTCTCCCCTTATCATCATGAGTGTGCTGTACCACGGTGTATGGGAGACCACATCTCAGTAGAGTAACGACTCCTGCTTTCTTCCCATTCGCCTCAGAGCCATAAACCTCCCCTACCCATAGGCGTCTCATTCTGGGAAAATCTTCATTTGTTAGTGCCCTCTTACAGGAGACCCACCTATCGGCCTTCAGGCGTTTTAGATGTTTTAGTATCATCATGCGTTTATTAGGCGATCTGAGGCCTTTCACATTCTAGGATATGATTTTTAAAGGGCTAGCCATTGAGATAATTACATTCCGTTTTGATTAAACCTCCTGACATGACAAAGAGAGCATTTCTTTCCCTCCCGAATTTTCTGTTTCCCCCCAAACAAATTTATCTCACCCCCCCCCACCCTCAATATAACTCCCAATAACAGGTGGTCTCTAAAGCAAGGAAATCTTCCTAAATCCCATATTAGGAGAGACCTGACTCTTAACATATTATATCGGACTTCACTTTTTCCAGCAAAAGGAACATAGTAGAATACAACGACATATGTGTCCCCTTTCAATAGCAACCACAAGATAGTATGATTGCATGCAGTACTTTTAGTGCGGCTGCCTCTCGCCGTGCGCTGCCGTGCCGCCGCCGGAACTACACCCCCGCCCCCATTATAGTCAATGTGGACAGAGCGGCAGTCCGGGGGCATCCGTGAACTTGCGGCAGGACTGATCCAACAGACTGTTCACCCACCGAAACAGCCTGCCTGAGTCCCCTGCCACTAATGTGAAAGTACCCTAAGTTATCAGAGATGGTCATAGCAGTCTTATATTCTAAATAGGCGGTTGAAGTACTGGTTTTCCCGGCAGTGGGCTGTGACATCGCCCAACCTCCACATGTCCGCCATCATGGTTTTGGACTAGATCGGTATTAAACATTAACGTGCAACTCTGTTCACACTAACATTTCTAATCCAGTGTAATACTGGATGGTGTAATACTTATATCCCTGTAAGAGACACTTTCAGGTAATCAGCCTGCATCTTGTAGGGTTGTGGGGGTATTCTTCCCTTCCTGGTGTCCTGAGGTCATGTTGCTACTGGTATCCGTCACAGCTTTTCTCTTGGGCAGTTTCATCTATGAAAGTGATCGCCGGCAATGATTTGCCTCCTCGGGTGGAACCTATCAGGATACGGTTTGCTTCTTATGGAGAATCGTAGGTCGCTGTTGTTCCATCAGGGAAGTAAACTTTTAGAATGGCAGGGAACAGCAGGGAGAAGCGCGTTTTTTTTTTATAGTGCAGAGCATATATGAGTAAAGGCTCGTCTGCATCTCGTTACTTCAGCAGAGAAGTCACCAAATATTAGGACACAGTGTCCCCTTAACATCACTCCACCACCCTGCTGTCACGGACGGTGTACAGGAAACAAGACAATGCAACATGCATATATGACTCACTGGATCCAAAGCTAAGGAAGCAAAAGGGAGACCCCTGCTCAAGACCTGGCACTTTCCCTGGCTGCTCAGCCTATGCAAAGATCCCAAAGGTGGATGGTTGCATATCCACGTACCTTGACTATATAACCCCTGAACACCCTACAATAGTGAGGGGACACGACCACCGGCTCCCTACACCAGACACGGAGGGAGTCAGGGTCACCTGGGATCCAGCAAACAGAAAATAACAAATAAATGTACAGCACTTAACTTTGTAGCAGACTAGGAAACAGGATCAGCATGCACACACACTCCAGGAAGTAGTATAAGCCGCCCAGTAATGCATTATGGGGAGGAATTTAAAGGGAAGCAATCAGTCCAACTACATGACAGCTGAGAGAGGCTAACGAGATGAGGAACCACAACAAAGAAAACTCAAGGAGGAGGTTCTGAAAGGCTTCTGTCAGAGCTTCTCAGCTGTCTGGTTGTGACAGTACCCCTCCCTCTACGAGTGGACTCCGGACACTCAGAGCCCACCTTCTCAGGATGGGACCTATGGAAAGCCCTGATGAGACGAGAGGCCTTAATGTCCGTCACTGGGACCCACATCCTCTCCTCAGGACCATAACCCTCCCAATAAACAAGGTACTGAAGAGAACCGCGGACAAGACGAGAATCCACAATCCTAGAGACCTGAAATTCAAGATTCCCATCAACCATAATCGGAGGAGGAGGCAAAGGCGAGGGTACAATGGGTTGAACATAAGGTTTCAATAAGGACTTATGAAAAACATTATGGATCTTCCAAGTCTGAGGAAGATCAAGACGGTAGGCAACAGGATTGATGACAGACAGGATTTTGTAAGGCCCAATAAACCTAGGACCCAACTTCCAGGAGGGAACCTTCAATTTGATATTCTTGGTAGACAACCACACCAGATCACGATCACCAACATTCAGGTCCGGACCAAGCACACGTCTCTTATCTGCCACACGCTTATATCTCTCACTCATGCTCTTTAGATTATCCTGAATCTTTTGCCAAATAGATGACAAAGACGAGGAGAATCTGTCCTCATCAGGTAAACCAGAAGACCCCTCTCCCGAGAAAGTCCCAAACTGCGGATGAAACCCATATGCACCAAAAAATGGTGACTTATCAGAGGACTCCTGACGACGGTTATTTAAAGCAAACTCAGCAAGGGACAAAAAAGAACACCAATCCTCTTGATTCTCCGCCACAAAACAGCGCAGATATGTCTCCAGATTCTGATTGACGCGCTCTGTCTGGCCATTCGACTGCGGGTGGAAAGCAGAAGAGAATGACAACCGAACCCCCAAGCGAGAACAGAAAGCCTTCCAGAATCTGGAAACAAACTGCGTGCCCCTATCAGAGACTATGTCTGAAGGAATACCGTGCAATTTGACAATGTGATCAATAAATGCCTGCGCCAGCGTCTTAGCATTGGGCAAACCAGGAAAAGGGATGTAATGCACCATTTTGCTAAAACAGTCCACCACCACCAGAATCACAGTCTTCCCCGAGGAACGAGGCAGGTCCGTTATGAAGTCCATGGACAGATGTGTCCAAGGACGGGAAGGAATGGGTAAGGGAAGGAGAGGACCTGATGGCCGTGAATGAGGGACTTTGGCACGAGCGCAAGTCTCGCAGGCTGCCACAAAACCCTCAACCGACTTACGAAGCGCAGGCCACCAGAATCTCTGAGCGATGAGATCCAGTGTGGCTCTTGCCCCCGGGTGCCCAGCAAGGACCGTATCGTGGTGTTCCTTAAAAATCTTGTGTCTTAAAGCGAAAGGCACAAACAACCTCCCAGGAGGACAAAGATCAGGAGCCTCTGACTGGGCTGCCTGCACCTCTGCCTCCAATTCAGAAAAAAGAGCAGAGACCACCACACCTTCAGCCAAAATGGGACCCGGGTCTTCAAAATTCCCGCCTCCCGGAAAACAACGTGACAGGGCATCTGCCTTCACATTCTTCACAACTCCAGGGCGGAACGTGACAACAAAATTAAACCTAGAAAAGAACAAAGACCATCTGGCCTGTCTCGGGTTCAGACGCTTGGCCGACTCCAAGTAGGCCAGATTTATATGGTCAGTAAATACGGTAATAGGGTGTCTGGCTCCCTCTAGCCAATGGCGCCATTCCTCAAAAGCCAACTTGATGGCCAACAATTCCCTATCTCCCACATCGTAATTTCTCTCTGCGGAGGAGAGTTTTTTCGAGAAAAAGGCACACGGTCGCCATTTGGCAGGAGAGGAACCCTGAGACAAGACCGCCCCCACACCCACCTCAGAAGCATCAACCTCAACTATGAAGGGTAAAGAAATATCAGGTTGCACCAAGATGGGAGCGGAAGCAAAACTCTCCTTGATATTAGAAAAAGCCTTACGCGCCTCTACTGACCAAGAAGAAAAATCTACCCCCTTTCTGGTCATATCAGTGAGTGGTTTAACAATAGAGGAATAATTCCAAATAAACTTCCTGTAATAATTGACAAAGCCCAAAAAACGCATCAGCGCCTTCTGATTCTCAGGAAGCTCCCACTCAAGCACAGCGCGGACCTTCTCGGGGTCCATGCGAAAACCAGAAGCGGAGAGAAGAAACCCCAGAAATTGAATTTCTGGAACCGCAAACACACATTTTTCCAGTTTCGCATATAATTTATTCTCCCGCAGGATGAGCAAGACCTGACGTAAATGTTCCTTATGAGTTTTCAAAGCACGAGAAAAAAATCTAAATGTCATCCAAATACACTAATACAAATTTTCCCATCAAATGATAAAAAATGCTGTTCATGAAATGCTGAAAAACGGCTGGGGCATTCATCAAACCAAAAGGCAGAACCAAATTCTCAAAATGGCCCTCAGGGGTATTGAAGGCCGTCTTCCATTCGACGCCTTCTCTGACCCTGACCAGGTTGTATGCCCCTCCTAGATCTAATTTGGAAAATACTTTAGCCCCAACAACCTGGTTAAACAGGTCCGGGATCAGAGGAAGCGGATAAGGGTCACGAATAGTGATACTGTTCAGCTCCCTGAAATCCAGACAAGGTCTTAAAGAACCATCTTTTTTCTTAACAAAGAAAAAAACAGCGGCAACAGGTGACTTTGAGGGTCGTATGTGTCCTTTTCTCAGACTCTCAGAGATATAAGCACGCATAGCGATTCTCTCAGGTTAGGAAAGATTGTATAAATGAGATTTAGGCAGCTTGACGCCTGGGATGAGATTAATAGGGCAATCGTACTCCCTGTGCGGGGGCAAATCCTGAACTCCACTCTCAGAGAAGACATCCGAAAATTCAGAGAGAAAAGATGGTACAGTCTTAGTAGCAACCTCAGAAACAGATGTCGTGAGTCAATTCTCTCTGAAAAAGTCACTCCAACCATTTATTTGCCTCGCTTGCCAATCAATGGTGGGGTTATGTTTAGTGAGCCAGGGTAGCCCCAACACTAGAGGAGTAGGCAAACCGCTAAGGACGAAACATGACACATCCTAAACATGAGCATCACTCACAATTAAACGGATATTGTGAACTATGCCCTTTAATGATTTCTGAGAAAGTGGAGCGGAATCAATAGCAAAAACAGGAATATCCTTTCCCAAAGTGCGCACTTGGAAACCATGAGTTATTGCAAATTGATTATCAATGAGATTGACAGCTGCTCCACTATCCACAAAAATCTCACAAAAAATGCTCTTGGGCTCTAGCGCCACCCTAGCAGGCAGGACAAAACGGGAACTACAAGCAAACGGAAAACCTTCAATTTCCGCCTCAACCCTGCCAATAGTAACAGACGGAACATTTTTAAAAGATTTTTTCCTGTTTGTTTCTTTATTACTCCCAGAAAACTGCCTGAATCTCCTAAAGGGACAAACATTTGCCAAATGATTTATACCTCCACAACAAAAACAAACCCTCCCATGCGAGCTGAATCTTCTACTGTCAGAAGCAATCAACCCCAGCTGCATGGGCTCCTGCTCAGAAGGGGCTGACAGCGACCGAGACCCCTGCGCACAGAATGAGACCGCTGCACTGTCCTGGGACTGAGTATGACAGGAAGGAGATATCTCTCCTCTCTCTGTAAGACGCCTGTCAATACGAATGGCCTGAGACATAGCAGAGTCCAAGGAAATAGGCCTCTCATGAAAGGCAAATGCATCTTTCAATCCCTCTGAAAGACCATGGCAAAATTGACTTCGGAGTGCAGCATCATTCCAACCAGTATCCGCTGCCCATCTCCGAAATTCTGAGCAGTATATCTCTGCGGATTGTTTACCCTGGCATAATAGACGTAGTCTAGACTCAGCCAGAGCAACACGATCCGGATCATCATATATCTGACCCAGGGCTAAAAAGAATTCATCCACTGAACGGAGAGGCCGTGCCCCCTCCGGCATCGAAAAGGCCCAAGACTGAGCATTACCCCTGAGCAGCGATATAATGATCCCCACCCTCCGTTCCTCATCACCAGAGGAATGGGGAAGAAGGCGAAAATGGAGTTTGCAAGCCTCTCTAAAACGCACAAAATTCTCACTACCCCCGGAGAACGTATCCGGGAGCGAGATCTTAGGCTCAGAACAAACTCCATGAACGCAAGCTGAACCGGTCACTTGAAACTGAGAAAAAGTCTTACGGAGATCAGCTACCTCCAATGAAAGACCCTGGAAGCGTATAGCCAAAAGTGAAACCGGATCCATGCTTGAGACGGTTTTGGCAGCTTATAATGTCACGGACGGTGTACAGGAAACAAGACAATGCAACATGCATATATGACTCACTGGATCCAAAGCTAAGGAAGCAAAAGGGAGACCCCTGCTCAAGACCTGGCACTTTCCCTGGCTGCTCAGCCTATGCAAAGATCCCAAAGGTGGGTGGTTGCATATCCACGTACCTCGACTATATAACCCCTGAACACCCTACAATAGTGAGGGGACACGACCACCGGCTCCCTACACCAGACACAGAGGGAGTTAGGGTCGCCTGGGATCCAGCAAACAGAAAATAACAGATAAATGTACAGCACTTACTTTGCAGCAGACTGGGAAACAGGATCAGCATGCACACATACTCCAGGAAGTAGTATAAGCCGCCCAGTAATGCATTATGGGGAGGAATTTAAAGGGAAGCAATCAGTCCAACTACATGACAGCTGAGAGAGGCTAACGAGATGAGGAACCACAACAAAGAAAACTCAAGGAGGAGGTTCTGAAAGGCTTCTGTCAGAGCTTCTCAGCTGTCTGGTTGTGACACCCGCTGCCTGTAAGCTCTTAAAATGGAGGCTTTGTCAGAGTAGTCCAAGTATTTTACAATCACTCGACAGGGTCTATTACCTGGTTCTAGGGTTGTCCGTGATCTGGGTTGCTTGTGTCTGGTGACACTCCTTGGCCCACTCTGTGTGCCCTTTCGACTTTGTAGCGAATTGCTAGGCCCAGTGCTTCTGGTAATTCAGCTCCACATATGGCTGTGAGATCTATTACTGGTGTCTGTTCTGGCAAGCCTACTATACGGAGGTTGCTCCTCCTGGAGCGGTTCTCGAGATCATCAATCTTATTCCATAGCTTTGCATTTTCAGCAACTGCCCGGGAAAGATGGTTGTGTATCGCCTCATTTTCGGCCTCTACCGCCGCCACTTTGGTTTCCAGCTCATCAAGGCGCATGGTGCGCTACTTCCGACTGAAGAACTGCAAAGGACTGCGAGACTGTTGAAGAGAGTGCCCCCTGAAGGTCGGGTAAGATGCATGCTGCGACTTCTATTGCTAGGTGCTTGTAGTCTATAGTTGATTTGCCTTCCTCTGCATCTGCGCTGATGGATCTCGTGTCCAGTATGAATGGAGGTTGCGGTTTTCTGTTTTCCTCCGGTTGTGCTGCCATCTTGGGTGCCGCTGGCGCCTTCTCTGATCTCGTTGTTTGTTTCTTTGTTTTGCTCCCCATAGATATCACAAATCGGTCCATAGACCGGAGGTCTTTTAAGTATCAATATTTTTTCGACTGCCCACTTTTCTGAGCAGTCCGTGTGGCGGGGAGCACTGGCTGTGTGGTGCTTCGGGATACGGAGCTACTAACGCATGCAGCCTTTCATGCTGGTGCCGAAACCGGAAGTCTCGGGGATCCTGTCTTATCTAAAAACAAAGGTGATATCATTACAGGCAGGATTACAAATAAGCAGGTAACTGCAGTAAAGTGATTTGTACAAACCACTGTACTTTGTGGGCAGTGGCATAGTGGCTTGTGCAAAAACTGTAGGCTTTTATGTCTTGTGTTTAAATATAGATATTGACGTGGAAAATTAAAAATAACATCATCAAAAATTCTTAAAAAATATGTTAAATAGAAAAATGATTTAAACGATAGGTCATTTTCTGATGACACATTCCCTTTAAGACATTGATTCATTTTTATTGATTTTGGAATGCAGGTCTTTATCCATGAAGCTGGCTGCATCCTCAAGCCTATACAAACATATGCAAATACTATTAGGTTTAATGGAATGCATAAAAATAATCAAAAACCGTATGTGCAAATATCATCTTAATTTTGTGCAATCATTTGTTTGTCCATATAACCCTGCACATGAATACTGCTGTAATTCATTAGCAATGCCACAGTTATCCCTTGTGGCTTCCATAAACACAGTTGAGATTGTTGGCATAGAGTTATGGAGAACGCATGGTTAATATCATGATTCAGTTGTGTTTAACTTTGTAGCATTGTTGTATTGTGCTTGAGATGCTAAATGAGCACAGTCCAAGTATGTGAGTGCTCTCCGGAGAGCCAAAAAAGCCAAAAACTCTTTAGCTGCAGCTCCACCTAGAGTCTTCTCTCATCACGTCTGGGATTTGGAAGATGTGTTACAGTCACTTATCCAGAGGTTTCAAGTATGTGTAAGGGGAAGGTCAGGCTCCCATTTAACCTTTTGATGTCCAGAGAGAACTTCATGATCTATGTAACCTCTGCAATTCGCAAAAATTTAATTGCTAAATTAATGCAAAGAAACAAGTGCAGGTGGAAATAGATAGCATTTTACTAATCCAATAAAGTGTCCGAAACAGCCTCATATTATAGGCCGTTCAGTTCATGTACTGGAAATTCCTAATGTTTCTAAGTAATTAGCATTGTAAATGCAATCTAATTTTATTTGCCGTCTAATTTTTTCTGCACAAAATATTTCTGGGTTTAGTGGACAAAATAGAACATAACAGTAATGTACAGTAGTAGTATTAAAATGTTGCTATAATTGCAGACATTTTGCTTTAAAGGGTTAGGAATAAAGTTAAGTTTTCTATTACTTGGGCTAAAATTTGACTTTGGTGCCCTTTCCCACAAGGTAACACATACAAATCCCTGTATGCTGATGTGTATACATAGATTTAGAATAAGCATCCTGAGTGACTAACCCGCTTTCCTCCATCATGTAAAGTGATACTGCTTTCAATTTTTATTTTTTTGTTATTATTACAAATGTACTTATCAATCGTTGCTGCCAGTGCCAGCTGCGCCCAGCCTTCCCCTCTCATCCAGCACCTGTCCCACATGCCCCACCAGCCCCCTCACTATGGACCTGTGATTAGCCAGAGCACAATTACAAAGAACAATTCTAGTTTGGGAGGACTGTATGAACCCTTACATTACATGGATGGTCCATAGCATATGAAAGTGGTACGGTTTTAGAATGCTCATCTATGTCTGCGTGGATTATGCCATACACGTGCATAATGTCTCTACTGTATATCCATATGTGACATACAGAGTGTTTTTTTTCCCCACCAGGTTTGTACATATAAAAAATTATTTCATCCTCCTTTGGACTCGATTTGTAAATAAGAATCGTAATTTCTTTAAGGGGAGAATGTCTCTGTAGATATCTATAGTGCTGGAACCTGTACGGAAGTACACACAGCTCCAGTGCTGATATTGTGTTCTTGATATTTTTAAGAGTATGTACTGATGACACTGACACTGTCAATGTGCTTGCACAATCGCAGCTACACAGCCTGGATCCTGCTGAAATGGCTAGGATAGGAGATAACTCTGATCCTGGCTGTTTACCACTGTAAGGCTACTTTCACACTTGCGGCAGTGTGATCCGGCGGGCAGTTCCGTCGTCGGAACTGGCCGCCGGATCCGCCGATCTGCTGCTGCCTGAAAGCATTTGTGAGACGGATCCGGATGCGGATCCGTCTCACAAATGCATTGCAAGGACGGATCCGTCTCTCCGCTTGTCATGCGGACCGACGGATCCGTCTTGTAAATTTTTCGCATTTTTACCGATTTGCGCATGCCGGAACGACGGATCCGGCATTCCGGTATTCTGAATGCCGGATCCGGCGCTAATACATTCCTATGGGAAAAAATGCCGGATCCGGCGTTCAGGCATGTCTTCAGTTTTTTTCGCCGGAGAAAAAACCGTAGCATGCTACGGTTTTCTCTTTTGCCTGATCAGTCAAAACGACTGAACTGAAGACATCCTGATGCAAACTGAACGGATTACTCTCCATTCAGAATGCATGGGGATATGCCTGATCAGTTCTTTTCCGGTATAGAGCCCCTGTGACGGAACTCTATGCCGGAAAAGAAAAACGCTAGTGTGAAAGTACCCTAAGAGGGTGAAGCAGCCACCATTGCTTAAATGCGGTTTCTAATTCTGTTGATGTTTGTTGTCATTGTGCAGTTTTAACCACTAGAGGCTGCTGTTCCACCACAAAGTTAAGTTTTGCTAAGTCATTGAATATGCATAAGAGGTGGAGCTGATGACTCATGCTGCTGCTGAGAAGAAGCAGGAAATGTGAGCTGAGCAGACATGTTTGGACAAAGACTGGGAGACAGCATCGAGTGCCATCCTCGCGTCAGTGGAACTTGGAGTGGCCAGGGTCACTGTTGGAAGTGGCTGATGACTGTCAGCGAACCAGATGTCGTCCAGGAGAGAGAGGATAGGTTCCCGGAAGGCTGGAAGAGCCTTGGAATGTGGCTACAGACTCTGCAGGGCCTCATGGTGGATGGAAGGACTTTTAATTTGGTTTAAGTCGCCATCGGATAAAGACCATACCCGGGTCGTCGGTAAGCCAGATCGTGCCCGCACCACAGTAAATTGTGGGAGCCTGGATATGCGAGAGACTGTGATACATGCCTGCATTTAGTCAGATAGATAGGGATTCTGAGTGCAGCAGGTTGCAAGGATCGTGTCACAAGGATTGTGCTACAAGGACTGTGTTACAAAGCTACTCCAGTGTCTAGGCTGGGAGTATTAAGGACAAGTGCAACGTTTGGGAACAAGGGAAGGGAAAATTATAGTATATACCTTTAAAATTGTGAGCTCTTGTGCTGCACCGCGGGTCGCCTGTATCTTGCATACCACACAATTATTTCCGTTCTCTAGGGTAATAGGTAAAGTGAGGCAGTGATAGTTGTGCTTGCAATAAGTAAAGCATTGCAAGTGGTGTCTGTTGGCCATCTTGGGGTGCCGTGCTGTGCAGCACAGGAGTCTCGGCTTCCAAGCCGAGCGTATGTAACTTCAGGACATTTTCACTACATTTGAGATTGTGTTTAATTCTACTGTTCAGTAAAGTTTCTGTTTTTTGCACAAATGTTGGTGTCAGTGTCGCTTTTCTCGTCTGTGACTTTGCTGTATCCCGGGGGTCTCTCCCTGGTTCACGGTCTTACACCACCATGGATGTTCTGATCAATAGCGACTGATGAATTTAAATGATTTGACAAAGGGAGGGAACTCCCTCTGTCACTAAACCGGTTATCTGATGATACGTACATGGAGTACTCATCATTGCATGGAAAACAAGGTTTTAACAATGGCCCCCAGTTCTGCCATCTACACAGAATTAGAACTTTAAGGATGTCTGTCAGTATAACACTGTCAGGCATAGCACACTGCAATACAGAAGTATTGAGCGATGGAGCTCAAGTCATCAAATGGGACTAATATAAGAAGTGGAAAAGAAAGGGAAAAAATAAGAAGCATACAGTTTTTCTATAAAATACTTTATTAAGTTAAATTATCGGGGAAATTATCACGTTGTATAAATTACTAGGCAAACACCATTAAACAATGCCCCTTGTTATATCTCCTGTTGAAACATAAAAAAAAGTTTTGTCCTAAAAGCCAAAACAAGCCTGGTTCCATCTAACTGACATGCCATTTATATAGTTTGTGCTCTTATTATTTTATTTGTAGTTATCATTAATTCACTTAATTACACCTTATTTATAAGATTTCCATTTTTATTTTGTAATGGTCTCTTTAATTTTACTTATTTGAAATCCTATTTTATGAAAATGCCCACCTCTTGAAATCTATGTGGTCTTCTTGTCTTCACATGTGGAAGCCACCTGCTATAGGAACCATTCAGCCCATGCCAATGATCGGCTAAAAGTATCTCAATGTATACATTCTCTTACTATGTTAGAAAATGAGCTTTGCTAAAATACAGCTGCTAATAGTTGCATAGCACTGAATAACCCAAGCATGGCTCCAGAGTGTTTATATAGCAAGTAATATAATGGGTAGATGTTCATTTAAACTTTTCACAATCTGCTTTACTGTTGTTCTTGTTGATTTTGTTTTTAAAATGATAAGGGTCCAGATTTATTTCACATGGGTTATACTTACCACAGATTGATCCATTTTAATCTTTTGCAGATTCTTTATTTCTTAAAAAAAAATTTAAACTGGGTAAGAGGGGATGGGGTAAGTAAGGAGCATAATGGAAAAAACTGGGGGTAAGAACAATACAATGCAGGTATTATACAGTGGCGTAGCTATAAGGGTCACAGGGGTCACAGTTGCAACCAGGCCACTAAGCCAGGAGGGCCCCACAGGGGCCCCTTGCCAGTGGCGCACTGCCAATTACCATATTTTTTACTTTATAAGATGCAGTGGTCTTATAAAACTAATACTAGTGAGTAGAGATGAGTGAATTTTCGAAATGTTCGATTAGGCTGATTTGCCAAATTTTACCCAAAAATTTGTTTCATGATGAATTACTTTGTCACGAAGTGCAATTTTTTGTAAGTAGCAGGTGCAATCACAGAGAGCTGCAATAGCGCCGTCCACCGTCATTGTACCCCTCAGATGCCGCGTTCATACATGATCGTGCCATGTGAGTGTAACAACAGTATAAAATTAAAATAAAATGAAAAAATATTGAATCAAACTAATCGCCTCCATTTGCTCGTGACAGGCCGGCTGCCGCCATCTTTCTTGAAGATCTGTCGTGAAATCTTGCGCGGCGCGAGCTTACATCATCACGCCGGCCGGTGTTGTGACATCATATGACACTGAGCATGGGATTTCGGCCGAGATCTTCAATCAAGATGGAGGCTGGCGGCCCGTCGCGAGCAAATGGAGGCGATTAGTTTGATTCAATTTTATTTTATTTTATTTTAATTTTATACTGTTTTTACACTGTTTTTACAATTTTACAAATCAGACCAGACTTTGCAGTTTTTCTCATGTTTAAGATCTAATGACCATCTGTTTATTTATAAGACTGAATTGTTCTGGTTCTCCAGAATTATAGGAGAGTCTGTATTTCTCCATTTTCTTGCTGTGGGAGATTTTGCTGAGTTCAACAGATGTGGGATGATAGACGAAAAATGTATGAGGTGGGGGGTTGACTCAGTGTAAGACTGAGACAAATAGACCAAGTAATTGCATGGGGATAGAAAAGCAAAATTCCTCAAGGAGTTGTCCAGCTTTTAAACCCTTTCAGCAGATACCTCCCATCCACGCTGGACCTGTGGAGGAAAGCATACTTACTTGCTTCCCAGTGCACAGTTTTTGATCCTTTGGTTCCCACACTCCAGTTCCACTGCAGCCAATGACCGGTCTCAGCTCTGATGTGTTCTCCAGGTGGCATGACACTGGTTCAAGTATTGCTTGGGGACATGTCATTGCTGTGGCCAGTCATTGGCTGCAGCAGCACATGTGACCCCTGTCCTCTCTGGAAGTTGACATGCAGAGAACCGAAGCGTGTGGAACTGAAGAAGCTGGAATCAGGGAGCAGGTAATTTTGCTTTCCTCAGGGAGCAGGTCATTTTAATAGTATGTTTTTTTTGGGAAGTGGTGATGCCTATGATGTTTATTTTTTTATTGCTTATATTTATTTTGGGGAAAGGGGAGTGCTTTGATTTTTTTAAATTATATTTTCTATAATTTTTTAATATTTTTAAAACTTTTTTTTTCTTAGGGCCCCAAGTGGACATCAACATTTAATCATTAGATTGCAATTTCTGTAAAGTAATGGAATTTTATCTATTACAATATACAAACATTGGTATATTCCAATACAGTGCTGCCACCTGCAGGCCTGAATTGGAATATACCAGTGATAAGCCTAGAGGCCTAGTAAAGGTTCTGGCTTATTATTGCAATGGAAAGCTTTTCCCATTCTCAGCCCAGGGGAAGCGTTCCTGCTTGGCAAGCATTAATGCCAATCGCAGACATGAGCCCTGGGTGTCTACTGTGTAAAACAGCAGGCACCGGATAACTATGGTGCTCGCTGCGCTTTAGAGCAGGTACCATCTTTTAAAGACCCAACATCCGCTGAACATGTACAGTGGATGTCGAGAAGGGGCTAAAGGGGTTGCTTTTTTTGGGCTATTGCTTTTTGATAATGACAAGCTAATCATCAAGTGTCCATCTTCTGGGGACACCAGTCATCAGCTGTAATCTTTTGGAAAACCAAATCAGAAGTTTTCAGTTTCCAGGCGGTGTCACCATAACGAAAAATATGCATTGCACAATATCCATTTATATCAATGTCCATGTACTGCTTGGATAGGCCTATTGTTTCAGAGCAAGAGATGCAAGGTTTCAAGGGCCAGACAAGATGACTATGCATGTCATAGCCCTGGAGGCATTGGCAGAGGAAGCAGGATGGACAAAGATGCACAGAGTGGCTTGGTCCTGCCCTCAGTGCACTTAACTGTTTTTTTGCATATGGCTAAAAAATACTTTTTCTCCAGAATGAATCAAAAGATTGCTAAATGAAAGGTATCATTACATTAAACTGAGCTAGCCCTACAAGGCATTGTGCCTGGTTTATCAGCGAGTTTCCTGGTGACGTTACCTTTAATCTACACTTATTCATGAATTGACCTTAAAGGGGTTGTGCAGGCAGTTTATATTGATGACCTATCCTCAGCATAGGTCATCAATATCTGATCGGTGGGGTCTGACACCTGGCACCTCTGTAGATCAGCTATTCTCAACAGGAGGCGGTGCTCCATGTGAGCTCTGCTTCCTCTCCATTACACTACACATCATCTCCCTTGCTGGGGCGGCATAGATTAATTACAAGTACTCGTTCCATTCAATTGAGTGGAGTGAGTACTTGTCATTACACTGCACTGCCGAGACGAGTGGCAGTGTAATGAAGAGGAAGCAGCGCTGACATGAAGCGCCGTCTCCTCTTCAAACAGCTGATCGGCATGGCTGCTGGGTGTCAGACCGATATCATCTTGTTGATCTATATTGAGGATACTGGGATTCCTGCCCGCAGAGACGTGCACCGCCAAACTACATAAGGAGCAGTGCCGACCTTTTTGAATATACGCTATCCTGAGGATAGGTCATCAATATAAACTGCCTGCACAACCCTTTTAAGAAATATACAACAGTAACATTTCATTTGAAGCTGTCTGCGTCGCTCTTGTCAAATACCATACATTTTGGATATACACTTAAGAAATGTCCAAGGAAATTTGAGGCCAATATTGTATCACAATAGGCTTATACTAAGGCTTATCACTCACCAGGCATGTTGCTAGGAGTAGATTGAAAGTGTAAACCACAGGGGGGAAATAATCTGAACAGGGCCTCTGTTTGCTGGAAAAAAAATACAAACATTTTTGGATTTCATTCAAACCTTAAGACATTTAAATAATACAGCTCCAGCGCCGTCTTTAATATTGATTGGACCCTGGGCAAGAATGTACTTGGGCCCCCTGGATCCCGCCTTCCCACACCCCAGCAGGCAATTACGCCCTCCACCACAACACACACACACCTCGTGGAGTAATAAACTTTAATAATGATGAGTGGCCACTAGAGGTGTTCCTGGGCAGTAATGTAAATACTGCCTTTTTTTTCTGAAAAGGCAGTGTTTACATTAAAAAGCTTGCAGAGACATGCTATAGCCACCAGAACTACTACATTTATCTGTTGTGGTTCTGGTAACTATAGTGTCCCTTAATATAAAGAAGGGAAAAAAAGAATCAGCACAAAAGTATCAAATAAAATGGCTGAATCATTATTCTAAAAATTAAAAAAAACACAACTTCTGACACAAAGATATAGTATTTTGCAGATTACTTTTTTTTTTTTTACAATGTGCAGATAGTACTGTACTACTAACTAGTGTTGATCGCGAATATTCTAATAGCAAATTTTTCTCGCAAATATTGGCACTTCGAGAATTCGCGAATATCTAGAATATAGTGCTATATCTTCGTAATCGCGAATATTGTAGATTTTTTTTTCATCAGTACCCATGATCCCTCACTGCTTCTTGCTTGTGGGACAATGAGAAGGCTGCAATATCTTTGACTTTAGGAGTAGTGTTCATCGCAAATTTTCGTATTTTTATCGCAAATTTTCCGATTGCTGATTTTCGCAATCAAGAAAATTATGATGAGATCACAAATTCTCCAATTCTCGAATATATGACGAATATTCGCCAAAATAATCACGAAATATCGCAAATTTGAATATTGCCCCTGCCGCTTATCACTGCTACTAACCCCTCCATCCACCACTACATACAGGGTAATACAGCGCCACATACCTCTTACATCCAGTGACGTCTCTTTGATGCAGATGTTCTCTTTCCTCATCTTCTCCTTTCAGACCTTCAGACCAGACCATCATTTTTCAGACATTTCTCGTCTCTGCAGTTTGACAAACAAAGTCTTAGTTTACTACTTTTCCATCATCCTCCCATCTTCTAGACAAAGCATCCTACCACCCCCAATACTGTGCCGCTGTGCTCCCCAATACTATACTGCAGAAACAGATAAACCCCCTGATAATAGTAGTTTCATGCAGATAGTTCCCTTCAATAATTATTGGCATACAGTGCTCTAAAATAACTGCGCCCAGCAAATTCTGCCCCTGACACTAATAGTGTAAACATAACGTCCCCCAAAAATAATTGTGGTAAGCTGATACTGTGCCAAGGTTCTCCCACAGTAATAGTGCTCCCAAAATTTCCACCAATAGGAATAATTCTCTGCTAGAGCACACATGGTAGTAATAGTGCTCCTATAATGCCCCCAACATGTCCCCACTGTGCCCCCAGAAGTAATAATGCTCCCATAGTGCCCATACTAGTAATCGTGTTCCCCATAGACGCCCAGTAGTAATAAAGCCCATCATAATGCCCCCCCAGGAGTAGTAATAATTCTCCTTATAATGCGCCAGTGTACAAAATACCCCCTTTTAATGCCCCCAATTGAGCTAATGTCCCCATAGTGCCCCCATAATGTGCCAGTATAAAATACAACTATATAGTGCCCCCAGTAAATGCCCCCATAGTGCTCCTCTCCCCCCTTCTTCCTAGTGCGCCCATAATGTACCAGTATAAAATACCCCTTCTTAGTGTCCCCCATAGATGAGCCCATAGTACTCCTCTCTCCCCTTCCCCATAGTACCCACCATAATGTTCCCCAGAATAAAATGCCCCTATACAGAGCCCCCCCTATAAAATACCCCTTCTTTGTGGCCTCAGTAGAAGCCCCCATAGTGTTACTCTCCCCCCTTCCCCCATATAAAATGCCCCTTCTTTGTGGCCTCAGTAGATAACCCCATAGTGCTCCCAATAATGTGCCAGCAAGAAGTTCCCCCATAGATGCCCCCAATATTGTGACAATAACAAGTGCCCCCATAGATGCCCCCCAATCATGTGCCAGTAACAAGCGCCCCCATAGATGCCCCCCAATAATGTGCCAGTAACAGGTGCCCCATAGATGCCCCCCATTCATGTGCCAGTAGTAGTACCATATAAAAAAATAAACATTTATACTTACCTCCATCATGCTGGCACCGATGCGATGCAGACCTCTTCCAGCCCGTGTTCCGCACTGGATGGCTCAGGCGGCGCAATGACTTCATCTAGTGCGTGCAGCCTATCAGCGGAACGGGGAAGAGATACACCTCTCCCCCCCGCCCCGCCGCAGCACATCTATCTGTATCGCTGTCCTGAGGACGGCGATACAGATAACTATGGAGATGAGCGCTTCCACAATGGAAGCGCTCATCTACCTGTGCCCTGCCGCCACCCCCCACTTCACCAATTAAAAATAGCAACCAGATAGAAATGTCAGATTGCTGCAAAACTCTGTATTTTTGTAAATGATTACAGGTGTGGTCTGATTAGACACTGGGTCTTGCCACAAGAGGGAGTAAAAATGCTTCCCCCTTTGCCCTATAAAAAGGGTCTCAGAGGCTACTTTTGGATAGTATACCTCTTGGTGTGAGATTCTTGACTGCTAGACATGTCTCTATGACGCAGTTGAAGACATTTTGCCCAGATGACAGACTTTGAGAGAGGGTGCATCATTGGACTATGGGAAGCAGGATGGTGATTTTGATGAATTGCCTGCCATCTAGACTGTTTGGACCTAGCTGTTAGGAGGTGTTGGGAGCAGTAGTTATGTGAGAGTAGTTATGTGAGGGCACACACACACACATGACAAACAGCCTTTGGATGGCCCAGACAGACTACTAGTTGAGAGGATCATTTGGTCCGACAACAAGCATGAGCAGCTCCCACAATTTTGTTGTCCACCATCCAGACACAGGTAGCACCTTCATTACACACTCCTGCAGGAATGTAACTACAACCATAGCAGCAAAAGCGGCTGTTATGGGGCTCGAGGGGTCATGGGGGCCCAAATGCAAAGCCTGGCCTAGTAGAGGAGGATGTGCAGCATCATCACTTACACTGTATGCAGTGCATCCTCCAGAGTCCTCTTCTACCTAGAACGTCAGCCTGTCAGGTCAGATAGAAAAGGGAGGGGGCAAGGGTGGGCTCACAGTATGGGCTTTAGGACAAGGAAATCACTAGTACAATCCTGTCTGTATTGTGTCCTCCTCCACAGACACCTGCCGCAGCTTCAAGCAGCGTCTGTCAGCACATGGAGCCAAGAAGGTCCCCTCTTCGCGTGGTCATAGCTTTAAATTGCTGGCCGAGCAAAGTGCTAGCGCTGCATCCAATTGAAAACAAAGTGAGGCAGACGACAGGTAGTTTTACAGGTGATTATTGTTTTATTTTATCATATTCCCTACTGTTATGCTCATGACACATATGCCTATAATATTCATACTCAAGATGGGTGTGGGCCTATTCACAAATTTGCACAGCTTTTCCTAGTTATGCCCCTGCACCCCTGTCTCTGCTCGGACCATTTCCAGGTGCTTAGCAAAAGGAAATTTTGTGTCATGGCACCCATGTCCTGTCATTGACAGCCACCTTCACCTTTGATTGCAGTGGTGTTATGAATGAGAAACCTGAACTGCAACAGACTGGTACTGTATTGCACTTAGTGATCAATCCAGGTTCTGTTTGGGATCAGATGATGGTCGGGTTGGAGTATGGAGGCATCGTGGTGAGCGCCTTAATCCCACCTTTACTGTGGTGTGACACACTGCCTCATGAACTGGTGTGAAGATCTTGGGAGCCACTCACCCCTAGTAGTGATATGAGGGACATTAACAGCTCAGTGATATGTGCAGGATATCCAGCAGCCGCATGTGTTGCTTCCAGGGGCGAGCTGGGCCAGGGGGCCAGAGGGGCCTATGCCCACCACGGCCAGTAGATGTTTAGGACCGCCGGTTTCTGAAGCCCCTGGAGGACTTTTCTCTCCGCTTCAAAAATCATTCTCCAAGCAGAAACCCAACGGACCCCATTAAAGTCTATGGGGTCTGTAGGCTCCGTTTGGCTCAGTTATGTGCCAAATCCGTCCTTTCCGTTCTCCTGCTCCTATAACGGAGCAGGAGAATAGAAGGGCTGAATGCTGATGTGAACTCAGCCTAACCTATACTGCCTTTATATGGTAGTCGGAGTTAAACAGGTTAAGGATGGGTCACTACACATGGGCCAGTGCTGTGTACTTGCCCCCCGGGCTAAAATTTGTTAGCCAGACCCTGGTTGCCGCTCATGGTAGGGCTTATAACTGGCATTTTTTTTAGCAGGATAATGCTCACCCACAGACAGCAAGGGTTTCCCAGGAATGTCTCCACCATATTGCAACACTTCCTTAGTCTGTTTGGTTACCAGATTTATTGCCAATCCAGCATTTATGGGACCAGTTGGGACACCAGCTTCGGCAAGCTACATGTGTGCAGTATCTGTAGGCCTATGTGTAACATCTTTGGGCAAATGTGCTGAAAGATACCACACAGAACCTATATGCCTCCATGCCCAACCATATCTCATGCTGTATCCAGGCTAGAGGTGGCCCAAAAGGGTACTAGAACCTCCTTTCAATTGTACAGCTTTCCCCAATAAACGTATACTTTTCCTCTAATATTCTAATAACTGACATATATCATCATTGAATTCACACATTGAAAGTTTCATCAACTAGCTGGTGTGTTATTATTTTTTTCTTAATGAGTGTTGTAGGCACCCACCATGTATGGAGCGAGCTTAGCATGTGCGTTCTCTCCATACATCCCTTTAACACTTATTATCATGTACATGTAGGTCATTATGCGTTAAGGCTTTAAAGTGGTTGGCTTCTTTCTTTCATATATTGCCCCATACCAGTGAAAAAGTTGTGTATGGTATTGCAGCTCATCCCTATTTACTAGAGCGGTTCTGAGCTGTAATCTAGTGTTGATCGCGAATATTCGAATCGTAAATATCGCCACTTCGAGAATTCGCGAAGATGTAGAATATAGTGCTATATATTCGTATTCGCGAATATTCTAGATTTTGTTTCATCTGAACCCATGATGCCTCCCTGCTTCTTGCTTGTGGGCCAATGAGAAGGCTGCAATGTCTTTGTCTGAGCTTAGCAACATCCCTAGCAACCAATAGGAAAGTTGCCTACCCCTTACTATATAAGAACCCCCCGAGCAGCCATTTTCTGCAGTTTTTTGCAGTTCTGAGAGAGACAGCAGTGTCATTGCTGTGCTCTGTTCTTTCCTGTGTCATTACATTAGATAGTTAGTTAGCTCATATATATAATACAGATAGTTAGTGGGAGATAGTCAGTGTAGGTTAGATCCTGATATAGTGTAAGGTGTTAGGTAGTGTGATAGGTTCTGCTGTCCATACATACATGCTACAGACATAGTGATGTCACAAGTTCACAACAATACTTAGTGCACCAATCAGTAATATGTAGTCAGACCTGCTAAAATGTGAAGTTGCACATATTGCGCAAAAATATGCGCATCATTAATTGCCAATTTGCGCAATCGCAAATATATATGAGCACTCTATCTGCATATAAAGCTATTGTAATGTTCTGCCGTGCCAACCATTTTCTCCAGTCTCAGGAAACTTCTATCAGCTTGAAAAATGTAGCAAAAGTGACCCACGCCAGTATTGCACGCGCAATACGCGCATATTACATTGCCGATTTTCGATAAATCAAGAAAATAATCGCAAATATTCGAGAATTCGCAAATTTATGACTAATATTCGCAAAATATCGCAAATTCGAATATTGCCCCTGCTGCTCATGACTACTGTAACCCCAGGCACAACCTGTGGGCAGGTTGGCTTCAGTGTTGCTGAGAAAAAAGTATTTTATTCTTTATCCAAGTGAGGGTTTCAGTGCACCAAGGGTTGTGGCCTAACACCTCTGTGCACCTCAGCTCCCCAGCTTTACAGAGCTGCCAACACCACACAGTGCACTGAAGCTATCACTTGCTTAAAGAATAATCGGATCATTTATCAAACTGGTGTAAAGTAGAACTGCCTTAGTTGCCCATAGCAACCAATCAGAATCCACCTTTCATTTTCCAAAGGAGCTGTGAAAAATGAATGGTGGAATCTGATTGGCTGCTATGGGCAACTAAGGCAGTTCTACTTTACACCAGTTTGATAAATGACCCCATAAAAGTCTTTTTTTTCTGGAACACCACAACCACTTTTCAAAGCAAGGTATCATTTCAATCAGCAAGAACAACTCTACCAGACAGAGTGCCTGGTTTATTAGAGTTCATCCTGCTAACAGTTGCTCTTCAAAATCTGTGTGTATGCAGAGGGTTTTGAACTCTGTATCAGAAAAGCAAAGCTCCAACCAGTGTAAAGGGAGATGACTCATGAAAGGTTTTGACTTATCTAGATGAATAAAAACAAGAGTGGACATTTGTAACATCCCAGAGTTATGTTACGAAAAACTTTTACCCCGCTATGACCTGTTAAGTGTATCTGTATTGTCATCTTGTGTAATTTAACATCACATTCTCTCAAATGTGCATTTTCTAAGCCTGTTACATATATAGTTGCTGTAATTTCCATGTACACCAGCAGGTGGCAGCAATAGGAATTCAGTTCAGTTTAGCATATCTAGACTGGAATAGTACATTACAGTTTAGCTCCCCCCTCTATTAGCAGAGGTGGGCTGGCCCACGGTACGGAAATACAGAAATACTGAAACGGAATGCACACGAGACACTTCAGTTTTTTTTGCTGAACCATTGAAATGAATAGTTCAGTATAGTTACCGCATACTGAACTAAAAAAATGGCCAGTATACTGAACGAAAAAATGGCCTCATGCACATGACTGTATGTATTTTGCGGTCTGCAAAAAAAAGGATCCGCAAAAAATACGGATGACGTTTGTGTGCGTTCCGTATTTTGTGGAACGGAACAGCTGGCCCCTAATAGAAGAGTACTATCCTTGTCCGTAAAGCGGACAATAATAGGACATGTTCTATTTTTTTGCGGAACGGAAATATGGACATACAGAAACGGAATGCACACGGAGTAACTTTTGTTTTTTTTGGACCCATTGAAAAAAAAGGTTCCATATACGGTGCGCAAAAAAAAAATGGAACAGACACGGAAAGAAAATACGTTAGTGTGCATGAGACACAGTGTGCTCTCCGCATCCGCATTTCCGGAGCCTGGCCCCGATCTTCCAGTCCGCAATAGAGCATGTCCTATTCTTGTCTGTAATTGACAAGAATAGGCATTTCTATGGGGGTGCCAGCCGGGTGTATTGTGGATCCACAATACACTACAGACGTGTAAATGGGACAGGGTTAATATCTGCCCTGTCCCACTGTGTACAGGATATGGTGGCTTTATCTGTGTACATTGTTTAAGGGTCCATTCAGACGTCCGCAATTATGTGGAACGGGTGCAGACCCATTCATTTTGAATGGGGCCAGAAAAGATGCGGACAGCACACAGTGCTGATTTTTGCTATGGGGCCCAATGATTTCTATGTACGCCCCTGCTCCAGCTGATCATCTGTTTGAAGAGAACACAGTGCTCATGTGAGCGCTTCACTGCCTTCTCTTCACTATTTACCTGGTCGCCATTGACATCACAGTGGTGAACAGGTGTAATTGCAACTCCTCCGTCCCCACTCACTTCAATAGGAAGGGCCATTTACACTCTGTCTGCTCCTTCATATTGAAGTGAATGGGACAGAGGCTGCAATTACACCTGTTCACTGCTGCGATGACGATGGCAAGCAGGTAAACAGTGAAGAAATACAGCGCTTCTATGAGTGCTGCCTTCTCTTCAAATAGCTGATTGCTGGGGTGCCGGGGGTCACCCCCCTACCGATCTGATATTCATGACCTATCTTGAGTATAGGGCAACCCCTTTAAACTGAGACACCTTCAGACTAAGTTCACACAGCAAAATCTGCTTCAGGAAATTCGGTAGCAGATCAGTAGCTGAAAACAGGTAGTTTTTGGTGGCAGATTTCTGATTTTTCTAAAGAGTTTTTGGTTGAGAATGTGGAAAGGTCTTTAGAACAAGTTTTAGAAACATCTTTGACAGCGTTTTTCTTATCCAGCCCTTAGTTAGGATAATTCCGAATTGTTAATGTCGGTGGAAACATGCCATTTCAGAATTAATTTAGGGGCAGAAAAAAAAGAAACGCTATTGGCGTTTTCATGGTGGATTTTGCAATGTATGTGAATTGTTTCATGTGAACATACCCTAAATTCTAATTAATATATATTCTCTTATAATATAAAAATGTTTCTGTCTGTCTGGACGTCTGTCTGTTCTTTATGCGCGACCAAACGACTAGACCTATCTTCACCAAATTTAGCACACAGGTACATTAGGTGTCTGGGAAGGTTTTAGCCTGGGTCTCAGCTCTCTAGGACGTACCATTCCTGAGATATTCACAAAAAATGACCTACATTAGCCAATACAAGTGGGAGCTGTAGAGTAGATGGAGTGGCACTGCAATGACAATGTAAATCTCTTTTCTTTTTTTTTTTTTATTACGTCAATTTACTGCTGACAGTGGTGCTCAGCTCAACATGTAACTAGATTGTTACTATTGCGATATACTTGTACAAAAAGAAGACAAGGGCGGCACTCACCGATACTTGCAGAAGTGGTTTCTTTATTCCATTTCGGTGTAAGGTAGGTAGCAGACTACATATAAAGCAGGATAAGGCGACGGCCGTTTCCCACCTCAGTGCTTCGTCTGGCCTATAGTCAAGTGATGAATTTCACCTGCTTTTAAAAAACCCTGCTGTGACGCGCTTCTCTCTGCGCCGCCCAGGTCCAGCGCTCACTTGGCGCTCACCTGTGCGTCACAGATAGAGGATCGCGTCACTATGTGAAAGATACATTACATTAAAAATAATACAGATCAATCATGCAAACAATATAGTGTGAGCAAAGGCACTTACAGAAAGATCCCCATATCGATCTTATCATTGAGACCTAACGGACCCATTGCGCCTGAGCGCAAAATCCACTTGCTCTCTCTCCTAAGTAGCTCCTTATGCCTATCTCCCCCTTGTGGCAGACTGCGTATGACCTCTATTCCTGCAAAGCTTAGTGTCTGGTAGCTTCCTTCGTGTTCCTGTCTCATGTGTTGATCAGGCGTGGGCAGCCCTTGCCAGTGGTAAGTGAATTGATGTGTTCCCTGATCCTTTCTTGGAGGCATCTAATTGTTTTCCCTATGTAGAACCCGCCACATTTACATTTCAGCAAGTACACAACATATTTGCTTTTGCAAGTTATGAGGGTGTTAACGCTATGCTGGACCCCTCCAAAAACCAGGGTGTCCCATTGCGGATTGAGTTTACAACATGAGCAATGGCCGCATCTGCGGTTGCCCTTGGGGCTCCAATTTTGGAGCCATGACCTACATTAGTCAAAACAAGCCTGCAAGTCTTTCACTCATATCCCAACTGCCATACACACAGTCACATGTCCCTTATCAGCCAATAGAAACTCGCAGGTCCTTTGTCTCCACATAGACACAGTTTTACACCAGGTTTCCATAACAACCCAGCCATTTTTTTTTCACTGCTGCAGGTCAGCTTTAAAGGGGCAGGGCGCTGTGGATGACATTGTTAAGGAAGCAGAGTGCTTTGGAGGTCACACACAGTTCAGGGGGCAGGTAGGGTGGCCATTCAGGCCACCCTCAAAAGACTAACTTAAGACCTGCCCCCAGGTTCACTAAGCTACCCCCTCTCCAACTCCTCAGCCAACAGGGATTGAAAAAATGAAGGTAAAAGTCAACTTCTGTCAGCTGCAGGGGTGGGAGGGACAGTGACTTTCTCCCTGCAGCTCACACTCAGACAGCACAGTGCTGCTGTCTTAGAGTGAACTGTTCAAAAGGACATGCCCCCAATCCGTTTAGGACATGCCCCCTCCCACTCCTCAGCCGTCGGGGATTGAAAAAATGATGTCAAAAATCAACTTCTAGGTCCCATTAATGCCTGCCCCAGACCTGGTTAGGCCACCTACCCTACCACTTTTCAGCCAACAGGGAGTGAGGTTGACTTTCTCCCTGCAGCTCACGCTCAGACAGCACAGTGCCAGACAGAGGACAGGGAGTCTAAAAAGCAAGACTGTCCGGACTAAAATTGGACCTCTGGCCACCCTAGGGGCAGGCTGCTGTGGACATCACAGTTAAGGGGATGGTCTGCTATGGAGGTCAGTGTTAAAGGGCAGATTGCTGTAAAGGCCACTGTTAAGGGGGTGGGCCCCTGTGGAGGTCACTGTCAAGAGGGTGGTGCGCTGTGAAACTCACTGTTAAAGGGGAAGGCTGCTGTGAAGGTCAAAGTTAAGGGGATGGGCTGATGTGGAGGTCCCATTTTAAGGAGGCGTGGCACTGTGGGGGGTCAGTGTTAAGGGCTGAGGGGCTGTGGAGTTCCTTAATAAAATGGGAATGGTTGGTGATATTAACTTCCTGTTTGTGGCACATTAGTATATGTGAGGGGGGAAACTTTTCAAGATGGGTGGTGACCATGGCGGCCATTTTGAAGTCGGCCATTTTGAATCCAACTTTCGTTTTTTCAATAGGAAGAGGGTCATGTGACACATCAAACTTATTGGGAATTTCACAAGAAAAACAATGGTGTACTTGTTTTTAACGTATTCATGAGTTATTTACAAGTTTCTGACCACTTATAAAATGTGTTCAATGTGCTGCCCATTGTGTTGGATTGTCAATGCAACCCTCTTCTCCCACTCTTCACACACTGATAGGAACACCGCAGGAGAAATGCAGCACAGGTGCTGCAGGTGCTCTGCATATGCTGTGAAGATACAAGATGTGCAGCACCTGAAACTACGGAAACTGAAATTTAAAACTACACTGAACAAACTTTTGTATTTTTGCATAGAAGAAAATACCTCCTAGATCATGGATGGCCAACCTGCAGCTCTCTAGCTGTTGAACTACAACCCCTACCATGACCTGCTGTAGGCTGATAGCTGTAGGCAGTCTGGGCATGCTGGGAGTTGTAGTTTTGCAACAGCTGGAGAGCCGCAGGTTGGCCATCCCTGTCCTAGACAATGCCTAGCCATAATCTTTTCTGCCTCCCTAAAAAGTAATGCAAAGGGTTTTAGGAGTTTAATAATTTTTATTGATTTTAAAGACATACATGATTATAAATAAGGCAAAGAAAAACGGATACACAATTAATGCTTTTCATAGCCACATTGGGAGCACCAACTTAGCCGAAGCCAATACAGCAATAGATGTACAACAAACAAAAAGGGTTTTAATGAAATCTAAAAAAATACAAATGGATAGCATGTACTGTTAGTACACTAGAGAAGAAGCAGCACAGCTGTAATTTCTACTGAATCGGCTAATTAGTGATGTATTTAAAGGGTTACCAAAATTTTTATCTGCCAGTTAAAACCAGATAGCGACACACATCCTTTTTTTCTAACCTGTTTTTATTTTCTGATTTTATTCTGTTTGCTGAACATGATTATGGGGGCAGCCATCTTGCCTGAGCTATTCTTAACAACATTTAGAGATATGCTTTACAGAAGCCACCATGGGCTATAGACACAATGGTCTGGAGCTGACTCATTGATTTCTAGGGGGATGTTTCTGGGCATGCTCTGTGCAGAGGTCAGGAGGGAGTAGTTAAGCTGTGATATCACCTATTGTGAATGGTGGATCCGGTGTTATCTTATATAGGTGATAGCCGTCATTCTAATCCGTACTATAATGATAAGCAGATAACTGCAGTAAAGTTATTTGTATAGAACAAGAAGTGGCGCCTATTATTAGGCTCTGTGGCCACTGTGAAAACTGCAGGAATTTTTTAAACATATCTATTAGCATGGGAAATTTAAAATATCATCACTAAAATTCTGCGAAATTATGTCTAACACAAAAACATGATTTAAGCAATGGATTATTTTCTGATGACACATTCCCTTTAAACCAGTAGCTACCATAAATATCCTAGTGGATTATTCTCAAAAAGAAAGTTTAAAATGAACATCAGACATCTGTAAGTAATAGATGAAAAATAAAAATGAGTAGCTGAAATACAGCTGACCTAGAGGTTTATGGGCATGATACATCTTACACATCTTATTTTTCATTTAGGAGATGTTCCAGGAAGGATGCAAGATCCACCATACATTGAACCAATTGAATCTTTCCACATAAAAAAGGAATTAATCACTTAAAGGGGTTAATACAAGGCTCTTACTAATACATTGTTATTGTCCATATTGCTTCCTTTGCTGGCTGGATTCATTTTTTCATCACATTATACACTGCTCGATTCCATGGTTATGACCACCCTGCAATCCAACAGTGGTGGTCGTGCTTGCACACTATAGGAAAAAGCATTAGCCTATATGCGTTCACACAGTCCCGGCCACCTGAAAGCCCGGTGCTTTTTCCTTTAGTGTGCAAGCATGACCACCACTGATGGATTGCAGGGTGGTCGTAACCATGGAAACGAGCAGTGTATAATGTGATGGAAAAACGAATATAGCCAGCAAAGGAAGCAATATGGGCAATCCTAATAAATTTGTAAGTGGCTTGCATTAACTTTATTTACATAATAAAAGCCACTTGCTAAAGTGAGACAAACCCTTTAAGCTTCAATCTCTATGAAGAACAATGTCCCTCAGTTGTCTTGTTGTCTTGTCTGCAGTCTCCATTTGAGGTGGTGTTCAGACAGATTGAAATTACAGGCGGATGAAGGTAGGCTGACATTGTATAACACTACAGCATGCTTAGGTGATAATCTGGAAGCTATCAATATGGAAAGAAAACACAGCTGGTGTTTTTTCTTTAGTGCATGTGTGAAAAATAGCTGACGTTTTTATGTTAGGTGACATGTGACATCCCAGTAATTGGTCTAAGAAATCATGAGACCATTTTTTGAGAACTGCTTCAAAACACAATGAACAGGACATGGCAGGTCCTCTTAGACACTTATACACTAACATACTTGCTTGATGTTCTTGACAAACTTATATAATTGATCCAGTGCAGCAGTGGTTAGACATTTCCAGACAGTAGACTATAAGGCTCAGTTCATATCTGTGTTGCTTCCTTCCTAAGAGCAGAAAACAGAATTCAAGATGTGATGGATTCATGACATGATGGACAATAACAGTGCCCAAACAGATCCCAGTAACTTATTAAGGGGGTGCATCAGGTTTTGCCATGCTGTCATTTTACATGGAGCCTTCAGCACAGATGTGCAAAGAGCCTTAGAAAATTGATTTCTAGAGCAATGATTTTTTAGAATTGCATAGGGAAAAAACAAACAAAAATCATGAAACTGGCTGACCTGTTGCATGTGCACTTGGCATCTGAAGGAATCTGTGTTGGTCCCATGTTAGTATGTGCCTGCATTGCTGAGAAAAATGAAGTTTTAAAATTCTAAAATTAATACAAATAAGTCACAGGGGCCTGATGGGATACACCCAAAGCTATTAAAAGAGCTTAGCCGTTAACAGATTTATTCAACCAATCACTGGTAACAGGAGTCGTGCCAGAAGATTGGAAATTAGCAAATGTTGTGCCCATTCACAAGAAAAGTAGTAGGGAGGAATCTGGTAACTATAGGCCAGTAAGCCTGACATCAATAGTGGGGAAATTAATGGAAACCATACTTAAAGGGGTTATCAGAGTTAATAAAAAATAAATAAAACCTCTTAAAACCCATCTGGATATACATATAATTTGGTTAAGCTAGATTTCATCAAGTTAAAACCCATACTTACACCTTTTCATGGTTCTGTTATTGCTGTGTTTACATGCTGAAGTACATGCTGAGGGGGCGTATAACAACAATGCCTGAGCTCTGCCTCATGAATATTTCTGGGCGTGAACAATCTGACCTTCCCCTCACCCTGCTCTGCACATCCTAACTTTGCATTAACCAGTCACATGATCATCTCCTAGCTCACACAGACAGATCATCCTGTCACATTGCAGAAACACAGGCTCTATGTATCTAAGCTCTATGGCAGCTCTGTGTATCTAAGCTCGATGTATCTAAGCTATATGGCAGCTCTATGTATCTAAGCTATATGGCAGCTCTGTGTATCTAAGCTATATGGCAGCTCTGTGTATCTAAGCTATATGGCAGCTCTGTGTATCTAAGCTCTATGGCAGCTGTGTGTATCTAAGCTCTATGGCAGCTGTGTGTATCTAAGCTCTGAGGCAGCTCTGTGTATCTAAGCTCTGAGGCAGCTCTGTGTATCTAAGCTGTATGTATCTAATATAGCTTAGATAGATATAGGTGTCATATATGACACCTATATCTATCTAAGCTATATTACAGCCATATCTATGTTGACTATATACTATGTAGAGAAAGAGAGGTTGCAGCCAGCTCATCTATAATATCCTATGTAGCGGTGCACGGGGCAGACCCAAGCCAGTCTTGATGTAGATCCACAAAAACAGAAAGAAGGCTCCAGCACCAAGCATAGATGTTTCAATAGTCCCTGTCTTTATTCGCCAATATTCCACATAAATACAGCATACAGTGGCACTGGTTCTCACTTAACTCCCGGTAGAGTTATGCGTTTCGAACAAACGTGTTCATCATAATTATGATTAAGAACACGTTTGTTCGAAACGCGTAAATCTACCAGGAGTTAAGTGGGAACCAGTGCCACTGTATGCTGTATTTATGTGGAATATTGGCGAATAAAGACCGGGACTATTGAAACGTCTATGCTTGGAGCTGGAGCCTTCTTTCTGTTTTTGTGTATATACTATGTAGTCACTGTCCCTCCTCCCCCCATAGACAATGCTGTGTCCCCCACCCCTCCATACACACAATATACACAATGCAGTGTCCCCCACCCCTCCATACACACAATATACACAATGCAGTGTCCCCCACCCCTCCATACACACAATACAGTGTCCCCCTCCCCCACCCCATACACACAATATACACAATGCAGTCACCCCCACCCCATACACCCACTGCAGTGTCCCCCACCCCTCCATACACACAATCTACACACAAGTCACCCCCACCTTCCTCTCCCCGGGAAACCTAAGAGCCCAGGCAGAAGCACATGTCTTTACTCTCCAGTGTAAACAGCAGGGAGGGCAGGTCTTTCATCTGATTGACTGTCCTGACTTGCCTTCTCCCTCTGACGTCATTGCGCCCCCTGCATCGGCCTCTGATAGGCTGCAGGCCTAGTGCCTGCAGCCTATCAGAGGAACGGGGAAGGGAGACGCCTCTCCCTCCCCTGCCCCGCCGCAGCACATCTACCTGTATCGCTGTCCTGAGGATGCCGATACAGATGACTATGGAGATGAGCGCTTCCACAATGGAAGTGCTCATCTCCCTGTGCCCTGCCGCCGCCCCCCAGTTGTCACCAGGGCCGCGCTGCCTGGGACCATCTCCTCACTTTGCCTAATTAGCGGTGCGGCCCTGCTAGCGCCCCCAGGGATTTTACGCCACTGGCCAGCGGGGCTCAAGAGGCAGCCTCCTTGGGCCCCACAGGAGCAACTGGGCCCGGGGCAGCTGCCCCTTTTGCCCTGCGTTAAAGACGACCCTGTGCGGGGTACTGGAGACCATTTCTCCAGAAGAATACTGATACTTTGGAGAGAGTTCAGAGAAGAGCTACTAAACTAGTACATGGATTGCAGGATAAAAGTTACCAGGAAAGATTAAAGGACCTTAACATGTATAGCGTGGAAGAAAGACTAGACAGAGGGGATATGATAGAAACTTTTAAATACATAAAAGGGAATCAACAAGGTAAAAGAGGAGAGAATATTTAAAAGTAGAAAAACTGCAACAAGAGGACATAGTTTTAAATTAGAGGGGCAAAGGTTTAAAAGTACTATCAGGAAGTATAACTTTACTGAGAGAGTAGTGGATGCATGGGATAGCCTTCCTGCAGAAGTGGTAGCTGCAAATACAGTGAAGGAGTTTAAGCATGCATGGGATAGGCATAAGGCCATCCTTCATATAAGATAGGGCCAGGGGCTATCCATAGTATTCAGTATATTGGGAGGACTAAATAGGCCAAATGGTTCTTATCTGCCGACACATTCTATGTTTCTAAGTTTTAATATATGCTAATGAGCCTATTGGAGCAACTGGGGTGTTGCCGCTACTCCTAGGGGCTCATTACACGTGATCTCACCTAGCCCTGACTTCTCCTAAAATCAAAGTACAGAGGTCAGAGGCAGTTGCAGAGAGACCTGAGACTCTAAGAATAACGGCAATGCCCGTTGCTCCTAGAAGCTTATTTGCATATGTTAAAACTTAATTTTTCCAAGCAATGTGTTCACATTTGAACAATGGACAAAGACAGATGCCTTCAGCTGCCAAGTGCACATACAGCAGGTCAGCCAGTGTCATAAGTACAAATCATCTAACAGATGACCTCACAAGCAGAAAGCATCTCCCCTACTGGAACCTGCCAGTACTGTATGCTGTGAACGCACTTCCCTTACTTCCCACTATGTTTGTTTTCTTCTATGGAGTTCAGAAAGGTGATAAGGAGGGTGAGATCAGACTTACAGA
This sequence comes from Bufo gargarizans, assembly GCF_014858855.1. Classification (NCBI taxonomy): domain Eukaryota; kingdom Metazoa; phylum Chordata; class Amphibia; order Anura; family Bufonidae; genus Bufo; species Bufo gargarizans. Next base: position 346,454,109 of record NC_058084.1, on the reverse strand, counting down.
TACACAGGAGCTTCTATACTGTTCAGAAGCCGTGCATAAGCAGTTCTATCAGGCTCAGGAGCTCAGCTAGCTCTGAGACACTCCCATTTCCTATGAACCCTCTTCTGTGTATCTGTTACTAGAGACAGATCTAACCTAATAATAGGCAGTGGACAACAGGTTAGGAGGAAGTAAGACAGCTACTGGCCATGACCATGATTACATCTTTTTTTTAATTAGTAACTACACCATTCCCTAATAAACTAAATTATGTGAAAGTACAGCGACTCTTCCAGTCAATTCAATGGGACTTCTGAAAATAGCCAAGTGCGTAGCTCGGCTATTTTCGGTGTTCCCTCAGGAATGAATGGAGGGCAGCTGCACATGTGCAGTATGCCCGCCGGCACTTTTGCATGCTCCTTTTTAAGTATAGGTAAGGACCCACACCTATCAGACACTTGGGCTCATATCTTAGTGATATGCCTTCAATGTCCAAGATAGGACACCCCCTTTAAGTGCTGGCATTAATGGAAAGCACTCTGCCCACTTTTTTAAACATTACACATTCCCTATTTGCTGCTGGTCAGCCATCACATCTTGTAAGAATACGACTTTTATTATTTTTTTAAACATAATATTTATTAATATACCAAGTTCAGATACAGAAAAGAAAGGCAATTGGTTAATAGCATTTACATGGTATTGTTTTCAGGTTTTAGACATTTTAAACATATAAACAGAAAGAAAACAAACAAAAAAAACAGGAAAAGGGAAATACCTGTCTAACAACAAGTAGGGTTGAGTGCGTCAGTCAGTTGCGAATTACATTCTGCAGTGCACCTTATACAATGTACCGGAACATTTAAGAGGCAATTGTGTCAATCTTATCCATCTATAGTTCTTTTCAAGAAAAGGAAAGAGAAAACCTGGGTGTATTGTGCAACACACCGGTCACAGGGGGATAACTTGTGAGATGACGGTGTACCGAGGAATAATAACAGTTAGTTCTTTACTCACAGTTTTGATGCTCCCCGGACCGGGCTGCAGTGAAGGGGAGAACAGCACCCAATTCTCCGGGGCATGCTCTATTACAGGGGACACCGGCCAGGTGGTGATTGAGGTGCCCTTGATGGTGATTGGATTTTCTGGGTGCTTGTGCGGCTGGGCCCCTGAATCAGGTAGTATCGTGACGCCAGCACCTTGGTGGTGCAAAATGATGAGAGAGGTTGTAGTATGGAGATGGAAGAATGAGGCAGGGTTTGACTCCAACTAAGAACTGTAAACAGAGTTTTGACAGCAATCTACATCCAGTTATAAACAGTCTCTTATGAATATGTAGGTTGGATGTAGCAAATTCCAGTAACAGGTTGTATATGTGGCTATGTCTCAGGCTATAGTAGGAGGTTGTGTACTCACTGGTATTTAGCTCTTTGCCTTGTTCTAATCTCAGAATTGTTGGAGAGAATCGTTGGTGACAGTTTCAGGGACCTTCCTGAGTCTGATGTTATTTCTCCAGGAACGATCTTCAAGATCTGCTAACTTTAGCTTTATGGCTGCTACATCATCCTGTGTTTCATTATATGAATCAACCATGAAGTTATGTGCTTCTTTAAACTCTTGCATTTTCTCCTCTAGATGAGCAGTTCGGTCCCCTATGGCTTTTATGTCAGCTCTAATGGTGTTTAATGCTGATTGTGTATGTCTGAATGGATAGAAATCTTTAAGTCAGCCATTAGGTTCTGCATGGCTGATAGTGTAAGGCCTCCTGCACACGACCATAGGTGTCCCGTTGCCCTATTGCGGACCGCATATGCGGATCTGCAATACTCGGGCACCTTTCATTCTGCACCACAGATGCGGACCCATTGACTTGAATGGGTCCACAAACCCGGATATGTGGAATGGTGCGGAACGGAAGCACGGAACGGAACCCTACTGAAGCACACGGAGTGCTTCCGTGGGTTTAGTTTCGTGTCTCCGCACTGCAAAAAGATAGAACTTGCTCTATCTTTTTGCAGAACGGAAGGATTGCCGACCCCATTCAAGTTAATGGGGTCACGATCCGCATGCGGCTGGCCCACGGTTGGTGCCCGTTCCTAGTTATGTCCTCCCTCTTAGACCTTGATACACTTCCAGAATTGCCTCCTATTGGGGAGCTTTGTCCTGAACCCCCACTAGAAAGAGAGAATTTACTTGCTGTTGGTGACTGTAGTCGTTTGGAACCTTGTAGAGCGCTTGGATATGGAGCCCAACACTTCTTGAGTTATCTCATGAGGGGAGCGGGCCCCATCTTGGATCGACGCAGGAAAGAAGAAAGAAGTTAACTTTGCTGGAGGACCCGGAGTCTTCTTTGTCCTCGTCATTCTCCCACTCTCCCTGTAGGCTGTAGGCGTTGTGGAGGCAGTTCAGGAGGTATGGTGGACCAGGGATCTGTCACAACCAGACAGCTGAGAAGCTCTGACAGAAGCCTTTCAGAACCTCCTCCTTGAGTTTTCTTTGTTGTGCTGTTCAGTTCCTCATCTCGTTAGCCTCTCTCAGCTGTCATGTAGTTGGACTGATTGCTTCCCTTTTAAATTCATCCCCATAATGCATTACTGGGCGGCTTATACTTCTTCCTGGAGTGTGTGTGCATGCTGATCCTGTTTCCCAGTCTGCTATAAAGTTAAGTGCTGTACATTTATCTGTTATTTTCTAATTGCTGGATCCCAGGTGACCCTGACTCCCTCCGTGTCTGGTGTAGGGAGCCGGTGGTCGTGTCCCCTCACTATTGTAGGGTGTTCAGGGGTTATATAGTCGAGGTACGTGGATATGCAACCACCCACCTTTGGGATCTTTGCATAGGCTGAGCAGCCAGGGAAAGTCTCAGGTCTTGTGCAGGGGTCTCCCTTTTGGTTCCTTAGCTTTGGATCCAGTGAGTCATATATGCATGTTGCTTTGTCTTGTTTCCTGTACACCGTCCGTGACATTATAAACCGCCAAAACCGTCTCAAGCATGGATCCGGTTTCACTTTTGGCTGAACGCTTCCAGGGTCTTTCATTGGAGGTAGCTGATCTCCGTAAGACTTTTTCTCAGCTTCAAGTGACCGGTTCAGCTTGCGTTCATGGAGTTTGTTCTGAGCCTAAGATCTCGCTCCCGGATACGTTCTCCGGGGGTAGTGAGAATTTTGTACGTTTTAGAGAGGCTTGCAAACTCCATTTTCGCCTTCTTCCCCATTCCTCTGGTGATGAGGAACGGAGGGTGGGGATCATTATATCGCTGCTCAGGGGTAATGCTCAGTCTTGGGCCTTTTTGCTGCCGGAGGGGGCACGGCCTCTCCGTTCAGTGGATGAATTCTTTTTAGCCCTGGGTCAGATATATGATGATCCGGATCGTATTGCTCTGGCTGAGTCTAGACTACGTCTATTATGCCAGGGTAAACAATCCGCAGAGATATACTGCTCAGAATTTCGGAGATAGGCAGCTGATACTGGTTGGAATGATGCTGCACTCCGAAGTCAATTTTGCCATGGTCTTTCAGAGGGATTGAAAGATGCATTTGCCTTTCATGAGAGGCCTATTTCTTTGGACTCTGCTATGTCTCAGGCTGTTCGTATTGACAGGCGTCTTAGAGAGAGAGGAGAGATGTCCCCTTCCTGTCATACTCAGTCCCAGGACAGTGCAGCAGTCTCATTCTGTGCGCAGGGGTCTCGGTCGCTGTCAGCCCCTTCTGAGCAGGAGCCCATGCAGCTGGGGTTGATTGCTTCTGACAATAGAAGATTCAGCTCGCATGGGAGGGTTTGTTTTTGTTGTGGAGGTATAAATCATTTGGCAAATGTTTGTCCCTCTAGGAGATTCAGGCAGTTTTCTGGGAGTAATAAAGAAACAAACAGGAAAAAATCTTTTAAAAATGTTCCGTCTGTTACTATTGGCAGGGTTGAGGTGGAAATTGAAGGTTTTCCGTTTGCTTGTAGTTCCCGTTTTGTCCTGCCTGCTAGGGTGGCGCTAGAGAGCAAGAGCATTTTTTGTGAGATTTTTGTGGATAGTGGAGCAGCTGTCAATCTCATTGATAATCAATTTGCAATAACTCATGGTTTCCAGGTGCGCACTTTGGGAAAGGATATTCCTGTTTTTGCTATTGATTCCGCTCCACTTTCTCAGAAATCATTAAAGGGCATAGTTCACAATATCCGTTTAATTGTGAGTGATGCTCATGTTGAGGATGTGTCATGTTTCGTCCTTAGCGGTTTGCCTACTCCTCTAGTGTTGGGGCTACCCTGGCTCACTAAACATAACCCCACCATTGATTGGCAAGCGAGGCAAATAAATGGTTGGAGTGACTTTTGCAGAGAGAATTGCCTCACGACATCTGTTTCTGAGGTTGCTACTAAGACTGTACCATCTTTTCTCTCTGAATTTTCGGATGTCTTCTCTGAGAGTGGAGTTCAGGATTTGCCCCCGCACAGGGAGTACGATTGCCCTATTAATCTCATCCCAGGCACCAAACTTCCTAAATCTCGTTTATACAATCTTTCCCAACCTGAGAGGATCGCTATGCGTGCTTATATCTCTGAGAGTCTGAGAAAAGGACACATACGACCCTCAAAGTCACCTGTTGCCGCTGGTTTTTTCTTTGTTAAGAAAAAAGATGGTTCTTTAAGACCTTGTCTGGATTTCAGGGAGCTGAACAGTATCACTATTCGTGACCCTTATCCGCTTCCTCTGATCCCGGACCTGTTTAACCAGGTTGTTGGGGCTAAAGTATTTTCCAAATTAGATCTAAGAGGGGCATACAACCTGGTCAGGGTCAGAGAAGGAGACGAATGGAAGACGGCCTTCAATACCCCTGAGGGCCATTTTGAGAATTTGGTTATGCCTTTTGGTTTGATGAATGCCCCAGCCGTTTTTCAGCATTTCGTGAACAGCATTTTTTATCATTTGATGGGAAAATTTGTATTAGTGTATTTGGATGACATTTTGATTTTTTCTCCTGATTTCAAAACTCATAAGGAACATTTACGTCAGGTCTTGCTCATCCTGCGGGAGAATAAATTATATGCGAAACTGGAAAAATGTGTGTTTGCGGTTCCAGAAATTCAATTTCTGGGGTTTCTTCTTTCCGCTTCTGGTTTTCGCATGGATCCCGAGAAGGTCCGCGCTGTGCTTGAGTGGGAGCTTCCTGAGAATCAGAAGGCGCTGATGCGTTTTTTGGGCTTTGCCAATTATTACAGGAAGTTTATTTGGAATTATTCCTCTATTGTTAAACCACTCACCGATATGACCAGAAAGGGGGTAGATTTTTCTTCTTGGTCAGTAGAGGCGCGTAAGGCTTTTTCTAATATCAAGGAGAGTTTTGCTTCCGCTCCCATCTTGGTGCAACCTGATATTTCTTTACCCTTCATAGTTGAGGTTGATGCTTCTGAGGTGGGTGTGGGGGCGGTCTTGTCTCAGGGTTCCTCTCCTGCCAAATGGCGACCGTGTGCCTTTTTCTCGAAAAAACTCTCCTCCGCAGAGAGAAATTACGATGTGGGAGATAGGGAATTGTTGGCCATCAAGTTGGCTTTTGAGGAATGGCGCCATTGGCTAGAGGGAGCCAAACACCCTATTACCGTTTTTACTGACCATAAAAATCTGGCCTACTTGGAGTCAGCCAAGCGTCTGAACCCGAGACAGGCCAGACGGTCTTTGTTCTTTTCTAGGTTTAATTTTGTTGTCACGTTCCGCCCTGGAGTTAAGAATGTGAAGGCAGATGCCCTGTCACGTTGTTTTCCGGGAGGCGGGAATTTTGAAGACCCGGGTCCCATTTTGGCTGAAGGTGTGGTGGTCTCTGCTCTTTTTCCTGAATTGGAGGCAGAGGTGCAGGCAGCCCAGTCAGAGGCTCCTGATCTTTGTCCTCCTGGGAGGTTGTTTGTGCCTCTCGCTTTAAGACACAAGATTTTTAAGGAACACCACGATACGGTCCTTGCTGGGCACCCGGGGGCAAGAGCCACACTGGATCTCATTGCTCTGAGATTCTGGTGGCCTGCGCTTCGTAAGTCGGTTGAGGGTTTTGTGGCAGCCTGCGAGACTTGCGCTCGTGCCAAAGTCCCTCATTTACGGCCATCAGGTCCTCTCCTTCCCTTAACCATTCCTTCCCGTCCTTGGACACATCTGTCCATGGACTTTATAACGGACCTGCCTCGTTCCTCGGGGAAGACTGTGATTCTGGTGGTGGTGAACCGTTTTAGCAAAATGGTGCATTTCATCCCTTTTCCTGGTTTGCCCAATGCTAAGACGCTGGCACAGGCATCTATTGATCACATTGTCAAATTGCACGGTATTCCTTCAGACATAGTCTCTGATAGGGGCACGCAGTTTGTTTCCAGATTCTGGAAGGCTTTCTGTTCTCGCTTGGGGGTTCGGTTGTCATTCTCTTCTGCTTTCCACCCGCAGTCGAATGGCCAGACAGAGCGCGTCAATCAGAATCTGGAGACATATCTGCGCTGTTTTGTGGCGGAGAATCAAGAGGATTGGTGTTCTTTTTTGTCCTTTGCTGAGTTTGCTCTAAATAACCGTCGTCAGGAGTCCTCTGATAAGTCACCATTTTTGGTGCATATGGGTTTCATCAGCAGTTTGGGACTTTATCGGGAGAGGGGTCTTCTGGTTTACCTGATGAGGACAGATTCTCCTCGTCTTTGTCATCTATTTGGCAAAAGATTCAGGATAATCTAAAGAGCATGAGTGAGAGATATAAGCGTGTGGCAGATAAGAGACGTGTGCTTGGTCCGGACCTGAATGTTGGTGATCTGGTGTGGTTGTCTACCAAGAATATCAAATTGAAGGTTCCCTCCTGGAAGTTGGGTCCTAGGTTTATTGGGCCTTACAAAATCCTGTCTGTCATCAATCCTGTTGCCTACCGTCTTGATCTTCCTCAGACTTGGAAAATCCATAATGTTTTTCATGTTTAAGTCCTTATTGAAACCTTATGTTCAACCCATTGTACCCTCGCCTTTGCCTCCTCCTCCGATTATGGTTGATGGGAATCTTGAATTTCAGGTCTCTAGGATTGTGGATTCTCGTCTTGTCCGCGGTTCTCTTCAGTACCTTGTTCATTGGGAGGGTTATGGTCCTGAGGAGAGGATGTGGGTCCCAGTGACGGACATTAAGGCCTCTCGTCTCATCAGGGCTTTCCATAGGTCCCATCCTGAGAAGGTGGGCTCTGAGTGTCCGGAGTCCACTCGTAGAGGGAGGGGTACTGGCACAACCAGACAGCTGAGAAGCTCTGACAGAAGCCTTTCAGAACCTCCTCCTTGAGTTTTCTTTGTTGTGCTGTTCAATTCCTCATCTCGTTAGCCTCTCTCAGCTGTCATGTAGTTGGACTGATTGCTTCCCTTTAAATTCCTCCCCATAATGCATTACTGGGCGGCTTATACTTCTTCCTGGAGTGTGTGTGCATGCTGATCCTGTTTCCCAGTCTGCTACAAAGTTAAGTGCTGTACATTTATCTGTTATTTTCTGTTTGCTGGATCCCAGGTGACCCTGACTCCCTCCGTGTCTGGTGTAGGGAGCCAGTGGTCGTGTCCCCTCACTATTGTAGGGTGTTCAGGGGTTATATAGTCGAGGTACGTGAATATGCAACCATCCACCTTTGGGATCTTTGCATAGGCTGAGCAGCCAGGGAAAGTCTCAGGTCTTGTGCAGGGGTCTCCCTTTTGGTTCCTTAGCTTTGGATCCAGTGAGTCATATATGAATGTTGCTTTGTCTTGTTTCCTGTACACCGTCCGTGACAGGATCACTCTCACCAGCGCTGTTTGAAGTTGAAGGCAGCCGGAGCTCACGCGCACATGTCTTCTCAACTCGGCATCAGGCCACGCCACCCACGACTTAAGCTGCTGGTATATGACAAGCTCCAGGGAGTAAACAATAAGTGGATAAAAAGTAGATAAAAACAAATAGATTTTTACCCATTCATTGTTCTGATGCCTAAATGGGAAAATAGGTAATTGGAGAACTCCCTACAAACACAGTTTTTTTGTTTTGTTTTATTTGTAGTGGCATTCTAAGACAGTTTACTGCTATTTATTGCCCCCTCCGTATGTACGGAGTGCTGTCCGCATCTTTTGCGGCCTCATTGAAGTGAATGGGTCCGCACCCGATGCCACAAAAAATGCAGCTCGGATGCGGACTCGTGTGAATGAGCCCTAAAAGCAACAAAAAGTGTTAGTGCTCAGTTCCTTTCTGACAAGTTTTGGAATCCAGCTGAGAAAACAATGAGCTTTTTGCTGTACTACAAAGGAAAGCGCTCATTATTAACTGCAGGTGCCTGTCACATTGGCATAGCATTTAGCTACTGTATGTGACGCACTTGTATTACCCAGTGAGTGCTTTATCTTGGACTAATACAAAGTGTTCATTGGCCCAGATTTTTGTCTGTACTTGCACCACAGTCCTGGGTACTTGCAAAATTGTTTTGTTCTCTAATGTTTTTCATGTTATTTAATACCATTTATTGTGTTTAAAGTGGTTGTCTCACTTCAGCAAGTGGCATTTATCATGCAGAGAAAGTAAATAAAAGGCACTTACTAATATATTGTGATTGTCCTTCCTTTGCTGGCTTGATTCATTTTTCCATCACACTATACACTGCTTGTTTCCATGGTTACAGCCACCATGCAATCCATCAGTGGTGGGCATGCTGTCACGGTGGGGAGTGGGGAAAACCCCCCACCGTACAATGTCAAGTATAATGGGGAAGGAGCTAGGCCAGGACGCCGGAATCAGGGAGCAGGTCACCTCCTAAAGTGTCCCTAATCCTCACCGTATGAGTGGACCTAGATGGTAGGACGGCTCATTCCAGGATACCTATGGCCCTGAGTTGCCTCGATAATCCCTCACATACGAGCAGGGGAGAGACGACCTGTTCTTCCCAGACACGGATGAACAGGAGTCTCAAAGGGCCTAGCTGCAGGCAAAAGAGGGAGACTGTATACAGGAACTAGAACGACAGGTAAGCACACAGAAACACGCTTACCCGCCGCTGCCTCCATGACAGGAACCCGTGCATCAGTACAGGAGCCCGAACACACAGCAGGTCAAAGTACAAACAACCCACACAGGAATCCAGCATACCAACTCTGCCAGAGCCCCCCCTGCTCACACAGTGCATGGCAGCCCCAAGCAGCACTGCATACAGGCTTCAACATACAGGGCAAACGTCAAACATACATGTGGGGACCAACAACAGCCCAGACATGTAACAACCATGAAGACGTACAACACACCCTGAACAGAAACCCACAAATAACAAATAACAAGTGAGGTAGGGAACCGGGAGCAAACATAAGGAAAGACAATTTATGTCCAATAAGGTGGCCCTCAAGGACTGGGCAGCATCACCCAGGCAAGGAGCAGAGCTCCATCACCAGACAAGGCTGTAGAACAACTGCACCCAGCCAGCAAGCCACAGGTTTATATCAAGCTTGCGGCCACACCCAGGAAACACCTTCATCCCCACTAGCCAGAAGATTAACCCCTTGCTCACCTACCAGCAGGGAGGCACACCTTAAAGGGGAAGTGCACGTGCAAACCACAAACTACACATTGCCCCTGGCAACCAGTCTGCACGGCAACCGCGTCACAGTCAAACACCAATATGACCGCGTAACGGATCGCCTGGCACCCCGACCGGGTACCTCCGTCGATAGATGCTCCTAGTGCTTTCCGAGGACTCCAAGCACTCCACTTGACACCGTACGCACTGCAGACCCCACGAACCGCTGAAGCTTGGTTGAGGTGTCACCTTCTCCTACCCACCCTGGACCTACGACAAGGCTCCAGGCTCCAGTGGGTGAACCTCTCCTAAATCCCTAGAGCAGGGACAGCTCTTACAAGAGCTAGTAGTTATGCCAGGGGAGTATAGCAAATCTTCAGCGTATAGCAATCCCCCAGTTTTGATCAGTTATCAAAACACCAGTCTCAACATGATGAAGGATAAAACAGGAACACTTTATTGAGGGCTACTCGCCCATATTTATGCAGGTCCCCATCTGGTGGACATGCCCCTAGGGGACCAGAAGGGAGACTGTGACACAGGACAGATATGCAGCAATTCAGGATACACAGACAAAACACATCCCCACAATGCATCAAGGTTTCCTCCTCTCTGCCCTGGAGACACCCGAGGAGCAATTCAATTATCTCTCAGGACAAAGGGAAATCGCCAATACACATGTGGAGACAACAGGACAGAAATCACCATTTAAACACACAATGGGACAATGGCGCAATGGGACAATAGAAACACACCCAGCATATTCCTCCCCTCTGTCTAGGAGATAATTGAGTCAATTTCTGCTCAGCTATCTCCTACGCTGAAAAGTTACACTTCTTATAAATTGTTACAACTTTGTGAGTTTACATTGTACATACATATAACTTATATCAATTTAACCAGTATAACTTGGGGACAAACCTATCCAAAATTCACTTGAATAGGTTAAGGGGTTTAAAAGTTAGTAAAAGTATCTTAAAGGGCCGTGATCCTGAGGCAAGAGGCTGGTAAACAGGCCTCTCCAAAACCCAGTGGCGAGGTTGGTTTCGCTACAGACCGTGACACATGCTTGCACACTATAGGAAAAAGAGTCAGCCTCTCTGGTGGTCAGGACAGTGGGAGTGTACATAGGCTAGTGCTTTTTCCTACAGTGTTCGAGCACGGCCACTGCTGCTGGATTGCAGGTTGGTTGTAGCCATGGAAATGAGCATTCTATAGTGTGATGGAAAAATAAATCCAGCCAGCAAAATGAGGCAATATGAACAATCACAATACATTAGTAAGTGCCTGGTATTATCTACATAATAAATGCTATTTGCTAAAGTGAGACAACCCTTTTAATTCTGTGTATACCTGATATGGTTCTTATATGGGTCCTACAGGGTTAACCAACCAAAAGGAAGCTGAGGTGTGGACCATTTAGCTATTTTCTGTTTGCAGAGGAAGTGAGAGGTTGCCCGTGTGCTCTCAGGGCCTCAAGTTTCAAAATCTAACCATCTCTGAATGGTCTACCAAGAGAGAACCATCTATACATTCCAGAGAGAGAGAGATAGGAAGTTCCAGGATCTGTAGGATACATTGCTGCCTAAAATGTATAGAATTTTCTGCTCTGAGTGGAAAAATGCTGCATCTGGCCTGGTTACTGTCTCCAACACCATCCTCCATCCACTGCACATCTGGCTCCTAGCACCCACACCAAAAATACTATCCTGCAGGAGCCCCAACATCAGGGTGTTCCCTGGTATGTGCACCGTTTTTTTTTTTCAGGCCGAAATCCGGCGCTCATGCCAGAAACCGGCCAGATCCCTGCCAACTCTCATTATAGTCAATGGAGTCTGGCGGTGCACAGAGTGCACAGGTGAACTCCACCAGGCTGTTCCTCTTCCAAAACAGCCTGCTGGATAGCTTTAGTGCAGGTGTGGAACTAGCCTAAGTTTACACCAAATATAGGATTAGTAAATGTGGGTCATTGTTTTCTAAGGGCCCATGTGCACGTCCGTGTTTTTGTTCTGCATTTTATGCAGGTCAGATGCACACCCAATCACGTCAATGGGGCCGCAAAAGATGCAGACAGCAAACCGTGTGCTGTTCACATTCATATTTCGGTTCCATGACAAAAAATAGAATATGTCCTAGTCTTATTTGTTTTACCGACAAGGATAGGACTGTTCTATAGAGAGCAGGACGGTCTGTTCCACAAAATGTGGAATGCACACGCCCAGTATCTGTGTTTTTTGCGGGTCCGCAATTTTCGGATTGCAAAACAGGCTACAGCCGTGTGCATAAGCCCTAAGGCCTCTTCATTGGGGAGCGCAATTTTCGGTCCCCAATGCACGGGCAACGTATGTGCGGCGGCCGGGACGGATCGAGACCCATTCAACTTGAATAGGTCCATGATCCGTCCTCACCACAAAAAAATGGAGCAAGTTCTATTTTTTTGCAGTGCGGAGGCACAAACAGAAGCAACACGGAAGCACTGTATTTCATATTTGTCATAGCATTTTCAGCTAACGTCTGGAGAAATGGATGCACCAAAAAACTGATGATGTGCAAACAAACACCATTAAAACTGCAAAAGTGCAAAAAAACACCACAAAACCTAAGGCCTCTTTAACACGGGCGTCATGGATTTGGGCCAGATAGGATGCGCGTGTGCCGCAGGAAAATGCGCGATTTTTCCACACGAGTGCAAAACATTTTAATGCGTTTTGCACGCGAGTGCGAAAGATCGGCATGTTTGGTACCCAAACCCGAACTTCTTCACAGAAGTTCGGGTTTGGGTTAAGGTGTTGTGTAGATTTTATTATTTTTCCTTATAACATGGTTATAAGGGAAAATAATAGCATTCTTAATACAGAATGCATAGTACAATAGGGCTGGAGGGGTTAAAAAATAAATAAAAAAAATTTAACTCACCTTAAGCCACTTGTTCACGCAGCCCGGCTTCTCTTCTTTCTTCTTCTTTGCTGTTCAGGAAGAAAAGGACCTGTGGTGACATCACTGCGCTAATCACATGGTTCATCACATGACTGCCCTTTAACCCCTTCAGGACACAGCCAATTTTCACCTTCAGGACCCAGGCTAATTTTGCAAATCTGATGTGTCACTTTATGTGGTGATAACTTTAAAAAGTTTTTACTTATCCAGGCCATTCTGAGATTGTTTTCTCGTCACATATTGTACTTCATGACAGTGTTAAAATTGAGTCAAAATATTTCATTTTTATTGATAAAAAAAAATACCAAATTTACCAAAAATTTGCAATTTTCCAAATTTCTCCGATTTTAAAACAGATAGTGATACCTCCTAAAATAGTTATTATTTTACATTTCCCATATGTCTACTTCTTGTTTGGATAATTTTTCTTTTTTTGTGACGTTAGAAGGCTTAGAAGTTTAGAAGCAAATCTTGAAATTTTTTCAGAAAATTTCCCAAACCCACTTTTTAAGGACCAGTTCAGGTCTGAAGTCACTTTGTGAGGCTTACATAATACAAAACAACCCATAAATGGCCCCATTTTAGAAACTACACCCCTCAAGGTATTCAAAACTGATTTTACAAACTTTCTTAACCCTTTAGGTGTTCCACAAGAATTAAAGGAAAATGTAGATGACATTTCAGAATTTCACTTTTTGGCAGATTTTCCATTTTAATCCATTTTTTCCAATAACAAAACAAGGGTTAACAGCCAAACAAAACTAAATATTTATTACCCAGATTCTGTAGTTTACAAACACCCCATATGTGGTCAAAAACTGCTGAACAGGCACACGGCAGGGCGCAGAAGGAAAGGAACGCCATATGTTTTTTGGAAGGCAGATTTCACTGGGATAATTTTAAGTTGCCATGTCACATTTGAAGTCCCCCTGATGCACCCCTAGAGTAGAAACTCCCCCAAAAATGACCCCATTTTGGAAACTACAGGATAAGGTGGCAGTTTTGTTGGCACTATTTTAGGGTACATACGATTTTTGGTTGCTCTATATTACACTTTTTGTGAGGCAAGGTAACAAAAAATAGCTGTTTTGGCACCGTTTTTATTTTTTGTTTTTTACAATGTTCTACTGACAGGTTAGATCATGTGGTATTTTTATAGAGCAGGTTGTTATGGATGCGACAATACCAATTTTTTTGTTGTTTGTTTAAGTTTTACATAATAAAGCATTTTTGTTAAAAAAAAATGCTTTATTAGTGTCCTCCTATTTTTTTCGGTATGAGATGATGGTTTGATTGGTATGATTTTGGGGTGCGTATGATTTATTGATCACTTGGTATTACACTTTTTGTGATGTAAGGTGACATATTTTCTTTCTTTTTACAGTGTTCACCTGAAGGGTTAGTTCATGTGATATTTTTATACAGCAGGTTCTTACAGACGTTGCGATACCCATTATGTATGCTTTTTTTATTTATTTAAGTTTAACACAATAACATCATTTTTGAAACAAAAAAAAATCATGTTTTAGTGTCTCCATATTCTGAGAGCCATATTATTTTTTGGGTGATTGTCTTGGGTAGGGTCGAATTTTTTGCAGGATGAGATGACGGTTTGGTTGGTAGAATTTTGGGATGCGTATGACTTTTTGATCGCTTGCTATTACACTTTTTGTGATGTAAGGGACAAAAGATGGCTTTTAGGGAGCGCCTAAAACTGTGGATATTGCAAATTAACCTAATTGCTTGGGGTAGGGCTTCCCAGAGAACAGGTGTAGCTCGGGAGAAGTCTTGGAGACAGGAATGAGAGGTTCAGATTATGGTTGATGTTAGGGTACTTTCACACTAGCGTTATTCTTTTCCGGTATTGAGTTCCGTCCTAGGGGCTCAATACCGGAAAATAACTGACCAGTTTTATCCTAATGCATTCTGAATGGAGAGCAATCCGTTCAGGATGCATCAGGATGTCTTCAGTCTTTTTGCCTTTTCAGGACAGAGATAATACCGCAGCATGCTGCGGTTTTATCTCCGTCCAAAATTCCGGAACACTTGCCGGAATGCCGGATCTGGCATTTTTTCCTATTGAAATGCATTAATGCCGGATCCGGCCCCAAGTTTTCCGGCAAAATGGATCCGGCATTGCTGTCCGCGCATGCTCAGACCGCAAAAAATTTTTAAAAAAATGTATGCCGGATTCGTTTTTCCGGATGACACCAGAGAGACGGATCCGGCATTTCAATGCATTTGTCAGGCGGATCAGGATCCTGATCCGTCTGACAAATGCCATCAGTTGGTGTAAGTTTGACGGATCCGGCAGGCAGTTCCGGTGATGGAACTGCCTGCCGGATTCCCTTGCGCAAGTGTGAAAATACCCTTAGTTGTGAGTCATTGGCTGAACAGAGAGCACGAGTAGGATGGTAGACAGAGATAAGGGAGGAGATGTAGGGGATGTAGCACTGTGGAGGGCTTTGTGGGTGAAAATGAGCAGCTTAAGGGCAACCAGTGCAATTACTGGCACAGGGTGGAGGCATCAGAGAGAAGAAAGTCTGGTGAAGGGGAGACCAATTAGTAATGAGTTACAGTAATCGAGATGGGAATGGATCAAGGCAACAATAGGTGTTTTTGTTGTTTCAATAGTAAGAAATGGATTATAGAGATGTTTTTGTGATGCAGGTGTAGCAAAAAAATCCCAGCAGACGCTCTTTGTCTTCAAAACATCTCTTTCTTTATTTCATCAATGCAGATTTATATTGAGGACGCATATCGGCCTGTCCAGCCTTCATCAGCAGCTGATGAGCTGTTGAAGGCTGGACGGGCCAATATGCGTCAATATGTATCTGCATTGATGTAATAAAGGAAGAGATGTTTTGAAGACAAAGAGCGTCCGCTGGGATTTTCTTGCTACATTTTCATTGGAGTGATTCCTGTCCCGTGCCAACGGACTGGAGGTCAGGTGCTGACCATTTTTGCAAGTTTGTGTTGCAGGTGGCATGAGCTGGCAAGCAATTGAAAATAGGGGGTGAAAGAAAGATCACAAACATACCATTGAGACAGCGGGTGTGCTGCCTAGGCATAATGGTAGTGCCACATACTGAAATGGAAAAAACACAAGTAGTTCTGTTTTTTTTAAAGATTCCGTTTCAGATAGAGATAGAACATGATGTTAGAGAGAGAGGGCAGACAGTCACTGGTGTTCTGTAGTGCAGCAGGGGTGATGTCACGGGTGTATAGTTGAGTGTCATCGGCATAGAGATGGTATTGAAAACTAAATCTGTTTATAGTCTGTCCAATAGGGGCTGTTTATAGAGAAAAGAGATGAACACCTAGGACTGAACCCTGAGGAACTCCAACAGAAAGAGGGAGAGGAGGGGAAGTAGAGAGCGGTTAGAGAAATACAAAGAAAACCAAGAGATAACTTTGCGCTTAAGGCCAATGGACTGGAGCATGGTGAGGAAGAGATTGTGGTCTACAGTATGTAGGGATTTGCTCTGGTAGGCAGGGTAAGCGGACGCAATACAGTGGCAAGACCATGGTTGAAAAAACAAAAGTCCAGTGTTTATTCACACAGAAAAGGCAGAAAAGAAAAAACAATGCTTTACAGAGTCCTGGTGTTAGTTCACACAGCAAGAGCTCCCAAAAATAGCATAAATCACCTGGCAGGCTTTAGGGCACCTGACTCCTAGCAGGCGGCTCTCATGCAGCTCCCAAAAACACAAAGCTTACCCAGCTCCACTCTCACTTGGAGGAACATACCACACCCAGCTGAGTTACTGGCTGGGTTTTTAAAAC
Organism: Bufo gargarizans; assembly: GCF_014858855.1. Taxonomy (NCBI): domain Eukaryota; kingdom Metazoa; phylum Chordata; class Amphibia; order Anura; family Bufonidae; genus Bufo; species Bufo gargarizans. The sequence continues at coordinate 346,437,901 of NC_058084.1, read as the reverse complement.
CCAGCTCAAAACCTGGCCTGGACGTGGGGAACAGCCACCCACCCTGCTCTTTGGCTGCCCCCAATAAGAAGCAGCCCGGATTGGCTTTAAGGCCACACTAAGTAAAAGTGTCAGCGAGCACTAGCTGCTGCTGACACACAAAATTACCAGTTTTTATCTAACCGAGGCCAGGAACCTCGGTGACACGTACCTTCCGTCAATGACGGACCCTTGCACCCTTCTACATACCTGCCCCTACAGTGTACCCGGGACAGGGCATCTGCATTTCCCTATAACCTGCCTGCCCTATGTTCCACAGAGAATTTAAAGTTCTGTAGAGACAAGAACCACCTGGTGACCCGAGCATTCCTCTCTTTGGCCTGGTTCATCCACTTGAGAAGGGAGTGATCGTCACCAGACGGAACTTCCTCCCCAACAGATAATAGCAGAGAGACTCAAGTGCCCACTTGATGGCCAGGCACTCTCTCTCCACTATACCGTACCGGGTCTCCGCTGGAGTGAGCTTACGGCTGAGGAAGACAACGGGATGCTCCTCCCTGTTGACTTCCTGAGACTGTACCGCACCGAGACCTATTTCTGAGGTCGGGCGTCACCAAAACCGGGGACCCACACAGGGCCGACTTCAAAGCGGAGAAAGCCTCTTTCGCCTGGTCATTCCTGCGGACTATAACGGACTTCCGTCCCTTTAAGAGCCCTGTCAACAGAGCCGCTAAAGTGGCAAAATGGGGGACAAACCTCATATAATAGCCCACCATTCCCAGGAACGACTTTACTTGTCTAGAGGTGGCAGGTCGGGGCCAATTCAGTTTTGCCTCTTTATTGTTTACTTGGGGATTGATGGCTCCGCACCCAATGACATACCCAAGGTATTTAGTCTCCTCTAACCCTATCACACATTTCTTTGGGTTAGCTGTTAGTCCCGCCTTTCGAAGGGCGTCCACTACGGCCTGTACTTTGGACAGGTGACTTTCCCACTCGGTACTGTGAATGATAATATCGTCTAGGTAAGCCGAGGCGTACCGCCGATGTGGACAAAGTACAATATCCATTAGCCACTGAAAAGTGGCGGGAGCGCCATGCAGGCCAAAGGGTAATACCTTATATTGGTACAGCCCCCCTGGTGTGATGAAGGCAGTTTTCTCTTTGTCAGCCTCCATCAAGGGTACCTGCCACTACCCTTTGGTGAGGTCCAAAACAGAAAAATACCTGGCTTGGCCTAGCTTCTCAATTAGTTAATCTACCCGAGGCATGGGAACTGCATTGAATTTAGATATTTTGTTTAACTTTCTAAAATCGTTACCAAATCGTAACGTCCCATCTGGCTTAGGAATCAAGACTATAGGACTGGCCCACTCACTTTTAAATTCCTCAATGACGTCTAGCCGCAGCATGAGCTGCACTTCCTCCGAGATGGCTTTTTGTCATGCCTGAGGCTCAGTGACAATGTCATGTTGGATTACGGAAGTGCGTCCAGGGAGGTCTGAGAACACATCCGTGTTCCGACTAATGAACTCCCTAGTCTCCTGAGCCTGTTTAGAGGAGAGGCTGTCAGCAATTTTTATTGTGGCAACCTGTCACGGCCTATGGTGTACGCCGTGACACTGTTGCCAGTGGCAATGTGTTGCTGTTTTGGCATGTTGCGGCAGTGTCACAGGTTTTGCTTTGTGCGCCGTGACTTGCTGGCCATTCATGCTGTTGTCTGCAGCAACCTGTTGCCTTTTGCCTGTGTATGCAATTCCCCTTTAAGTTGCTGTGTGGTGTGTGTGGGGGGTTAATACACTGGCTGGAGATAATTGGCGAGTTGGGTGTGGTCTCAGGTCTTCTTATATACTCTGGCTTGGAGACTGAGATCCGTTTGGTTTGTCAGCCTTGCATGTGAGATGCTTGCTCTGTGCATGGATGAGATCTGAGTGCCATCCAAGTTTGACATCATTGTTCTTAGCAATGTCATCTGCGATGTCATACTGTGTGTTTCCTCCTTGTCTTCCTTCCCCTCCTGGTGTGTTGTTTATGGTGTGGGTTTGAGTTGGAGGTTGGTTGTACGTCTTGTTTGTGGTTGCATGTCTGGGATGTTGTTGGTGTTTGTCCCTGCATGTGTGCAAGACGTTTCCCTTTGTGTGTGTTACCTCCGAAAGGGGGTCCCATTGGTTTCCTGGAGGGTGAACCTAAAGATATTAGTAGCCTTGCCTGGAGCCACCTTGCATCGGTGTCCGCATGGGGGTCCAGGTTGTTTTGATGTTGTTTTTCCATCTTTGCTGCGGCAGGTAAGTGTTTGATGTTCTGTTGTTACACTGTGTTCTTTCCTGCCGTGCAGTTGCTGCATTGTCTTTCTCCCTGTCCGCTACTGGGCCGCTGGAGATGCCTTTCATCCGTGTTGATGGATGAACAAGAGCTCTTTGCCATGTCACGATGTTGAGGGCGATGCAGGGATTCCTAGACTTCTAGGTTCAGGGGTATGAGCCCCTTTACCATTGAAGGCGTCTCATACAGCCAGGAGACTAGAGCTATTTTAGGGAAGCTTTAAGAGGTGACCAGCTCCCTTTTCCCTGCCTATGGCCTAGTATTTGGTGACATTGTACGGTGAGGGGTTTTTCCCAATCCCCACCGTGACACAAACGCTGCCTTTGCATCAGACAGAGGAGCCGGAGCCTCTTCTCCTAGAAAACCCGGTCGTGAGCTGTCTTCCATACAGGTTTCCCTATCCTTCCAAGGTTTTAGTAAATTAACATGGTAATCCTGCTCCGGTAATCCTGTACCTTGTAATTTACGTCTCCAATTTTTTCACGTACCTCGTAGGCCCCTTCCACCTGGCTAGGAACTTACTGTCCACGGTCGGCACCAGAACCAAAACCCGATCACAGGGTTAAAGATTCGGACCCGGGCCTGCTGATTATAGATCCGACTCTGGGCTTGCTGAGTGGCCTCCATATGCTCCCTGACAAGAGGCAAAACGGTATCTATCCGCTGTTGCATCTTGGTAACATACTCAAGGACGCTTTTATGGGGAGTGGGTTGTTGTTCCCACGCCTCTTTGGCTACGTCCAACAAACCATGAGGATGTCTGCCATATAGCAATTCGAAGGGCGAGAACCCAGTAGAGGCCTGGGGCACCTCTCGCACTGCGAACATGAGATAGGGCAGAAGAAGGTCCCAATCCTTTCCATCTTTGGACACCATGGTTTTTAGAGTTTCAGTCCGTCCATTTGTGGATGGTACACGGATGTCCGTAACTGTTTAATATGCAGTAACTTACAGAGTTCCCTCATGACCTTGGACATAAAAGGGGTCCCCTGGTCAGTCAGGACCTCTTTAGGTAACCGCACTCAGGAGAACATTTCCATTAGCTCTTTAGCTGTAAGTCTCGCCGATGTATGTCGCAGTAATCAAGGACAACCAAGATGTGTTGATGTCCCCTAGCGGACTTCGGTACTGGGCCTACTAGGTCCATAGAGATTCACTCAAACGGCACCTCGATGATCGGGAGAGGCACCAAGGGACTGCGAAAAAGGTGCTGGGGGCTACTTGCCTGGCAGGTCGGGAAAGACTTACAGAACTCGTCTACCTCTTTAAACACACTGGGCCATTAAAACCGTTGCAATATCCGGTCCTGTGTTTTCTGCATTCCCAGATGACCACCGAGAACATGCTGGTGGGCTAACTCTAACACGAGTTTGCGATAAGCTTGGGGCACCACCAACTGTTTAATGGATTCACCTCGCAGCTGATTTACCCGATACAACATATCCTGATGAACCAGAAAACGGGGGAACACCGACTTTACCCGCATCCTCCACCAATTGTAGGGATTTGCTGTGGTCGGCAGGGTAAGCGGACGCAATACAGAGGCAAGACCATGGTTGAAAAAACAAAAGTCCAGTGTTTATTCACACAGAAAAGGCAGAAAAGAAAAAAAACAATGCTTTACAGAGTCCTGGTGTTAGTTCACACAGCAAGAGCTCCCAAAAATAACATAAATCACCTGGCAGGCTTTAGGGCACCTGACTCCCAGCAGGCGGCTCTCATGCAGCTCCCAAAAACACAGAGCTTTCCCAGCTGCACTCTCACTTGGAGGAACATGCCACACCCAGCTGAGCTGCTGGCTGGGTTTTTAAACCCCAGCCCAAAACCTGTGCCTGGACATGGGGAACAGCCACCCTCCCTGCTCTTTGGCTGCTCCCAATAAGAACCAGCCCGGATTGGCTTTACAGCCACACTAAGTAAAACAGTGTCAGCAAGCACTAGCTGCCGCTGACACACAAAATTACCGGTTCTTATCTCACCGAGGCCAGGAACCTCGGTGACACGTACTTTCCATCGATGACAGACCCTTACGCCCTCCTAGAAGTGTCAAATGCTACAGAAAGATTGAGGAGCCTTAGTAGTCACCATTGCACTTAGCTTTCAGGAGGTAATTTTTACTTTGGTAAGGGCAATTTCTGTAGAATGTAGGGTGTGAAAACCAGATTGGTTCAAGGAGAAAGTTAGCAGAGAAATAGCGGATGAGGCAAGAGTAGACCAGAAGATCCAGGAGTTTAGAGATGAAGGGGAGAGACATGTCTGTAGATAGTTACCAGGAAAGGTCAAGAGAATTATTTTTTTAATAGGGTTATGACAGTCACAGAATGTTTAACCCCTTAGGGACGCATGTCGTACCGGTACGGCATGTTTCCCGAGTCCTTAAGGACCCATGACGTACCGATACGTCATGAGTTTAAAACGGGATTGCGGCAATGCGGGGGTTAATCGGAACAGGATGCCCGCTGAAATCATTCAGCCTCCTCTTGAATATTCATTGGTGTTCAGTGGTTATACCAGAGTGTCAGCACATTGCAGACACTCTGGTATAAACGGCTGACATCTGTAAAAAAAAAGCATAGATCTGTTCAGACAAAGTGTAAGTAAAATACAGACATCAGACCCACTGGATCTTCAAGAACCAAGTGGGTCTGGGTCCCAAAAATTTTAAAAAAGGTGAAAAAAGTAAAGATTAAAAAAAAACATTTATCACTGAATTAAAATTAAAATTAAAATACACTACACATATTATGTATCGCCGCGTCCGTAACGACCTGATCTATAAAACGGTCATGTTACTTATAAAAATAAAAAAATAAAAACTATGAGAAAATTGAAATTTTGCCCACCTTACTTCCCAAAAAAGGTAATAAAAGTGATCTAAAAAGTTGCATGTATGCCAAAATAGTACCAATCAAACCGTCATCTCATCCCGCAAAAATAATACCCTACCCAAGATAATTGCCCAAAAACTGAAAAAACTATGGCTCTTAGACTATGGAAACACTAAAACATGATTTTTTTTGCTTCAAAAATGAAATCATTATGTAAAACTTACATAAATAAAAAAAGGTATACATATTAGGTATCGCCGCGTCTGTATCGACCGGCTCTATAAAAATATCACATAACCTAACCCCTCAGGTAAACACCGTAATTTTTTTTAAATAAAAACAGTGTAAAAAAAGCTATTTTGTCATCTTACGTCACAAAAAGTGTAATAGCAAGCGATCAAAAAGCCATATACACCCCAAAATAGTGCCAATCAAACCGTCATCTCATCCCACAAAAAATTAGTTCCTACCTAAGATAATCGCCCAAAAACTGAAAAAACTATGGCTCTCAGACTATGGAGACACTAAAACATGATTTTTTTTGCTTCAAAAATGAAATCATTGTGTAAAACTTACATAAATAAAAAAATTGTATACATATTAGGTATCGCCGCGTCCGTGACAACCTGCTCTATAAAAATACCACATGATCTAACCTCTTAGAGGAATGTTGTAAATAACAAAAAAAAAAAAAAGCGGTGCCAAAACAGCTATTTCTTGTTACCTTGCCTCACAAAAAGTGTAATATAGAGCAACCAAAAATCATATGTACCCTAAACTAGTACCAACAAAACTTCCACCCTATCCCGTAGTTTCTAAAATGGGGTCACTTTTTTGGAGTTTCTACTCTAGGGGTGCATCAGGGGGGCTTCAAATGTGACATGGTGTCCAAAAAAGACAGTCTAGCAAAATCTGCCTTCCAAAAACCGTATGGCATTCCTTTCCTTCTGCGCCCTGCCGTGTGCCCATACAGCAGTTTACAACCACATATGGGGTGTTTCTGTAAACTACAGAATCGGGGCCATAAATAATGAGTTTTTTTTTGGCTGTTATCCCTTGCTTTGTAACTGGAAAAAATTAAAAATATTAAAATGGAAAATCTGCCAAAAAAGTTAAATTTTGAAATTATATTTCTATTTTCCATTAAATCTTGTGCAACACCTAAAGGGTTAACAAAGTTTGTAAAATCAGTTTTGAAAACCTTGAGGGGTGTAGTTTCTTAGATGGGGTCACTTTTATGGAGTTTCTACTCTAGGGGTGCATCAGGGGGGCTTCAAATGGGACATGGTGTAAAAGAAAACAGTCCAGCAAAATCTGCCTTCCAAAAACCATACGGCGCACCTTTCCCTCTACGCCCTACTGTGTGCCTTTACAGTATTTTACGACCACATATGGGGTGTTTCTGCAAACTACATAATCAGGGCAATAAATATAGCATTTTGTTTGGCTGTTAACCCTTGCTTTGTTACTGGAAAAAATGGATTAAAATGGAAAATTTGCCCAAAAATTGAAATTCTCAAATTTCATCTCCATTTGCCAATAACTCTTGTGCAACACCTAAAGGGTAAACAAAGTTTGCAAAATCTGTTTTGAATACCTTGAGGGGTGTAGTTTCTTAGATGGGGTCACTTTTATGGAGTTTCTACTCTAGGGGTGCATCAGGGGGGCTTCAAATGGGACATGGTGTAAATAAACCAGTGCAGCAAAATCTGCCTTCCAAAAACCATACGGCGCACCTTTCCCTCTATGCCCTACTGTGTGCCCGTACAGTAGTTTACGGCAAACTACAGAATCGAGGCAATAAATATAGCATTTTATTTGGCTGTTAACCCTTGCTTTGTTACTGGAAAAAATTTATTAAAATGGAAAATTTGCCAGAAATGTTATCACTATTTGCCATTAACTCTTGTGGAACACCTAAAGAGTTAACGACGTTTGTAAAATCAGTTTTGAATACCTTGAGGGGTGTAGGTTCTAGAATGGGGTCATTTTTGGGTGGTTTCTATTATGTTAGCCTCACAAAGTGACTTCAGACCTGAACTAGTCCCTAAAAAGTGGGTTTTTGAAAATTTCTGAAAAATTTCAAGATTCTCTTCTAAACTTCAAAGCTTTGCAACATCCCCCAAAAATAAAATATCATTCCCAAATTAATCCAAACATGAAGTAGACATATGGTTAATGTAAAGTAATAACTATTTTTGTAGGTATTACTATGTATTATAGAAGTAGAGAAATTGAAACTTGGAAATTTGCAATTTTTTTACAAATGTTTGGTAAATTTGGTATTTTTTTTTATAAATAAAAATGAATTTTTTTTACTTCATTTTACCAGTGTCATGAAGTACAATATGTGACGAAAAAACAATCTCAGAATGTCCTGGATAAGTCAAAGCGTTTTAAAGTTATCAGCACTTAAAGTGACATTGTTTAGATTTGCAAAAAATGGCCAAGTCCTTAAGGTGAAATAGGGCTGAGTCCTTAAGGGGTTAAAAGAAGAGGGGAAGATACCAGAAGAGAGAGAGGTTGAAGATTTTAGTTACGTGAGTAGAGGAGGGGAGAGAGACTGGAGGTATGAGGGAATAGGTTCAGTAGTGCATGTGGTAGGGCGAGAAGAAGAGAGCAGCCTGGAGACTTCTTCTTCTGTGACTGGGTCAAATGTGGAGAATGAGCAAGAGGAGATGGGTGGGGGCAAGGGGATCAATGACACTTAGAGGCTGGGAGCAAATTTCCTGTCGGACATTTTCAATTTTGTCTTTGAAATAGATGTATAGTTCTTCAGCACAGAGATCTGTAAAAGGGCCTGTACTTTTGGACTGAGGAGGGAGGGAAAAGTGGCAAAGAGTTTTTTTTCAGATTATTGGATAGATCCAAGGCTCCATTTCCGTGTTATGATCCTTTTCTCTAATATGCAAATAAGGAATTTAGTGCTTTGATTGACAGGGCCAGGCATTGGCAAAGCAGTGAGGGAGGGGCTGGCCACAGTAATTAATGGAGCTTGGGTGCAACAAGAGCAATGATGATGCCCTTATTGCACCAAAGGCCTAATTTGCATATTAAGTGAAAAATATCATAACTTGAGAATAGACCATCGGATCAACAAAAGAAAAATAGCATTTTAATCAAGTGAACCACAGCTATGTGCCTATGCAAACCATTTGATGTACTCCCCTTAATATACTGTATATTCTGGGAAGTACCAGTATAGTTGGTTCTACCATAACTTTCCTCTTCAAAATACATCTAAAAAATTCTGAAATCTAACTACCCAAAAGTTTCATGGTTCTCATAAATCTATCACATACATATAAAGTGATGAAGGCAAATCCTTCAGGAGCAATGTATTAAGATTGGTGTTTTGTCCACCAGTCTTAATTCGAGTTATGCAGGAATCAGATGCATCACAATTTTTAAGAGGTGCACTGGACACATCTCAGGCAGTTCACGTTCCAGAACTGAAATCTATGCTATCTAGAAGCTGGCATAGATTTCAGGTATACTTAATATAGTGCCCTGGAGCAAGGGTTCTTTGGACTATGGACATTTGTTGACATTTTTCCCTGTTGCTACTATGCAAAGCTATCAGCTCCCTACTTCATTGCACTATGAAGGGTTAACTTGCACTGTGATTTTATGCTTTTGTGTGAACTTATACAGTTTTTTTTATATTGGTAAACTTCATTTATATGTTTATTGTAATATATCCAGTCCATTTGCACTGCTATTACACTATAGCTGCCTATGTGACTTTCTGCCTATGCAAAGTTTTGAAGAGAAAAACTGACCTCCTGACTGATTTAACTCTGTTTATGAAGACTTGTTTATGTCTGGAGAAACTGCTTAGCCATTCCCATAGACTTGCACTGAAACTCTGTACAAGTCTATGACAGACTAAAATTGTAACATTGTTTCTGTTTAGGCTGTGCGTCTCCATTTCACCTCTCCCACTAGAAGATTCTAGTTCAGCTAGAAACTGTGTATAAGGAGAGCAGTCAGAGCTCTTAGTTATTTGCAGATAAGGATCAGTATTTAGCAGGAGAGGCTCTACCAGTCTGCAGATAAGGACCAGTGCTTAAAAGAAGTGACTCTGCCAGACTGCATGAGTGACAAGAAGAAGATGCTGAGATGGGGATACTGACCCAGGGAGCCAGCCGGAAGACTTAGCCACAGACCCTGGGCCAAAATATCAGGTTTCTGAGAGAGAGAGGAACAGCTAGCTGAAGCCTTTCCTCAGCATAAACCTTTCTTCTTCCCGGGAAGAGACTGGAGAAGCCAGCTCAGTACCTTTACTGTTTGCACTTGAGTTCCTCCAGTAAAGAAGCAATTTTTTTTTTACTACAGACCTGGACTCCCTGGACTTATTTCCCATTAGGGTGCCCAATGCCATACCACCATAGCTTCCGGAGAGCAGCAACACGTGGTGATACCTCGACAGTGTCTGGTTGGGGGGGGGGGCAACGTAGTGTTGATACCACCCCAAACTTGAGCTCTGCATTTACTCCAAATATGATAAATGTTCAGGGCTCACTTGGAATTTTTTAAAAAGTGGCAAGCATGGTGCTAAGCCCCCAACAAGTCATAAATTTTTCACACAAGTAGGACTTTAGGACTTTTTGACACCAGAAATCTGTCATGCACAGTTTGATAAATTTTCTTTCATCTTTTAGGCTGTAATCCAGAGTCCATATTCCGGATGTGGGTCCTGGCCCGACTGCGAGTTTAGTGATGGGGCTGGGACACACATGTGGAATATAGACTCTGGAAAAAGAGGTGAATCTGGCCTGAAACATATTCTCTGCTTTTATTGACCATCACGTTATAGATATAAATCATATACCCTTTAATAACTCTTGGGCATAAAAATGCAAACAAAAGAACCTATAATAAATAGCCATCTACATTATATGATAAAGCAAATAATCCCACAAATAATTTCTCCAACAGCGGCACATGACTTGATAGAAGCAGAGAGGACTATAGCACTGATCGATCCTCACTTAATCACTCTATCAGGTCAGCTTTACATCAAAGTCTGGATGGCTGAAGCCAGTGCTAGTTTGGCTACACTCTGCAGAGGACATCTGCAAATCATTGTGAGAATCAGTGGAGTACAAATTCATCGCAGTAATGCTCTCTCGAGTTGTGGTTGATATTTCCTGTTTTTTTTTTGGTTTCCTTGGTATCTGACACATTGGACTGCTAAACGCCAGCTGCTCCAACTGAGTCACATTTACAAGGCCTTTGATCAGTTATCTTGTCGTGATTAACCAATTTTTAGATAATTGTTGGAAAAATATTTTTTTTTGTAAACATAAAGCTGAATAAACATTTGTATGGAGTTTTAATTTAATTCATAAAAGTGAGCTACAGGCTATCAACTATAAAGGATAATTCATTTTCATCCGATCTATTCCTCAATGATATAGGGGAAAATATAACTAATTGCACACGCATGTGAAAACCAGCACTTTACAAGTGAAGTTTAACCCATTAATATATAGTTATAAGACCTCAATTACAGCATTTTCGCAAGACTATCAAACAAATCCCCAAAACTTTGGTAGCGAACTTCAGTGGGGCCATGTATAGAGTACATCTGTATGAAAAAAAATACGCAGCAGGCTTCATCACATGCCACATATCAAACCTAGTTTTTCCCTAGAAGAAGTATTTCTAGGTCTACAATTACAAAACTTGGTCCATTAGATGGCTTCCCTCGCAAATCAATATGGCTAATCTTCAAACAACAAGCGGAGTGTCAGCATAAAATACAATGGGGGGAATTTATCACAAGGGGAATATTTGAAGTCAGTTTTCATGAGTCTGCATTGGCATATTTTATCAAATGTTGCATGTTGTTTGATAACTTTGTCTTATCCTTAAACCAAGCGCTTTTGTCTGGTTTAAGCACTTCAGTTTTTCTATTCAAGCCTTCTACTGGAGTGAGATTGTGACTTATTTTGTGACTTAAAAAAAAAAAAAAAAGTCTCAGTGATAGATCTGAAGTGAAACTTATTAGTATAACTAAACATTACCTTTTTCCCCATATTTCAAATCTGGAATGAGTGGTAAAAATGCAAAAAGTCGCAAAAGTCACACAAAGTTTTGCACAAGTGAGGCCCAAAACCCATTTTGCAACTTTTTTAATCCAGAATTCTAGAGTAAAGGTATGTTAAATCAAGGCAAATTACTTTTTGGGCTGTGGACGTCTCTAAAAGGCGTGTTTTTTCTACTCTCCTTCTCCTTCAATCACATAGTCTGTAGGATGCTGTAAGATAAAAGATCCTATTCTGCAAATCAATCCTCTACCCACTTTTCCCAGCTTTTTCCCTTATATGTTTTTTCTCTTTGAGGTCATACCTGGTACACTAAAACCATCCGATCTCGGTAAACTGCGAGCCTTGTCGTAGTTGACAGATTTTATTAGGCTTGTCCTGTAACTTGGCAATATGACCTACAAGTTTCTGTTATAATTTTTTTAACAATTGCATTCAGTTTTATTATCCTCTGTACGTCATCCCAATATGGTGCTTTTTCCATACCAAAACAGCTCACCTTGAACAAAAACAAACATGTAAAAAATTCAAACATGAGAAAAAAGAAATGTCCTCATCTAAAACTCATTTTTGTAGTGACACCCTTTGGAGGTAACATCAAGAATTTTGTAAAAATAATTCATTGAATTTAGAATGATAAAAAGCAAGTGATTTGGCCCTGTGCAAAAAGTCCATCCTGAGGAGATATACAGTTCTTATAAAGTAGCAGCAAAAACTCTGTAGGAGACCAGTGCGGCTAGCCTTTTTTACAACAACCTCTAAAGATTTTATAGGTGTCCCTTATTTGAGTTGCTATTTCCGTGGCTGCTTTCTGATATCACCTAGATTTATTTTGCGGTGTGTTTTTCCAAATACGGTTATTGAGCTGCTTTCTTAGTCTGGTTTTGAAGATGCTTAGAACTTCAGTTATCTTTATGTGCTACATAAATTAACGGGCTAATGGCATGGTTCCTATGCTAGAAATGCTTTGTGTAATGCCATTGCATGGTTCTGCAGGATTGTGACTGGCATACTGATCCTGCACCATGACAAGGAACTGAAGTTACCTGTCACAAAAAAACCCTAAAAACAACACTCACCTTAAGGGCTTATTCACACGACCGTGGTTTGGTTCCGCATCCTAGCTGCATTTTTTTGCAGGTTGGGTGCGGACCCATTCACTTCAATGTGGCCGCAAAAGATGCGGAACAGCACTCCGTGTGCTGTCCGCATCCGTTCCTCAGTTCTGTGGCCCCTCAAAAATTATGAGTCTGGTCCTATTTTTGTCCATGTTGTGGGCAGGAATAGGCATTTCTATAAAGGGCCGTCCATTCTGCAAATTGCGGAAGGCACGCGGGCGGCACCCGTGTTTTGCGGAACAATTTGCGGACCGCAAAATACGGCACGTTCGTGTGAACAAGCCCTAAAGAGCATCTGTCAGCAGAATTGTTCCTATGACACTGCCTGTCCTGCTGCATGTGCACTTTGCAGCTGAAGACATCTGTGTTGGTCAGTGGAGTAAGGTCATATGCCATGTAACTCCTCACAGTTTGATTATTTCAACGGTTGGCCCTCAATAGTAGTCACTGACATTGGCGATAAACTTTATCCTCCTAGAATCCAGTTGTTTTCTGAGCATCACTGGTTTTCCTCAGTAGATGTCTGGCTCACACATTTACTATCCTGTTTGCTCCTTCTAGTTACCATTCCTGGCTTTACATGATTTTAGATTTACATCTAATTCCTTTGGCATGTTGTTCTAGTTTGATTACATCTTGATTAGGCAATTCTTTGCTTCATTTAACTCTGATACCAGGGATCCCTAGTAATGAATGCTCCAGTACTTACATCTCATTATATGCTTGACTATGCTCCTGTTTTAGTACTGCACCTAGTCATCATGTCTAGTCACTTTATATTGGCTTATTTATAGTCTATTGATGGTCTATTCTTGTAGTCCCAGTTAATAATGGACCAAACTTGGAGGCCAAGACCGGCTGGGTACTCAACCAAGTACATTCCTCTTGCTTGTCGCCATTTGTTTTAATCTTAGAGGAGCTATGTCTATTTCAGGAGTGCAAAGCATCAGTAGTACAACCTGCTCTTTAGGAGCAGCTACCTTTTTGATTAAAAGCTCATAAAATAACATTAAAGTGATTTTCCAGGTTCTACATATGGATGCCCTATTCTCACGATAGGTCATCAATATCAGATCAGTGGGAGCCCGACATCTAGCACCCCCACTTATCAGCTGTTTGAAGAGGAGTCGGTGCTCATACAAGCAAGTCTTCCTCTTCAAGATTATCTGTGCTTTGTCTCACTTGCAACATCTGCTCAGTGTCATTACAAATGCCCATCTCATTCAAGTGAATGGAACGAGCAGGTGTAATTACTCTGCGCTGTTTCTACAATTGAAATAACGCACAGGTAATCTTGAAGAAGACGCAGCGCTTGCATGAGCACCGAGTCCTCTTTAAGCAGCTGATCGGCACGGGTGTTGGGAGCCAGAACCCCACCCATCTAATATAGATGATCTATCCTGGGGATAGGTCATCAACATAAACACACTGCACACCCCTTTAGGGCCCCTTTCACATATGCGGTACAGCCTTCCAGCAGGTTGTTCCGACGTAGAATCCCAGGAATCGGACAGACAAAAAACACTGTACATATCAGTTTCTGTCAGGCGAACTATCTGTTGGACCCCATTAACTAATGGGATCCATTAATGGGACCGGCGAGCATTACTGTAGCATCCAGCAATGCCGAATCTGGAGAACTTCGGCAGGCTGTTCTCTGCTGGAACAGCCTGCCAGAATGCTGTGCTACGAACTAGCTTAACTAATTAGATGTTAGTATGTAGAAATGAAATAAGAGGGCCAATTCACTAAGACTGGCATTTCACATGCAGCAAATTTAAGAGGCCCAGGCAATACAATAAAGCCACCTCCCTTAACAGGTCCACTTTAGTAAATACCTAATCTCTCCATGTACTAACAAGCCAGGGGTATCTTTTCTTATGGCTCTGCGTTGTGCTGTTCCTCTATTATCCATTCTAGAAATGTATGGCAACTTGGTGTTACCATTCTCAAAGAGGTGTGTTACTACATAGTCCAGTACTGTCACCTCTGATTAGACAGTATCAGACGTGCACTCCCAACTGGTAACATCAAGTCATTTAATTTGGCAATACATTTCTAGTTGGAAGGGCAGAGGAACAGTACAATGCAGCATTATGAGAAACAATGCGCCAGAATTGTTATATTATAGGGAAATTAGGGAAATACAATTATTTAGATGACAAGTTTCAGCCTTTCTATATACACTCACCTAAAGAATTATTAGGAGCACCTGTTCTATTTCTTTATTAATGTGATTATCTAGTCAACCAATCACATAGCAGTTGCTTCAATGCATGTAGGGTTGTGGTCCTGGTTAAGACAATCTCCTGAACTCCAAACTGAATGTCAGAATGGGAAAGAAAGGTGGGCTACAACAGCAGAAGACCCCACCGGGTACCACTCATTTCCACTACAAATAGGAAAAAGAGGCTACAATTTGCACGAGCTCACCAAAATTGGACTGTTGAAGACTGGAAAAATGTTGCCTGGTCTGATGAGTCTCGATTTCTGTTGAGACATTCAAATGGTAGAGTCCGAATTTGGCGTAAACAGAATGAGAACATGTATCCATCATGCCTTGTTACCACTGTGCAGGCTGGTGGTGGTGGTGTAATGGTGTGGGGGATGTTTTCTGGGCACACTTTAGGCCCCTTAGTGCCAATTGGCCATCGTTTAAATGCCACAGGCTACCTGAGCATTGTTTCTGACCATGTCCATCCCTTCATGACCACCATGTACCCATCCTCTGATGGCTACTTCTAGCAGGATAATGTACCATGTCACAAAGCTCGAATCATTTCAAATTGGTTTCTTGAACATGACAATGAGTTCACTGTACTAAAATGGCTCCCACAGTCACCAGATCTCAACCCAATAGAGCATCTTTGGGATGTGGTGGAACGGGAGCTTCGTGCCCTGGATGTGCATCCCTCAAATCTCCATCAACTGCAAGATGCTATCCTATCAATATGGGTCAACATTTCTAAAGAATGCTATCAGCACCTTGTTGAATCAATGCCACAGTAGAATTAAGGCAGTTCTGAAGGCAAAAGGGGGTCCAACACCATATTAGTATGGTGTTCCTAATAATTCTTTAGGTGAGTGTATAGTTACAAAATGTAATTTAAAAGGAGTCTGTCACCACAATTTGACATTATAGACCGCTTAAATAGCGCTGTAGTATAACTATACATGAGCCAAATGGTACCTTTGTTGTTTTGTTCTGAAGTTCACCAGAAGCAAAAACGCTGTTTTATTCATATGCAAATGAGGGCTCACAAGTGCCCAGGGGCGGCGTTCGGGTGTAAGTGCCCAGGCCACTCTGCCGTCTTCTCACATATCCCCTCCCTGTCATTTGCTGATGATTCATTCCCTTTAGGCCTCATGCACACGGCCGTTGTTTTGGTCCGCATCCGAGCCTCAGTTTTGGCGGCTCGGATGCAGACCCATTCACTTCAATGGGGCCGCAAAAGATGCGGACAGCACTCCTTGTGCTGTCCGCATCCGTTGCTCCGTTCCGTGGTCCGCAAAAAAAATATAACCTGTCCTATTGTCCGCGTTTTGCGGACAAGAATAGGCAGTTATACTAATGGCTGTCCGTGGTGTTCAGCTAATTACGGAACGCATACGGACACCATCCGTGTTTTGCGGATCCACAATTTGCGGACCACAAAACACACAACGGTCATGTGGATGAGGCCTTACTCTGAAGGTTTAGTGTATTGTTTTGTCAAAAGCATGGCTATAGTATAAAGTAACTTATGTACAACAAAAATCATTATACTCCAGGGCATTCAGAGAACAAACCATAGAAGCCTGTAGGGTGCCTTCACACATTTTCAATTGGGAGAAGTCTTTATGCTGAGCATGTTCTGCCGTATTTTTCCACCACATGTGAATGCTCTCTAAACTGAAAGAATCGAAGCCACATATATCAAATCTTTTAATAAAATTCCTCATGATCACAGACACATCCCATCAAAGGTTAAAAAATAACTCACATCAAACATGTAAAGAATGAGACAAATGTAATTTCCAATAAGAGAAAATAATATTGCAAAGACTAGTCAACATTTAAAGGGAATGTGTCATCAGAAAATTAACTATTGTTTAAATAAAGTTTTTATGGTAAACATATTTTTTTACTTTTTTTAATTATCAAGTTTCTATCAATATTACAATATAACAAAATAATAGCAAAGACAGGTGCACTCTGCGGTCTTACTAAACCCTACGGTGTAGGACATGTCTGAGCCCGAGCACCGCGCCAAGGTTTCTCAAGTAGCTCGGGACCTAACACTCACCTACCTGAGCTATATGGGCAATACCAGGAGCCAGTGGGCAAATTACAGGAGCATGAGGCCGACTCACAGACAACTCACCAGTTACCTCCAGCATGTAACCATGCTAGTATCGGGCCTGGGCCTTATCAGCCAGTCTTGAGTGGGACTCGCAGACTCCTCCCTCCTCCCATTGCAAGCATGGTTACATGCTGTAGGTAACTGGCGAGTTGTCTGTGAGTCGGCCTCATGCTCCTGTAATTTGCCCACTGGCTCCTGGTATCGCCCATACGGCTCAGGTAGGTTTAGCGTTAGGTCCCGAGCTACTTGAGAAACCTTGGCGCGGTGCTCGGACTCAGACATGTCCTACACCGTAGGACATGTTGGCTAATCTCTCAATTTTAAAATCAGTTTGAGGGTTTAGTAAGACCGCAGAGTGCACCTGTCTTTGCTATTATTTTGTTACATTGTTATATTGATTATCACATCCACACAATTGCTATCTTGTGTAGGATGTCTATTGTGGTACTTTTGGTTCACTGCGGTCATCCTCCACTGTATGCATTTTTGCTGGGGATCGTCATTAGCAACGGGCCACAAGTGCATGATTTGCTCCCCTATATATATGCATAACTGCATGTGGGTTTGAGCACTTCCTGCTTGTTTAATACCACGCCATTCTTTTCACTCTATCAATATTTAAAAAATCCTAAAACCGTGCAGTTTCCACACTGGCCACTAGGACTAAAATATGTTCCTTGAGAGCAGCCACATGGGCCACAGACACAATAGACAAGAACTCACATCACTGACTTCTATGGAAGAGTTTCCTAGGCATGCTCTGTGACCTGTGCACAGGGAGTAGATAAGCTGTCATATAACGTATTGCGAATGGTGGATTCTCTGTTATCTATATATAGAGGTGTTATCTGTCATTGTAATTCTGATCGTGATGATAATGAGATGACTACCTGAAATTTACCTGAATAGAATAGTAATCCTCAACCTATTATTAGTCCTAGTTGCCACAGCAAAAACTACACTTAAAAAAAAAGAAAACATAGATAGTTACATGGCAAAATAAAACAAAAATCTACCAAATCACAAACTCTAATAGATATGTTTAACATAAAAACGTGAGATAAACAAAAGGTCATTTTCTGATGACACTTTCTCTTTAAAGTGCACGACCATAGCATTCAAAATATATGACTAGCTAGCGTAACAAAAAAGCTATTACCATTACCAGCCATTGATAGCAGGCAGTTATATTTTATGGTACTGATGATGTGGTAAGTTCATAGCAACATACATTAAAAATACTAATTCATTTCCTTTGTTTCATTTGTGTTATTCTTTAGTGAAACATACAAGTAAATTATTGGGACCCAACATTCCCTGGAACATTCATTGGAAGAAGGGGTTGGAAAACAGTTAATTTTTTACTTTATTCTTTGAGAACATTCTTTTCTGCTCCATAATTAACTGGTTCAGCTGTAATTGCAGGGGGACATATGGAAAACATACTATAACTGGAAGGAACAAAATGTTTATGAATTATAGTCCTTTTAATACCCCATTAATTTCATTCAGATTGGCCGTGATGAAAACCAGCTTTACAGAAGTTATCATAAAGTTACTTGAGGTTAGTCTGTGCATGTTTACCTTAATGTTATAAGGTGTGAGGGTTTAGGGTCAGTTTCTTATACAGTATATGGCTGCAAAGGCCAAATGTACAACAAATAGGCATGTTAATAAAATACAAGGGGTTTACCTGTTTTTCTTACAGTTCCCCACGTATAAGAAAAAAAGTACAATAAAAATTCCGAGTACTTTTGTGAGGTTGTGTGAGAATTTACATGTGTTGGATTTTTTTTCCTTGGTGCAGCTATACCGGCAGACTCTCATCAAATTTACTCTATGGCCCCTTTCACATGGGCAAGATTTCCGCGCGGGTGCAATGCATGGGTTGAACGCATTGCACCCGCACTGAATCCGGACCTATTCATTTCTATGGGGCTGTGCACATGAGCGGTGATTTTCACACATCACTTGTGCGTCGCGTGAAAATCGCAGCATGCTCAATTTTGTGCGTTTTTCACGCAACGCAGGCCCCATAGAAGTGAATAGGTTAACAGCGTTAACCAAGCAAGTGTGGATGCGGTGCGATTTTCATGCACGGTTGCTAGGAGACGATCGGGATGGGGACCCGATCTTTATTATTTTCCCTTATAACATGAGGAATAGGACCTTTGATGACGTCACATGGTGATGGATCATGTGACGGACCATGTGATGAGCGTAGTGACGTCATCAAAGGTCCTATTCCTCACAGAAGAAGACAGAAGAGATGCCGACTGCGCGAACAAGTGGATTAAGGTGAGTTAAATTATTATTTCTTTTTAACCCCTCCAACCCCATTGTACTATGCATTCTGTTCTCAGAATGCTATTATTTTCCCTTATAACCATGTTATAAGGGAAATTAATACAATCTACACAACCTTGAACCCAAACCTGAACTTCTGTGAAGAAGTTCGGGTCTGGGTACCACATTCAGTTTTTTATCACGCCCGTGCAAAACGCATTGCACCCGCGCGATAAAAACTGAACAACGGAACTCAATCGCAGTCAAAACTGACTGCAATTGCGTACCTACTCGCGCGTGTTTGCTGCAACGCATCTGGACCTTATCCGGACATGCTCGTGTGAAAGAGGCCTATGGATGCAGGTATGCCGATGGGTTGCTAGTACGGTAGACTTGCAGTTTTTTCATTTAATTGCATTAATGGGCATAAATCATGTGACATACATTATATCGTATAGATAGATATGAAGGCTGAACAAGGAGCCATTAGGCCTTATGGCAAACCTTGAAATGGAGTCTCACTCCTCTATATTCAACTTCAGCAACAAGTTCAAAGCTAAAAAGCTTACATTTAAACATGAGCATATCAACTCGAAACAAACTGAATTTCAGGTCAATTCTGAATCTGAATTTTTGGCAAATAAATTCAGGTGATTTTCTCAAAACAGCATCAGCTATTTTTCGGAAAGATGAATATAGAGGATGACTCCAGGCAGTGTGTGTGTGTATACACACCAGAAGCCATTTGGCGCCAAAAATGTAAAATTTTATAAGCTATTTTTTAATGTAAAAAATGCTAAAGTGCCATTTGTTTTTAAAGAGGCTGTTTGTTACAACCTGCAGCCACAAGTTTAGCCACAGCCCCATCTATATCGCTGTCCCTTTAAGTTGTATAAAGTCCTAAGAGTTACCAAAATTTCATCCATAACTTTCAAGTGCAATTGGAGCACTTTCGATTTGGAGATTTGATCTGAATCTCCTGACCAATTCGGCCAAATCAAGTCCAAATAGAGTTTCAAAAAAATTCGCTCATCACTACTTATGATAATGTTGGTCACCATTCTTTGCCATGTGTGGTTTCCCAATACACTGGCATAATGCACAAAGTGTTGACACAATACAGGAATAATGCACTCAGTGATGTCACCAGCAGTTGTGTACATAGACCTGGACCCCTCATTAGGGGGCTGTGTTTTGTCACCCAGGATATAACGGCCTGGTGTTGGTTTGCATGATACTTGTTTGCTGGCAATGAAGTTTAGCACAAATTCTGACCACCTTTATAGAAAAAAAGGGATGAACCCAACCAGGAGTCCCCTTTCTTCAAATGCTCTACAGCAGGCATGCTCAACCTGCGGCCCTCCAGCTGTTGCAAAACTACAACTCCCATCATTCCCTGACAGCTATCATCCTACAGAAGGGCATTGTGGGAGTTGTAGTTTTACAACAGCTGGAGGGCCACAGGTTGAGCATCCCTGCTCTACAGAATCTGCATAGTCTGCCTCTATCATTTGTATCTCTGTCACAGCATATCAATTATTCACAGTAATGTCACAGTAAATGAATAATAAACTAAATAAGGACACAGCACAGGAATCATGCACACAGTAATTGTACAGGTTTGGGGTGATGCCACATACTCCAGAATCCTTACAATGTGCCAAAGAAGCAGTGCACATGCCGTGTGCAACAAGTGCTTATTTCCCAACAATGGACTGCCGACCATGTAAGCTGGCCTTTACAGATAGCAAGATGCTCCACAGAGATCACAGAGGATAAATCATTGTGATAAATGTGCCATATATTCAGACTGCTTCCTCTGTTTATGCTGTTTAAATATTAGACAGCAATGATAAATCGGGCCTATTGAGTTCAAATTCTAGGGACATCTGTGATGTTACTGTACAGGAATAATACAAACAGTAATATCACAGTACAGGAATAATGCACAATGTGATGTCACAGTACAAGGACAGTGCACACAGTTATATAACGGTGGGTTCACATTACGTTTTATGCCTCCCTTTGACGTATACCTTGGGGAAAAAAAAGATACAAAAACGCAGCACACCACATTCTTGCATCCTGCACAATCCAGTAAAACTGTTACTTTTTTTGTTTCTTTTTGTTTTTACAATGGAACTCTATGGTGAACGGATGCCACTGTATGGCATCAGTCTGAGGCATCCGTAACATATACATTTTTTATATATGTTAAACGGATGGGAAAAATGTGATGTGAACCCATCCTAACATCACAGGTATAATGCACATTATGATATCTTAGCGCAAGAATAATAAAGACAATAAAAAAAATAATACCAAGCACGTAGTGACATCATAGTACAAAATAGTACAAAATGACAAATCGGTGGACTGATTTGATTCTGATCTGAATCAATTCTACCTGAATAGAAAGTATTCCAACTGGCCTGAACATTTTTGTATGACACGCTGAGATCTCAAACGACTTATTTTTTTCTCTCTAATCTCTTGCTTTCTTTCTGTATGGTCTTATTCATTTCTCTCCCGACAAAATTTGCCCAAATCAAATGACCAAAAATTTGGATTTGGATGCAATTCAAATTTTTTTAACAATTTGGATTGAATCCAGTTTATTTAAAATCAATTCACTCAAGTCAACCATACCTATCAATAGCAACCAGTGAATAGGTAACATAGAACAAGGCGACTCTATCGAACCACCCAATCCATTATATTAAGTACCACAGTTTATTCCTGAATCGAAATAAAAAAAATATTGCAGAAATACAAGAAGTCATGAAAAAATATATGTTTTCAACAAGTGCAAAATGGGAGATTTGTATATCTAGAGGCTTCAGTTTCAAAAAGTCTGAACTAAGCCTTTGAAAACTTTCCTAAACCTTCCATGGATCTACAGAATGATCCTCAAAATGCAAGAGGCTTTCACAAAGTGCTGCAATCAATGGAGGGTCATTAACCATATCATTTTCACATTAGCTAAAATGTTTTCATGAATAGAAAGCTTCATGCAGGTGTACACAGCATGAGCGGAGACTAAATGATTGAAAACAAACTTCAGCACAGAAAATGAAAATGGCCACCACAAACAGCGTTAACCAAGGTAAAACATGACTGGGGCTGCGTCGCCTCTTCAAACACTAGATTATAAATGTCAAGCTTGTACACTTGTTCTGTCATAGCCCCTTTCTAGTTTCTTCCCAGACCACCTGTGTAAATAGCTAGGACACTTAAAATTCCTGACATAACTCGAGAGAGATGGAAATCACAGACAAAACCCCGACTTTCTAAATTGTGCTTTATTGTGTTGAAACTGAAATTATTTCCAGTTGTATTAGGTTCTTTTCATACTCCATAAAAGTGGTAAATTGACAGAGTGCAAATGGGCACAATAGGAGAGATTTATTAAAACTGGTGTAAAGTAAAACTGACTTAATTGCCCAAAGCAACCAATCAGATTCCACCTTTTATTTTTCAGAACGCCTTTGAAAAATTAAAGGTGGAATCCGATTGGTTGTTATGGGCAATTAAACCAATTTTCCTGTTCACCAGTTTTGATAAAACTCCCCCCTAAGTGAGAAAGGTGCCTAAGGGATTTCAGTAAATTATAATTCCCTAATATATTGGATACTTCATGAAAAAAAAAAAAAAAAAAAAAAAGTTTTTTTTTGCCTTCCTCTGGATCAACTTGCAGGATGACAGGCCGAACTGGACGGACAAATGTCTTTATTTGACTATGTTTAAAGGGCTTCTGTCACCCCACTAAACAGTTTTTTTTTGTGTACTTATAATTAGGGATGAGCGAACCCGAACTGTATAGTTTGGGTTCGTACCGAATTTTGGGGTGTCCGTGACACGGACCCGAACCCGAACATTTTCGTAAAAGTCCGGGTTCGGGTTCGGTGTTCGTCGCTTTCTTTGCACTTTTTGAAAGGCTGCAAAGCAGCCAATACAACAAGCGTCATACTACTTGCCCCAAGAGGCCATCACAGCCATGCCTACTATTGGCATGGCTGTGATTGGCCAGTGCAGCATGTGAACTAGCCTCTATTTAAGCTGGAGTCACGTAGCGCCGCACGTCACTCTGCTCTGATCAGTGTAGGGAGAGGTTGCAGTTTCTGCTGTATCAGGCCTACTTTAAATTTATCCCTGAAAGGGTATATTAGATTCAAGGTGCACATAGGGTCATTCTCAATAACTTCACACACACGCTACTGTGCATATCCCAGTCTAATTCTGTCCGTAAACGTATACCTGTCACCCAGCGCCTAAATAATAGGCCTCAAATTTATAGTCAGCTAAATCTGTGGTTACTGCTGTGCCTGTATTAGTGTAATACGGTACCTAAATAGATAGCCAGATAGTGTTAGGTGTCTGTAAAAAAAGGCCTGAATTTGAATTCAATACATTGGGCCAAATAATATTTTTGTTGTTGTGGTGAACGATAACAATGAGGAAAACATCTAGTAAAGGACGCGGACATGGTCGTGGTGGTGTTAGTGGACCCTCTGGTGCTGGGAGAGGACGTGGCCGTTCTGCCACAGCCACACGTCCTAGTGTACCAACTACCTCAGGTCCCAGTAGCCGCCATAATTTACAGCGATATTTGATGGGGCCCAATGCCGTTCTAAGGATAGTAAGGCCTGAGCAGGTACAGGCATTAGTGCATTAGTCAATTGGGTGGCCGACAGTGGATCCAGCACGTTCACATTATCTCCCACCCAGTCTTTTGCAGAAAGCGCACAGATGGCGTCTGAAAACCAAGCCCATCAGTCTGTCACATCACCCCCATGCATACCAGGGAAACTGTCTGAGCCTCAAGTTATGCAGCAGTCTCTTATGCTGTTTGAAGACTCCGCTGGCAGGGTTTCCCAAGGGCATCCACCTAGCCCTTCCCCAGCGGTGGAAGACATAGAATGCACAGAC
The DNA here is from genome assembly GCF_014858855.1 of Bufo gargarizans. NCBI lineage: Eukaryota > Metazoa > Chordata > Amphibia > Anura > Bufonidae > Bufo > Bufo gargarizans. The sequence continues at coordinate 346,414,043 of NC_058084.1, read as the reverse complement.
GCACAACCACTTATGTTTCCTGATGATGAGGACATGGGAATACCACCTCAGCACGTCTCTGATGATGACGAAACACAGGTGCCAACTGCTGCATCTTTCTGCAGTGTGCAGACTGAACAGGAGGTCAGGGATCAAGACTGGGTGGAAGACGATGCAGGGGAGGATGAGGTCCTAGACCCCACATGGAATGAAGGTCGTGCCACTGACTTTCACAGTTTGGAGGAAGAGGCAGTGGTGAGACCGAGCCAACAGCGTAGCAAAAGAGGGAGCAGTGGGCAAAAGCAGAACACCCGCCGCCAAGAGACTCCGCCTGCTACTGACCGCCGCCATCTGGGACCGAGCACCCCAAAGGCAGCTTCAAGGAGTTCCCTGGCATGGCACTTCTTCAAACAATGTGCTGACGACAAGACCCAAGTGGTTTGCACGCTGTGCCATCAGAGCCTGAAGCGAGGCATTAACGTTCTGAACCTTAGCACAACCTGCATGACCAGGCACCTGCATGCAAAGCATGAACTGCAGTGGAGTAAACACCTTAAAAACAAGGAAGTCACTCAGGCTCCCCCTGCTACCTCTTCTGCTGCTGCCGCCTCGGCCTCTTCTGCTGCTGCCGCCTCGGCCTCTTCCTCCGCCTCTGGAGGAACGTTGGCACCTGCCGCCCAGCAAACAGGGGATGTACCACCAACACCTCCGTCACCAAGCATCTCAACCATGTCACACGCCAGCGTTCAGCTCTCCATCTCACAAACATTTGAGAGAAAGCGTAAATTCCCACCTAACCACCCTCGATCCCTGTCCCTGAATGCCAGCATTTCTAAACTACTGGCCTATGAAATGCTGTCATTCAGGCTGGTGGACACAGACAGCTTCAAACAGCTCATGTCGCTTGCTGTCCCACAGTAGGTTGTTCCCAGCCGGCACTACTTCTCCAAGAGAGCCGTGCCTTCCCTGCACAACCAAGTATCCGATAAAATCAAGTGTGCACTGCGCAACGCCATCTGTGGCAAGGTCCACCTAACCACAGATATGTGGACCAGTAAGCACGGCCAGGGATGCTATATCTCCCTAACTGCACACTGGGTAAATGTAGTGGCGGCTGGGCCCCAGGCGGAGAGCTGTTTGGCGCACGTCCTTCCGCCGCCAAGGATCGCAGGGCAACATTCTTTGCCTCCTGTTGCCACCTCCTCCTACTCAGCTTCCTCCTCCTCTTCTTCCACCTGCTCATCCAGTCAGCCACACACCTTCACCACCAACTTCAGCACAGCCCGGGGTAAACGTCAGCAGGCCATTCTGAAACTCATATGTTTGGGGGACAGGCCCCACACCGCACAGGAGTTGTGGCGGGGTATAGAACAACAGATCGACGAGTGGTTGCTGCCGGTGAGCCTCAAGCCCGGCCTGGTGGTGTGCGATAATGGGCGAAATCTCGTTGCAGCTCTGGAACTAGCCGGTTTGACGCACATCCCTTGCTTGGCGCATGTGCTGAATTTGGTGGTGCAGAAGTTCATTCACAACTACCCCGACATGTCAGAGCTGCTGCATAAAGTGCGGACCGTCTGTTCGCGCTTTCGGCGTTCACATCCTGCCGCTGCTCGCCTGTCTGCGCTACAGCGTAACTTCGGCCTTCCTGCTCACCGCCTCATATGCGACGTGCCCACCAGGTGGAACTCCACCTTGCACATGCTGGACAGACTGTGCGAGCAGCAGCAGGCCATAGTGGAGTTTCAGCTGCAGCACGCACGGGTCAGTCGCACTGCGGAACAGCACCACTTCACCACCAATGACTGGGCCTCCATGCGAGACCTGTGTGCCCTGTTGCGCTGTTTCGAGTACTCCACCAACATGGCCAGTGGCGATGACGCCGTTATCAGCGTTACAATACCACTTCTATGTCTCCTTGAGAAAACACTTAGGGCGAATATGGAAGAGGAGGTGGCCCAGGAGGAGGAGGAGGAGGAGGAGGAGGAAGAGGGGTCATTTTTAGCACTTTCAGGCCAGTCTCTTCGAAGTGACTCAGAGGGAGGTTTTTTGCAACAGCAGAGGCCAGGTACAAATGTGGCCAGCCAGGGCCCACTACTGGAGGACGAGGAGGACGAGGATGAGGAGGAGGTGGAGGAGGATGAGGATGAAGCATGGTCACAGCGGGGTGGCACCCAACGCAGCTCGGGCCCATCACTGGTGCGTGGCTGGGGGGAAACGCAGGACGATGACGATACGCCTCCCACAGAGGACAGCTTGTCCTTACTCCTGGGCAGCCTGGCACACATGAGCGACTACATGCTGCAGTGCCTGCGCAACGACAGCAGAGTTGCCCACATTTTAACGTGTGCGGACTACTGGGTTGCCACCCTGCTGGATCCACGGTACAAAGACAATGTGCCCATCTTACTTCCTGCACTGGAGCGTGATAGGAAGATGCGCGAGTACAAGCGCACATTGGTAGATGCGCTACTGAGAGCATTCCCAAATGTCACAGGGGAACAAGTGGAAGCCCAAGGCCAAGGCAGAGGAGGAGCAAGAGGTCGCCAAGGCAGCTGTGTCACGGCCAGCTCCTCTGAGGGCAGGGTTAGCATGGCAGAGATGTGGAAAAGTTTTGTCAACACGCCACAGCTAACTGCACCACCACCTGATACGCAACGTGTTAGCAGGAGGCAACATTTCACTAACATGGTGGAACAGTACGTGTGCACACCCCTCCACGTACTGATGGTTCGGCCCCATTCAACTTCTGGGTCGCTAAATTGTCCTCGTGGCCAGAGCTAGCCTTTTATGCCTTGGAGGTGCTGGCCTGCCCGGCTGCCAGCGTTTTGTCTGAACGTGTATTCAGCACGGCAGGGGGCGTCATTACAGACAAACGCAGCCGCCTGTCTACAGCCAATGTGGACAAGCTGACGTTCATAAAAATGAACCAGGCATGGATCCCACAGGCCCTGTCCATCCCTTGTGCAGATTAGACATTAACTACCTCCCCTTAACCATATATTATTGTACTCCAGGGCACTTCCTCATTCAATCCTATTTTTATTTTCATTTTACCATTATATTGCGAGGCAACCCAAAGTTGAATGAACCTCTCCTCTGTCTGGGTGGCGGGGCCTAAATATATGACAATGGACTGTTCCAATGTTGGGTGACGTGAAGCATGATTCTCTGCTACGACATGCAGACTGATTCTCTGCTGACATGAAGCCAGATTCTCTGTTACTGGACCTCTCTCCTCTGCCTGGGTGCCTGGGCCTAAATATCTGACAATGGACTGTTCCAGTGTTGGGTGACGTAAAGCATGATTCTCTGCTATGACATGCAGACTGATTCTCTGCTGACATGAAGCCAGATTCTCTGTTACGGGACCTCTCTCCTCTGCCTGGGTGCCTGGGCCTAAATATATGACAATGGACTGTTCCAGTGGTGGGTGACGTGAAGCCTAAATCTCTGCTATGACATGCAGACTGATTCTCTGCTGACATGAAGCCAGATTCTCTGTTACGGGACCTCTCTCCTCTTCCTGGGTGCCTGGGCCTAAATATCTGACAATGGACTGTTCCAGTGTTGGGTGACGTAAAGCATGATTCTCTGCTATGACATGCAGACTGATTCTCTGCTGACATGAAGCCAGATTCTCTGTTACGGGACCTCTCTCCTCTGCCTGGGTGCCTGGGCCTAAATATATGACAATTGACTGTTCCAGTGGTGGGTGACGTGAAGCCTGATTCTCTGCTATGACATGCAGACTGATTCTCTGCTGACATGAAGCCAGATTCTCTGTTACGGGACCTCTCTCCTCTTCCTGGGTGCCTGGGCCTAAATATCTGACAATGGACTGTTCCAGTGTTGGGTGACGTAAAGCATGATTCTCTGCTATGACATGCAGACTGATTCTCTACTGACATGAAGCCAGATTCTCTGTTAAGGGACCTCTCTCCTCTGCCTGGGTGCCTGGGACTAAATATCTGACAATGGACTGTTACAGTGGTGGGTGACGTGAAGCCAGATTCTCTGCTATGGGACCTCTCTCCAATTGATATTAGTTAATTTTTATTTATTTTATTTTAATTTTTATTCATTTCCCTATCCACATTTGTTTGCAGGGGATTTACCTACATGTTGTTGCCTTTTGCAGCCCTCTAGCTCTTTCCTGAGCTGTTTTACAGCCTTTTTAGTGCCAGAAAATTCGGGTCCCCATTGACTTCAATGGGGTACGAGTTCGGGACGAAGTTCGGGTCGGGTTTGGATCCCGAACCCGAACATTTCCGGGAAGTTCGGCCGAACTTCTCGAACCCGAACATCCAGGTGTTCGCTCAACTCTACTTATAATCCCTATACTGCGATTTATCCATACATAATGTAATTAATCATTTTGGTTCAGTAGATTCTGCTAAAAACGTACTTTTATGCTAATTACCTGTCTACCAGCAAGTAGCCGCATCCTCCTATCGTAAAGACGCCCCCTCAGCATGTTGATTGACAGGGCAAGCAAACGCGATTGTCCTCTGGCTGGCCCTGTCTGCTATCAAGATCTCGCGCCTGCGCCGTAACGGTATTCAGTCGGCGCAGGCGCACTGAGAGGCGGACGCTCGATCGGCCGCTCCATCCTCAATGCGCCTGCGCCGATGACGTCATCAAGTTCACCCGGAAGAGAAGACGCTGGCGTCTTCTCTTCCAGGTGTAATTGATGACGTCATCGGCGCAGGCGCATTGAGGATGGAGCGGGCGGCTGAGCGAGCGTCCGCCTCTCAGTGCGCCTGCGCCGACTGAATACCGTTACGGCGCAGGCGCGAGATCTTGATAGCAGACAGGGCCAGCCAGAGGACAATCGCGTTCGCTTGCCCTGTCAAACATGGTGGTGGGAACCTAATGCTTTGGGGGTGTTTTTCAGCCAATGGACCAAGGAACCTAATCACAGTAAATGGTACCATGAAAAAAGAGCAATACATGAGGATTCTCAACGACAACATCAGGCATTCTGCAGAGAAACTTGGCCTTGGGCACCAGTGGACATTTCAGCATGACAATGACCCAAAACACACAGCAAAAGTGGTGAAGAAATGGTTAGCAGACAACAACATTAACGTTTTGGAGTGGCCCAGCCAGAGTCCAGACTTGAATCCAATTGAGAATCTGTGGAGAGTTGCATGCAACATTCGGTGGCGGCCTTTGCCGATGATATGTTGCTGATTCTGTCTGATCCTGTCACCGCCTTCCCAGAGATCTTAAAACTATTGCATGATTTTGGCCACTTGTCCAATTTTAAAATAAATCTCCCCAAGTGCTAAGCTATGGGAATTAATGTACCATCTAGCACCATTTCCTTACTGTCTACCACCTTCCCCTTCAAATGGGCATCATCACATAGAAATATCTAGGAGTTAATATATCTAGAGATCCCAGCCAATTATTTCATTTAAACTACTCTGCCCTTTTATCTGACATCCGTGTACAATTAATGGATTTAAAGATTCCCTACCTTTCTTGGATAGGTAGGAAAAACCTATTAAAAACTTATGTTCTCCCTAGATTACTTTACCTTCTTCAGACCCTGCCAATCTCCCTGCCCAAACCATATCTGTTGCAAGTGCGTAGACTTTTTTCTTCCTTTATTTGGAAAAAGACTAAACCTCGTGTATCTTACAACTTACTATCCCAGCCAATTTCTAGGGGGGGAGGGGGGGGGGGGGGTGGTATGCCTGATGTACAGAATTATTATCAAGCCAACTTACTGATGTTACACTCAGAAATACTGAACCCTTATTCTCGTAAATTGGGTTGTCATATAGCTAACTGCACATGGGACCCATCTGAACTGGCTAGACTATGGGTAGCCCCGCCCTCCAACACTGTTGCCAAAAAATTGAAGCCTACATATCTGGGAATTTGCAGTGCCTGGAACAGGGTATCCCCCCTCTTCGAGCTCCCCCGGGGTCCTTCTCCATTCATGCCCATCCGCTTGGTTCCTTATTATCGAAATGTTGGGTATAGAGATGTTCTTAACTTGTGGCCCAGCTTTGGTAACGCGGCTGTGGGGGATGTATTGAAGGGTAACGTAATTCCGAAGCTGCATGATTTAGGGGAATCCTATAACACGAGCAAGTGGTCACACTTGCACTACCTTCACTTTAGTACCATATGTAAGGATTATCTAGTCAAAGCTCAAAAAGATTATATTCCCTCTTGGTATGGCACCATTCTACAATCCCCCAGCCACAGACATAAACTACTCTCCTTTTTTTATAATAAGTTACTTGAAACTAGGATGGTGGAGAAGCCTTTCTATATCAGACAATTGGAGGCTTATCTGGAAGTAAGCTTCACCGAATCAGAGGTAGATAGGATTCTTAGCCATTCACACGTTTTTTCCCGTTGCATAACAACGCAGGAAAATGCTTTTAAACTAGTTACTTAGTGGTACCGTACCCCAGATCTGTTGAATAAAATGTTTCCTTCTGTGTCGGAGGCCTGTAAGGGCACAGCTCTGCATGTTTGGTGGTCGTGCCCTGGGTTTCGCCCGTTCTGGAATGATGTGACTAACGAAATTAAGGGATTATGCCCAGCTGGCACGACTCTTACGCCCAAAGCTGGGAATCCTTGTCGCACAATAAATACTTAATTACCTGGGCATCGTGGCTTCAGAAGTCCCAGAGGTCATCCCTAGATCCTTAATTCTGGTCTCTGATCGCCCCATATGTTTTTACTGTCTGCTCAGCCCTCTATCCTCTTCGTAACTTGGTTCTGATGTCTGTATAACTCACTTATTCACTTGAAGGGCTATTAATTATCAGGCTCAACTCAATGTCAATGGTTGTGTGGCTATTTGTAAAGCTGTAACTTTTATACATGTGTCTAATGCTTTTATGATCCAGGGCCATGTTGCCCTATTTTTGATTAATGTTTATGTATGTCTCTCCTACCTCAATAAACAGAAATTTTAAAGAAAGAGAATCTGTGGAGGGAGCTAAAGATCAGGGTGATGGCAAGAAGACCCTCCAACCTGAGATTTTGAGCTCATTGCTAAGGATGAATGGGCAAAAATACCTGTGGAGACATGCAAAAAGCTGGTCTGCAATTATAGGAAGCGTTTGATTGCTGTAATAGCCAATAAAGGCTTTTCTATTGATTATTGAGAAGGGTATGAATAATTTTGGACTGGACACTTTTTGCTCAAATGTAAATAAAAGCTGAGAAATGTTTTTTTTCCCCCACAATAATGCCTCTTGTACATTGTCTTATTATATTTTGGGAGACACCGATGTCATTTCCCATCAAAAAATTACTTGCTGGTTGAATAAAAGTAACTTTAAGTCAAAATTTTCATTAGTCAAGAGGTCCAATTTTTTGGGTAAAACAGTATATTAATGTTAATTAACTTAGCGTATATATGAAATTATTATTTGCTGCTTCCTTGTTTTTCTTAAACTGAGTCTGTCACCTCCCCCAAGCCCTGCATGAAAAGTACTGCTGCCCCTGACTCCAGATCACTAATCAATATATGTATACTCAACCCTCTTCCTTCACTGTGCACCTGCAAACTGACTCTGAAATACATTGCGAGGACTCATGAGCATACACATACATTGGAGAGGACTCCAGGAAGAGTCCTCTCAATGCACTCCAGCAGGGGTACCATTACTATTTGTGTAATACTGCACTTCACAGAGCTCAGGGGTGGTGACAGATTTACTTTAATTGTTAAATCGATTATCCCATGACTAATGTAAAAAATGAAAATCAGACATAAAATACATGATAACCTCTTTCTAATAAAGCTAGAACCAGCCCTGTACCTCACATGGATCCAGAGATCTCCACATTCATTGCTCTGCTACATTTATATCAAGCTGACAGCTCAAGGGGAGTGTCTTTCCTGCTGCATCTCAGGGGGCGTGCCCATGCGCTCCCTATCACAGCTCAGGGGGCGTGTCCATGCTCTCCCTATCACAGCTCAGAAGGCAGTTAAGGGATGAAATTGAGCATGTGCGGCCATCTCAGTGAGCAGGACAAAGAAATAAGAAAAGAAAAACAGCAGGTGGCGCTATACAGACACATTTTATTGAATAACTCAGTGGCTATGCTACATGTTTAATTACATGCAATTACAAAAGCATTAAGATCCAGGTGAAAACTGTAGAATATTTTTGGTGGGACAGCCCCTTAAATTATTGGAGAACATGACTATTAACCTAAAATAGCTTTTCAGAATGTTTTTTATAGACATCCAAAATGATTGTTTAACTATAGATGTAAGAGGGTTGAGTTAAAGGGAACCTGTCACCTAAAAAACCAGCAGTATGTTCCTAAAGATCCTTTTCTTCCTCCAGCCAGATACACCAAAATCTTGAAAAACTGACTTTAATCCCCTGCACACGCTATGTCACAGCAGAGTTTGAAGTCAAGGGGGCAGTGGCCTCCTCGCTTCAAGTCAAGATAACCACGCCCCCTTTCCATGCCCCTTTGCTTTTGATTGCTTTTTCAAGATTTTGGTGCATCTGGTCGGAGGAAGAAAAGGATCTTTAGGGACATACTGGTGGCTACTTTAAGGTAATGCTGGCGGTTTGGGAGGCGTTTTTTAGGTGACAGGTTCCCTTTAAAATCTTATTATATCAATCTGATGTGGGTCCAGTAAAATAATAACTTACTGTAAGGTAAACTACGAAGGTCATCATCTGGAAACACATACAGCAAATGGACCAGAACAGTGGCCACTGTGTAGAGACAGACACCGTCAGATCATGGCCAGATAAGTAAATGACACTAACCTCACTTTCATCAACCTTTCCAATCCTGTGCTGCTGCAGCCAGGGAGGTATTGTTAAGGTTGCAAAGGTCATACCTTGCATACCGCTACAGTCAATCACTGGCTTTAGTGGGCTTGGGCTGTACATTGCTGGGCCCACTGGCTGCATCCTGGGGAAGAGGAAAGAGCAGTAGAACGGCATCTGACGGGTTGGTGAAGGTGAAGTAAGTTATTTTATTATTGCACCGGCCCTACAACACATTAGTATAATAAAATAAACTTGAAAAAAAAACCTTTAAAGATATCTCTCTCTTCATTTCCTGAAAGTGTGGAATGAAGTGCCCTGCCTTTAACATGCACTTGAATAGCTTGTTTAATACTGGAATGCATGCGTTTTATTTTATTGCTCTGCCCGGTCAACGAATCAATAAATCTCACCGGTTTGGATGTGCTAAACAAAAAGCACTCACAATAATACAACATAAGAAATGAAAAGTAGCAGAACAGATGTTCCACACCTTATGTAAACAACCAGTGGTGGGAGTTGCAAGTGCATAAAAATCTAGGTCCTATAAAGTTTCAGCAAGCAACGTGAGGGTGCGTCGTAAGTTTTAACAAGGGCGAACTAAGCCAAATGTTGCTGGCTGCTTCACTGGTCACTGTTATTCATCTTTAGTGCAATATATCAACAACTTGTTCAACTTTACCATTCTGGAATAATTTAGGCCAGGGCTTTGGCTTTTTTTGTTCAGTTCAACAAACACGGATCTATTTTATACACCAGTTGCTGCATTTCTAAATGTCTCACAAGAAGGGTAGGTTTTCTAAGAGGTAAAACTTACTAGTTAAAGTGGAACTCCACCCATGAAAAATGAAATTTCAGGTTTGTCTGAAACGGGTCCAGCAATTGAAGAAGTTTAAGTTATGAGTTCAGAAAATATTGTGCCATTTCAGATGTAATGTATGCAGCCTTATAAATGCTGCTGTCCCTTAAATTTATGGAGAGTGGGAGTAGGAAAGTAGATGGGAAATACTTTTCTTATGAATAATTAGATCCATAACTATCCAACATAGCCTATCTTACAGGGTGCCAGGAGAGGGAAAAGAAAAACTTTGCACGCTGCTCGTCATGGTGAACAGTAGTAGTATAGAGGTGTGCAGGTTTAAACATATTTGATGCCAGAATAATGCATTTCAGGGCCAAACAAGCTCCTTCGTCAGACAGCGTGGTTAAACAGTGCACCCTGTCCATCTATAGACAACCATTCATATCAATGTCCACCATGTAATCCTGCATTTCTCCATCAGCAGCCATGATTGCAACGGGCAGACAGTAACAATTGATCCAGACTTGCAGTGATCAGCTGTTGATGCCAAGCTTACATATGTTGTCTTCATGAGGTGCGTGGAGGTGTCTAAATTATGCAGTTTGCTGGAGTACGTCTCTCTTATGTGTGATTTTCATTAAAGTTTTAGGTAATGTTCCTATTTTGTTAAATTCCATATTAAGGCTGCCATTTTTTTTCAAAGATACCCAGATGGAACATTAAAATGATTACATTAATTAAAGGGCACCTGTTACTCAGAGAGTCCGGTTCAGATGAGGAAAAGAATAATCCAATAAGGGTAACCAAGAGGTTCTTTTGTTTGGAAGAAGCCAGAGGAGCTACAGAGATAAGGTTTATAACCTCCCCCAGTTCCCTTGCAATTTTGGAGTATGCATGTGTGGAGAGAGGGAGGTTGACTTTGACAAGAGATCTTATACTGCTGGAAATGCCTTGAAATGGATGGGTTTTTAACTAGACAACTAACTGTTAGGCCTCGTAAAGTATTACAAGGTTTAAAGTCAGTCAAACACATGAGTGGTGGCAGGAATGTCTCAGATCAGTCGTTGAGCCACCCACCATTCATGTGAATGATGTGACCATCTAGACTAAAGTGGAAAATCAGGGAGGTACAAAAAAAAAACTAAAACAATAGAGTGGGCTTGTGCAAAGTGGCAAAATGATTGCATTTGGATGATCATGGCACACACTTTCATTTTTATAATGGGCAAAAAAATCTAGCCTAACCGATCAAATTTTTGTCAAGCAACAGTCTGCCGTTGGTTATCATGAACAATTGTCCGTGTGTAATTTCTAAAAGACCGTTGCAGTACCCCAGACCTGGTGGTATCGCAATTGTTTAATGTTTTTATATGTAATGTATTGTATTTTCATGGTCATACCATTTGTTTTATCAGAGGAGGTTATGGTTGGCATTGCTTGCCAGGAACAGGGCTAACCACTCTGTTCTACCCCTTTTGGAAGGAGGGGGAGTTTCAGTCTAGCTAGAGAAAGATGAAAAGAGGGTTCCTGTTCTGATAGAAGGGGAGTGAGGAAGCACATGCAGAGCTCCTACTCCCAGGAACCGTATCTTATTCCCCTGTGAGGCCAACTCCCCAGAGGGATACTCCGGAACTGGATCTTGTTCTCCTGTGAGACCAACACTCCAGAGAGATCAGCAAAATTCAAGAGCAGAGCTTCAAGAAAATATCAGTGCGACCGAACAGCAGTGATCAGCGAAATACAACTTTACAGACACTGCTGCAAGGTGAGGGATTACAGCTCAGACACCACCACCTACCTAAGCCATCACTAGGCCAGACTAACATCAAGCCTGTACTACAGAGGACTCCTATATCCACAAGTGTTTGCTAGTGCCAACCTACTGCCATCCAATCAGCTGCCATATCTCCTTATCTGTTGCCAGAAACTGCACTTTATTTATTGCTGTTGAATGTGCCACAAGTTATATTTTGCTCTAATTAAAGTGACACTTTTACATTTACTTCTGGCCTAATTCTTCAAAATACATTTCCACTGCACCGAACCCCAGGGAGTACACCATGACACTACATCTCATCAGGGCCACTACCGCTTCCATCCTCTGCACTGACTCCTCAGAGGCTGGATGCACAATCAGTCTGGCAGCTTTAGGCATTCTGTGTGTCATTACATGGTATCTCTGTATGGCCCACATTCTTCTCTAGAATCGGTAACTATAAGGGCAGAATACCTGCATTATATGAGATGGAGTATGGCTCATTTTTTTTCATATGAAAGGAGTTTCTTTTGAGATTAGATAAAAAATATATAGAAATCTTATTTGATTAGTAAATTCCCTTTATTTTGCACCTTGGCACAAAACCAGTAACTTTATGTGTATTTTCTACATGGAACTTTCCAACCTACTTCAATGTGACCTAGATGCCTGCCATAAAGTCTAGCCTTGCCAAAATTTTAGCTCCATATTCCTCAATATATTTTTTAATACAGAAGAAATTCTGAAATGATCTGAATATTCTTTCCATGTTTAAAAAATTAACAATCCGTTCCTTGTGTCATTTATCATGGAGAATGATCTTATTTTCACAGGAACTTGATAAGATTTATTAAGTATAAATTTAAATTTCTATGAGTTGATGGTTAGAATACAATGTGTAATTCTCCAACTTTTGGACACTGGATTATTGATTTAGAGCCAAATTCCACACCTGGAAGAATTCAGAGATAATACCGGCTGAAGAGAGCCCAGTGACAACTTAATGGACTCCTGCTGTGGTATTTGTAGAATAAAAGATGCTGAGGCAAAAAACGGAGCATTTATTTTCAAAGCAGGAGGCTGATATTATCCCATCACAATGCAATGACACTCTAAATTTTTTCTTCTGTGTCAATTTATTAACAAAATATATTTAATGAAATGTTGTGAAATGTCTATACAGAGCTGACTTTTGCTCTTGTCACTAATTGAAATAGCGTATTAAACATGTCAGATGTAAGAGCATATGAAATCATTTAATATACAAACCAGAGCCAAGAATACTCTCAAGACTTCTAATGGCAAATCAGTATAACAAGAATTTCAATGCACAGAAATTCGGATCTGCAGAGCTTGGAGCATTATTGCTGTCAATGTATATTATACTTTACAATGTGCTACTTTGCTTACTAAGAATTTCTTCAAAAAAATCAAAGTTAGAATATTCTCTAATGGGTTTGTATATTTGACCCTATGTATTAAGAGTAAAGGTAGATGGGATATGGCATGGCATCCTTAATTAAAGCTACAAAGATCTATTAGGACATGCAGGGATGAATTCAATCTGTGGAAACAATTTCCCCAAAGGAAGAAATGTATGACATACAGTGGTGGGCAGTCTATTTCTGTTGTAAAGCAGTCAGTCCTTTAATATTTCGGATCTTCTACTATCTGCACCAAATATAAAGGACCGACAGGCTTATATACATAGTGAGACAGATTTACTAATACAGTCTACGATTTAAACAGTGCAAATTGTGGCTGATGCTATATTCTCCTGTAGGTTTGGTAGCGCATAAAGATGAGCCAGGATGTTGAGGCAGTGAAACGGTGCAGGTGGGCACAAAGTCACGACATCATCGCAACCACCTGTGCCGGGACTCAGGCTGTGTGATGATGTAATTGCCACTGCTTGCGCCTAAAGCATGTGGCCTCCACCCCAGTCGGCGGTGTCGAGTGAGTGAATATTAGATTTGTTACTACTAGTGTCACTAAGGCATTTTCAATACTGTCAGTCCGATAGGGAGAACTGGAGCATTTTTAACACAGGGTCACTATAGGGGTTATAACTGAAGGCACTGGGGGGATTTTTAATACTGTTGATCCTATAGGGAGCACTGGAGTATTTTTATTATGAAGGCACTATAGGGGTTATAACTGAAGGTACTGGGGGGATTTTAATACTGGAGGTACTACAGGGCAAACTAGTGAAGGTACTGGGGCATTTTAATATTAGGGTTGCTATAGGAGGCATTACTGGGTAAATTGGGTGCATTTTAAGACTGGGGGCACTAGAGGGGACATTAGTGGGGGCACTATGGGAAAATTCCTAAAAGTGAGGGCACAATAGAGGGCATTAATGGGGGAACTGTGAGCAGTTTTAATACTGGAGACACTATAGCGGGCATTACTGCTGGCACTGGAGTCATTTTTAATACTGGAGGCACTATAAGGGTGATACTGAAGGTACTGGGGACATTTTTAATACTGCAAGTACTATAAGGCCCACTAATGAAGGCACTGGGGCATTTTAATACTGGGGTTGCTATAGGGGGCATTACTGGATCAATTGGGGCCTTTTTAATAGTGTGGGCACTATATGGGGCATTACTGGGAGGACTATGAGAGGCCTGAGGCCTATGAGGCTAAACAGTGGGGCACAGGATCCAATAGTTCCTATCCTCGCCGCTCAACAATGGCGCTCCCCGCGGACCAGATCAGATGGTCCATGACCCGGTACTGCTCTGTGGCCCGGTGGTTGGGGACTGCTGGTCTAAGAAGCAATATTTTGAACCATAATCACTCCACCATTCTGCCGTAAAATTCTGTCTCAAACTAAAACTACCAATATTTTTATTTATTTTTTTAATTCTTTATTTAAGCAAATATCAAAGTCCAAATATGCATTTGTAAGGACATACAATCCTCGTAACAGAAATATAGCACAAAAATATTATTACATCATACATCAATTCCCATAATAATATCTTATGGCACTTGTGGTATAATGGAAGGCACCTCGTCCGAGCAAGGACCCTTTTTAACTGGCCCATAACCAACTCAGACTAAAAAAAAAAAAAAAAAAAAAAAAAAGAAAAGAAAAACCAGATAAGGACATAATCCTAGCCTTAAAACAAAATTACCAGAATGAGTAAAATGCATAAATGGACACAGACTAGGAAGAGCCACCTTAAGCAATACAACTACCAATATTTGCCATAAAGCCAGACAAAAGTGCCTAACCCTGCATGAAATGTATCATCCAGTCTCTCTAAGTTTACGCCAGCTACATGATTAGAACACCCTCACTGTCTTTTTTCCTTGGTAAGCTTTACCAGGGTATAAGCCAACATACAGTATGCTTGTGCACGCTTCTATGCATGGGCATAACATGCTAATCTACAGAATTAGGCCACCACATTATTAGCTAAAAAAAATCCTACAAGACTATAAATTAAAAAAATTATAAAAAATGTAAAAAAGTAAAATTTTATAGTAAGCCTATGTTCACATGTAGTGAATACATTTGGATATCGGATGAGATTTTAACAAACTGTATCTGCATGTAGCAAACTAAAATCTATGCAGAAATAGGCCTGCAGTGTGGATTTCAAATCTGCAGCATGTGCTTAGCTACTTGGCTATAAATTTGACATAAACATGCAGATTTTGTAGTGGATTCTGCATCAAACCTGTGATGGATTTTTTCGATTTAAATTATATTGAGAGTGAACGTAGCTTGTTATCATTTTATGACCCTCCTCCTCTCTGCTAGGTTTAAGCAGTCTCTGCAACATGACACGAGAGAGGAAAATTAAATTGCACAGAGTGTTTCAGGTAACACGGGGTTCATTTTCCGATACGGTGCTAATCTTAAACCCATAAATTCTGTTACGCAATCTACAAAGTGGCTGTGTTTTATTTTTTCAGACCAGATGTACATGTGTTTTCACAAACGATCCCACTTAAATATGGAACAAGAAATAGAGCTATTCAGTCCTCGCACCAGAGTCAGGTGTGTTTTATTTCACAACATTTTCATGAACCAAAAAAACGTTCAATTATTACCTCTTAAAACTTTTAGATAGTTAACTCAACATTTTGTTTTACCTTTTTTTTTTATTTTACAGTGTTTTTTGCAGGCTCACCTCTCATTGGAATGCCTGTGTGAGAATAAACACATCATTGTTCATAAATTGTAAGGTCGATCACTTTCCCCTTATTAATTAAATGGCAGGATCTTTATATAAACGCAGGGTTTATAAATATACAAATTAGTACATAAATGTACATTGTTGTTTGCCTTCATTTATTGTGCATTAGAAACTGGATTACTGGAACGACAATGGGGGGTGGGTGGGGGGAGGGGGGGGGGGTAAACCACATCGCCATGGTACAGTATTACAGCTCCGTTTTGTATGAAGCCATGATAGGCCTTCCACAGAGGTGCACTGTACTGCTGCAGCATTTGCCTCTGATTTCATGGTGAAGCATATAGAAGAGTTTTTTTCTGGATTCCATACAATATGAAAGAAAAAATTGTGGCATGTTCCAAGGGACCTCATATGTACAGAGGTATTCTCAGGGAAAATATCTATTTATATTTAGTGCCCAATGGAGCCTGTATGGCAGAGCTAAGGAGCCATATGGGTTCTGAGCCATATGCCATAGCCACCGTACCCATGTGCATTAGAATTAATAGAGGTGGTGTTAATGTAAAGAGGTTATGCCAAGTTTTGAAGTTATTCCCTATCCACAGCATGGGGGGATAACTAATTGATCAGTGGGGGTCCTGTTCCCCCCCTGATCTGATGGAGCACAGGTTGAATATGTAAAAATATATGTAAAAAATCTGCTATTTTCAGCCTTCCAGTAGAAAATGAGTGGAGTGGGAGGCACTCCACTCATTTTCTACTGGAAGGCTGAAAATAGCAGATTTTGCTTCTGAGAGAAAAACATGTGATTTATACTAAAATGAGCGCGCTGATTCCAAATATGAACTCGGAATTTGCCTGACACGTCTAGATTTTAATCCCTTAAGGACCCTGGGATTTTCCATTTTTGCGTTTTTATTTTTCACTCCTCGAATTCCCATAGTCCTAACTTTTTAATTTTTCCATTCACATAGCCTTTTTGCGAGACAAGTTGTACTTTCTAATGGCACTATTTACGGTTGCATACCATGTAATAGGTAGCGGTAAAAAAATTCCAAATAGTAGAATTGAGAAAAAACGCAATTCTGATTTTAATTTTTTATTTTTTTACACTGTACACTATGCGGTAAAATTGACCTGTTATCTTCATTCTCCAGATCAGTACGGTTACAACGATACCACACTTGTAAAAAATTTCATGCGTTTTAATACAGAATTTTTCTTTCTAAACCTTTGAGTAAAAAAAAAAAAATTTTTATAACAATATTCTGACCCCTAGAACGTTTTTGTAGTTATGTATATGGGGCTGTGTGAGGGCTAATTTTCTTGCGGGACGATCTGTTCTTTTCATTGATACCAATTTGAAGTGTGTGCGACTTTTTGATCACTTTTTATAAAAAAATTATTGGGTAGTCGAAGTGACAAAAAATGGCAAATTGGCAGTTTTTATTTTTGCCATATGCCATTAATATTGTTATATTTTAATAGTATGGGTATTTTCGCACGTGGCGATGCCCATGATGTTTATTTTTTTATTGTTTAAGTATTTTTATTTTTATTTTAAGGAAAGGGGGGGGTGATTTGAACTTTATTTTTTTTATATTTGCAAAAACTTTGGGTGACAATAACTGGCAATCATATAGACACCATTGAACACTTCATTTGCATTGTTATAGTCTTCTAATAGGCATTAAAGCCTGCTTGAGGCTTCAGTCTACTAGATCAACGTAACAGGTTCCCCGATCTCAGCCGGGGAACGCTGTTACCAGAGCGGAAGTGCGCGACTTCCGTTTCGGGAGTGCGCAGATGCCGTGGTCACATTTGACCACGGCATCTAAAAGGGAAAATGTATGCGATCAGCCTTATGGCTGTTTTACAGAAACACCCAATATGTGGCCGTAAACTACTGTACGGCCACACAGCGGGGCGTACAGTGAAAGGTGCGCCGTTTGGTTTTTGGAGGGCTGATTTTGATGGACCGGTTTATTTACACCGTGTCCTGTTTCAACCCCCCTGATGCACCCCTGGAGTAGAAACTCCCTAAAAGTGGCCCCATTTTGGAAACTACGGGATAAGGTGGCATTTTTTGGGAGACTATTTTTAGGGTACATATGATTTTTGGTTGCTCTATATTACATTTTTGTGAGGCAAGGTTACCAAAAATTGAAATTCAGAAATTTCATCTCCATTTGCCATTAACTGTTGAGGAACACCTAAAGGGTTAATAAAGTTTGTATAATCAGTACTCTAGGGGAGCATCAGGGGGGCTTCAAAAGGGACATGGTGTCAATAAAAAAGGCCATCAAAATCGGCCTTCCAGAAACCATATCGGTCCTTTCCTTTTGCGGCCTCCCTTTTAGGCCTCATGCACACAACAGTTTTTTTTCACGGTCCGCAAAAACGGGGTCCATGGGTCCGTGATCCGTGACCGTTTTTTCGTCCGTGGGTCTTCCTTGATTTTTGGAGGATCCACGGACATGAAAAAAAAGTCATTTTGGCATCCGCATGGCCGTGCGGAGCCAAACGGATCCGTCCTGAATTACAATGCAAGTCAATGGGGACGGATCCGTTTGACGTTGACACAATATGGTGCAATTGCAAACGGATCCGTCCCCATTGACTTTCAATGTAAAGTCAGGAGTCCCTTTACTTTCACACTTGTGTTCAAAATGCAGACGGTGGCTCCATTCAGAGCGGATCCGTCTGCATTATATTGTTAAAACATTTCTAAGTGTGAAAATAGCCTCAGACGGATCCGTCCAGACTTTACATTGAAAGTCAATGGGGGACGGATCCGTTTGAAAATTGAGCCACAGTGTGTCATCTTCAAATGGATCCGTCCCCATTGACTTACATTATAAGTCTGGACGGATCCGCTTGCCTCCGCACGGCCAGGCGGACACCCGAACATAACTTGAAGCGTCCCCATCACCATGGGAACGCCTCTACGTTAGAATATACTGTCGGATATGAGCTACATGGTGAAACTCATTTCCGACAGTATATTCTAACACAGAGGCGTTCCCATGGTGATGGGGATGCTTCAGGTTAGAATATACTGAAAAACTGTGTACATGACTGCCCCCTGCTGCCTGGCAGCACCCGATCTCTTACAGGGGGCCGTGATCAGCATAATTAACTCCTCAGGTGCGGCACCTGAAGGGGTTAATTGTACTATCATATCCCCCTGTAAGAGATCAGGGCTGCCAGGCAGCAGGGGGCAGACCCCCCCCCTCCCCAGTTTGAATATCGTTGGTGGCACAGTGTGCGCCCACCATCGGGCCCCCCCCTCCTCCCTCTATTGTTTTAAATCGTTGGTGGCACAGTGTGCGCCCCACATCACCCCCCCTCCCTCCCTCTATTGTAATAAATCGTTGGTGGCATAGTGTGCGCCCACCATCGCCCCCCCCTCCCTCCCTCTATTGTAATAAATCGTTGGTGGCATAGTGTGCGCCCACCATCGCCCCCCCCCCCTCTATAGCAGTAACAACATTGGTGGCAGTGTGCGGCCTCCCATCTCCACCCCCCGATCATTGGTGGCAGCGGAGTTCCGATCGGAGTCCTGTCATGGTCTTACCTTCTTGCTGTTCTCCTTCGTTTGACATGTGCTGGCGGCCATCTTGGTTTCTGGGTCTCTTGTAGCCTCCCACCCGGCGGCTTCTCCTTCCCACTGGGAGGAGCTGGATGCCTAGCTCATATATATAGGAGGTCTGTGGCTTCAGTTCCTTGCTTGGTCCTCCTGTGTTCACATGCTTCTAAGTCTGCTGCTGCTTCTGGTTCCTGATCCTGGCTTCGTCTGACTACCCTGCTGGTTCCTGATCCTGGCTTCGTCTGACTACCCTGCTGGTTCCTGATCCAGGCTTCGTCTGACTACCCTGCTGGTTCCTAATCCAGGCTTCGTCTGATTACCCTCCTGGTTCCTGACCTCTGACTTCGCAAGACCCTGCTTCGGTTTAGCCATCCGATTGGAGTTTTGCCTCACAGCTTTATTCTCAATAAAGCCTTCTTATTTCCACTTATCTCTTGTTGTACGTCTGGTTCATGGTTCCTTGACATTAGGACCAAGCCATGAATTCTGACGGTACAGGGCCATCCTCGCTACCTACGCTGGTTGCCAGACTTGATCAGCAGGATCACCTGTTGGGTCGGTTCGCTGTGGCATTGCAAACCCTGCTTGAACGCACGGCTCATTTAGCTTCCGTTGCCGATGGGTCGGTTGTCGCTCCTGGGCCCGCTCCTACTGCCGCTCCGGTTGTTGCGCCAGAGTCTACCCCGACACCTGTTGCTGCGCCTGCGGTGTTTCGGGGTATGACCGGTTCTGCCCCCCTTCCACAGCGCTTTGGGGGAGAGCCAACTCAGTGCCGAGGTTTCCTTAACCAGGTGGGCATTTATTTCGAGTTGCTGCCACATGCCTTTCCTACTGAGAGATCAAAGGTGGGCTTCTTGATCTCGCTGCTCTCGGACAAGGCCTTGGCCTGGGCCAGCCCTTTATGGGAGAACAACAATCCGGTGGTTGCCGAGTTTTCCGGTTTTGTTGCTTCTCTTCGGAAGGTATTCGATGTGCCGGCTCGTGCTGCCTCTGCTGCGAAGCTCCTTATGTCCATCAGACAGGGTTCACGATCCGTAGCTGAATACGCCATTGAGTTTCGTACCCTGGCAGCAGAGGTGGGCTGGAATAATGAGGCTCTGGTCGCTGCTTTCTCTCATGGTCTCTCGGATGCCTTGAAGGATGAGGTTGCAGCTAAGGACCTACCAGTGGAGCTCGAGTCTCTTATTTCTTTCCTGATTTTGATTGACACCAGACTCAGGGAGAGACCTTCCTTTAAGGAGAGCCTGCGGAGGTCTTCTAACAGATTGGCGCCTACGTTTGCTGTCCCACCCGTGCCTCCCTCTCCTCCCACGCCTCCTGGGGATGACTTGTCTGGGGGTGAACCCATGCAGTTGGGGTTTGCTCGCCTGTCCGAGGGGGAGAGGGCACTCAGGAGACGCGAGGGCCGATGCATGTACTGTGGTCTCGGTGGGCATTTTCGGTTGGCATGCCCGAACCGTCCGGGAAACGCTCGCACCTGAGATCCTGTCGGGGGCAGATCTTGGGTGGAGTCTCCTCGTCCCCGGTTTCCCGTATTGACAAACCACTGATTACTGTTGTCCTCTCCTGGGTCGGGGGCTCGGTGACGACTCAGGCGTTGGTGGACTCTGGTGCTGGTGGTTTGTTCATTGATAGTGTGTTCGCTGCCGCCAATTCCATTCCTCTGCAGCCTCGAGGTTCCCCACTGGCTCTTGAGGCGATAGACGGCAGACCCCTTCTGCCGCCACACGTGACTCATGAGACCCTTCCAGTGGGGATGGCCATTGGTGCCGTTCACAGAGAGTCGGTCTGTCTCCAGGTTATTTCGTCTCCACACTACTCGGTGGTCTTGGGGTACCCCTGGCTCCAGAAGCATAATCCGACTTTCGATTGGAGGTCGGCCGAGATCCTCTTGTGGTCACCGCAGTGTGGGGCTAGTTGCATCCATGGGTCTGTCAAGTTGCTGTGTACTTCCTCGGACTCTCTGTTGCCTCCTGAATACGAGGAGTACCGGGATGTATTCGATAAGGTGCGTGCGGTTGCCCTACCTCCGCACCGCCCATACGATTGTGCCATAGAGTTACAATCTGGTGCCGTTCCTCCTCGTGGCAAAGTCTATCCACTGTCGGTAGCGGAGAATGAGGCCATGGAGGAGTACGTGAGGGAGGCGCTTTCACATGGACACATTCGCAAATCCTCGTCCCCGGCAGGGGCTGGATTTTTCTTTGTGAAAAAGAAGGGCGGTGAGTTCAGGCCTTGCATCGATTACAGGGGTCTCAATCGCATCACGATCAAGAACGCTTACCCGATACCCTTGATTTCCGAGCTGTTCGATCGCCTCAAAGGGGCCACGGTCTTTACCAAACTCGACCTGAGGGCGGCATATAACCTGGTAAGGATCAAGGCGGGCGATGAGTGGAAGACCGCGTTTAACACCAGGACCGGTCATTATGAATCCTTGGTTATGCCCTTTGGGTTGTGCAATGCGCCCGCAGTCTTCCAGGAATTCATCAACGATGTTTTCCGTGACCTGTTGCAGCAGTGTGTGGTGGTCTATTTGGATGACATCTTGGTATATTCTGAATCCATGGAGGCCCACATTCTGGATGTCAGACGAGTGTTGCAACGGTTACGAGAGAACAAGCTGTTCGGTAAGCTTGAGAAATGCGAATTTCACCGATCCCAGGTAACCTTCTTAGGTTACATCATTTCCGCTGAGGGGTTCTCCATGGATCCTGAGAAGGTTTCGGCTGTCTTACAGTGGCCCCAGCCCAGTGGTCTTCGTGCCCTGCAGTGCTTTTTGGGCTTCGCCAATTATTATCGGAAGTTCATCAGGGACTTTTCCATGCTAGCCAAGCCTCTCACGGATCTGACCAGGAAGGGCAGTAATCCCCAGGTCTGGCCGCTCGAGGCCATCCGAGCTTTTGAGGCTCTAAAGTCCGCCTTTGTGTCGGCTCCGATTCTGTCGCATCCCAACCCTGGGTTGCCTTTTGTCCTTGAGGTGGACGCGTCTGAGACGGGAGTAGGCGCCCTTCTGTCTCAGCGTAGAACACCAGAGGGTCCTCTGCTTTCTTGTGGGTTTTACTCCCGGAAACTGTCTTCCGCGGAGTGCAACTATCAGATTGGTGACAGGGAGTTATTGGCCATCGTGCAGGCCCTTAAAGAATGGAGGCACTTGCTCGAGGGCTCGGTGGTTCCGGTTCTCATCCTGACGGACCACAAGAATCTGACCTACCTCTCTGAGGCCAAGAGATTGACACCACGTCAGGCCAGATGGGCTCTGTTCTTGTCACGTTTTAATTACGTGGTCTCCTACCTACCCGGTTCCAAGAACATCAGAGCGGATGCCTTATCACGGCAGTACTCCGAGCTGTCCGGGGAGGAGTCGATTCCGACTTCGGTCATGCCTCCGAATCAGATCCTGGCCGCCATTCGCACCAGCCTGACCTCTCCCCTGGGTGAGCAGATTTTGGCGGCTCAATCTGGTGCTCCCTCTGGGAGACCCAACGGCAGATGTTTTGTGCCTGAGGAGTTGCGCACTCGGTTGTTGCGAACCTACCATAACTCCAAGGCCGCGGGGCATCCTGGAAAGAATCAGCTGTCCTGGGCTGTTTCACGTCTGTTCTGGTGGCCTTCTCTACGTTCCGACATCGCTGCATATGTAGCGGCATGCTCCGTTTGTGCCCAGAGTAAGTCCCCTCGGCACCGTCCGTTGGGCCTTTTGCAACCCATAGCCACCGGGGAGCGTCCATGGTCACACCTGGGGATGGATTTCATTGTAGACCTCCCTGCATCCCGAGGCCATACGGTCATTCTCATGATTGTGGATCGGTTTTCCAAAATGTGCCACTGTGTTCCTCTCAAGAAGTTACCCTCTGCACAAGAGTTGGCCACGATTTTTGCCAGGGAGGTCTTCCGGTTGCACGGTTTGCCCAAGGAGATTGTGTCGGATCGGGGGAGTCAGTTTGTGTCCAGGTTCTGGCGCTCCTTTTGCTCCCAGTTGGGGATTCATCTCTCTTTCTCCTCGGCCTACCACCCTCAGTCCAATGGGGCCGCAGAACGATCCAATCAGGCCTTGGAGCAATTCCTTCGTTGCTATGTCTCCGATCACCAAGACAATTGGGTTGACCTCCTGCCTTGGGCTGAGTTTGCCAGGAACACGGCGGTGAACTCTTCCTCTGGGACGTCTCCCTTCATGGCCAATTATGGGTTCCAACCTGCCGTGTTACCGGAGGTATTCTCTCCCCAGGATATTCCGGCTGTGGAGGATCACCTTTCCGTCCTACGTGCTTCTTGGGTACAGATCCAGAGGTCCCTTGAGGTCTCTGCGCAGCGCCAGAGACTCCAGGCTGATCGCAGACGAGCGCCCGCTCCTTCCTACCAGGTCGGAGACCGCGTATGGTTGTCCACCCGCAACCTCAACCTTCGAGTGCCCACTCCCAAGCTGGCGCCTCGCTTTGTTGGTCCCTTCCGAGTGCTTCGCAGGGTAAACCCGGTAGCCTATGCCCTTGCGCTTCCTCCTGGCATGCGGATCTCCAACGTGTTTCATGTCTCCCTGTTGAAGCCACTGGTGTGTAATCGTTTCACTTCCTCGGTTCCTCGGCCTCGTCCGGTCCAAGTGGGCAATCGTGAGGAGTATGAGGTGAGCAATATCCTGGACTCACGCCTGGTCCGCGGTCGGGTGCAGTTTTTGGTCCATTGGCGTGGTTATGGTCCAGAGGAGCGTTCCTGGGTTCCCTCCGCAGATGTCCATGCTCCTGCCTTGCTCCGAGCCTTCCACGCACGCTTCCCTCAGAAACCGTTCGTTACTCCGCGGAGGAGGGGCCCTTGAGGGGGAGGTACTGTCATGGTCTTACCTTCTTGCTGTTCTCCTTCGTTTGACATGTGCTGGCGGCCATCTTGGTTTCTGGGTCTCTTGTAGCCTCCCACCCGGCGGCTTCTCCTTCCCACTGGGAGGAGCTGGATGCCTAGCTCATATATATAGGAGGTCTGTGGCTTCAGTTCCTTGCTTGGTCCTCCTGTGTTCACATGCTTCTAAGTCTGCTGCTGCTTCTGGTTCCTGATCCTGGCTTCGTCTGACTACCCTGCTGGTTCCTGATCCTGGCTTCGTCTGACTACCCTGCTGGTTCCTGATCCAGGCTTCGTCTGACTACCCTGCTGGTTCCTAATCCAGGCTTCGTCTGATTACCCTCCTGGTTCCTGACCTCTGACTTCGCAAGACCCTGCTTCGGTTTAGCCATCCGTTTGGACTTTTGCCTTACAGCTTTATTCTCAATAAAGCCTTCTTATTTCCACTTATCTCTTGTTGTACGTCTGGTTCATGGTTCCTTGACAAGTCCCAGTTTAATCGCTGGGGCTCCGATCGGTAACCATGGCAACCAGGAAGCTACTGCATCCCTGGTTGCCATGGTTACTTAGCAATAGTACCATTGTAGAAGATTCATACTTACCTGCTTGCTGCTGCGATGTCTGTGACCGGCCGGGAGCTCCACCTACTGGTAAGTGAAAGGTCTGTGCGGCGCATTGCTAAAGAACTGTCACTTACCAGTAGGAGGATCTCCCGGCCGGTCACAGACATCGCAGCAGCAAGCAGGTAAGTATGAATCTTCTACTGTTGTACTATTGCTAAGTAACCATGGCAACCAGGGCTGCAGTAGCTTCCTGGTTGCCATGGTTACCGATCGGAGCCCCAGCGATTAAACTGGGACTCCGATCGGAACTCCGCTGCCACCAATGATGGGGGGGGGGGAAATGGGAGGCCGCACACTGCCACCAATGGTTGTTACTAGTATAGAGAGAGGGGGGGCCGATGGTGGGCGCACACTGTGCCACCAACGATTTTTAACTATAGAGGGAGGAAGGGGGGGGCGATGGTGGGCGCACACTGTGCCACCAACGATTTATTACAATAGAGGGAGGGAAGGGGGGGCGATGGTGGGCGCACAGTGTGCCACCAACGATATTCAAACTGGGGGGGGGGGGTCTGCCCCCTGCTGCCTGGCAGCCCTGATCTCTTACAGGGGAATATGATAGTACAATTAACCCCTTTAGGTGCCGCACCTGAAGGGGTTAATTGTGCTATCATATCCCCCTGTAAGAGATCGGGTGGTGCCAGGCAGCAGGGGGCAGTCTTGTACAAAGTTTGCAGTGTATTCTAACTAGAAGCGTCCCCATCACCATGGGAACGCTTCTGTGTTAGAATATACTGTCAGAAATGAGTTTTCACAAAGTGAAAACTTAGATCAGAAAAAGCTTTTATGCAGACGGATCTTCGGATCCGTCTGTATGAAAGCAACCTACGGCCACGGATCACGGACACGGATGCCAATCTTGTGTGCATCCGTGTTCTTTCACGGACCCATTGACTTGAATGGGTCCGTGAACCGTTGTCCGTCAAAAAAATAGGACAGGTCAAATTTTTTTGACGGACAGGATACACGGATCACGGCCTCGGCTGCAAAACGGTGCATTTTCCGATTTTTCCACGGACCCATTGAAAGTCAATGGGTCCGCGAAAAAAAACGGAAAACGGCACAACGGCCACGGATGCACACAACGGTCGTGTGCATGAGGCCTAACTGATACAGCAGTTTACGACCACAAATATGGCATTTCTGTAAACTGCAGTATCAGGGTAATAAATATAAACTTTTGTTTGGTTGTTAACCCTTGTTTTGTTACTGGAAAAAACGGATTGAAATGAAAAAGTGCCAAAAATTGCGTTTTTGGCACCGTTTTCTTTATTTATTTTTTAACCGTGTTAATCTGGGGGGTTAGGTCATGGGATATTTTTATAGAGGAGATTCTTACGGACGCGGCAATACCTAATAATTTTTTTTACAATTATTTAGGTTTTTGACTATATTATCCTTTTTGATACAAAATAATTTTTTTTTAATCTCTAAAGTCTAGGTGTCATTTTTTATTTATTTTTTATCTGATTATCTTATGTGGGGGCTCATTTTTTGCGGGACGAGCAAACGTTTTTTTTTTGCACTATTTTGGGGGCTATATGACTTTTGTATCGCTTGCTATTACATTTTTTGTTATGTTTGGTGACAAAAAAATTCTTTTTTTGCACCTTTTTTTTTTTTGGACCGTGTTAATCTGGGGGGTTGGATCATGGGGTATTTTTATAGAGGAGATTCTTACGGACGCGGCGATACCTAATAAGTCTACTTTGTTAATATTTATTTAGGTTTTAGACTATATTATCCTTTTTGATACAAAAAAAAATTAATTTTGTATCTCTAAAGACTAAGGCCTCATGCACACGACCGCAAAAACGGGGTCCGTAGGTCCGTGATCCGTGACCGTTTTTTCGTCCGTGGGTCTTCCTTGATTTTTGGAGGATCCACGGACATGAAAAAAAATGTCGTTTTGGTGTCCGCCTGGCCGTGCGGAGCCAAACGGATCCGTCCTGAATTACAATGCAAGTCAATAGGGACGGATCCGTTTGATGTTGACACAATATGGTGCCATTTCAAACGGATCCGTCCCCATTGACTTTCAATGTAAAGTCTGGAGTTCTTTTATACCATCGGATTGGAGTTTTCTCCAATCCGATGGTATATTTTAACTTGTAGCGTCCCCATCACCATGGGAACGCCTCTATGTTAGAATATACTGTCGGATATGAGCTACATCGTGAAACTCATTTCCGACAGTATATTCTAACACAGAGGCGTTCCCATGGTGATGGAGACGCTTCAGGTTAGAATATACAAAAAAACTGTGTACATGACTGTCCCCTGCTGCCTGGCAGGTGCTGCCAGGCAGCAGGGGGCAGACCCCCCCCCCCCTGTTTTTAACTCATTGGTGGCCAGTGGGCCCCCCCTCCCCTGTTGTTAACTCGTTGGTGGCCAGTGTGCGCACCCCCCTCCCTCCCTCCCTCCCTCTATTGTAATAATAGCATTGGGGCCAGTGTGCGCGCCCCCCCAACCCCCCCCCCCCTCCCTCCCTCTATTGTAATAATAGCATTGGGGCCAGTGTGCGCGCCCCCCCAACCCCCCCCCCCTCCCTCCCTCTATTGTAATAATAGCATTGGGGCCAGTGTGCCCCCCCCTTCCCCGATCATCGGTGGCAGCGGAGTAGAAGATTCATACTTACCTGGCTGCTGGCTGCTGCGATCTCTGTGTCCGGCCGGGAGCTCCTCCTACTGGTAAGTGACAGGTCTGCATTTTCCGATTTTTCCACGGACCCATTGAAAGTCAATGGGTCCGTGAAAAAAAACTGAAAACGGCACAACGGCCACGGATGCACACAACGGTCGTGTGCATGAGGCCTAACAGTGCAGCGCTAGGCCTGAAGAAGACCAGGGGGTGCCGAGTACAGCCAGTGCAGCACTACACTGGCAGGAGAGACCGCTGAAACTGCAGAGTGGCGGTGGAGCAGGAGAGGTATGTTCATTTATTTCTTTTTATTGTCAGATGGAGCTTGGGGGGCCTGATCTGAGGTCTGAGGATTCCCTTCTATCTGTATTTGGACCTTACATTGTAAAGTGGAATATGCAGTATATTTAACCTTGTACACTTTACAGCTTTAGGGTCCATTCACACGTCCGTTTTTTCTTTCCTGATCTGTTCCGTTTTTTCAGGAACAGATCAGGACCAGATCTGGACCCATTCATTTTCAATGGGTCCTGGAAAAAATCGGACAGCACAATGTGTGCTGTCCGTTTCCGTTGTTCCGTTCCGCATGTCCGTTTAAATATAAAACATGTCCTATTCTTGTCCTGAAAAATCGGATCCTGGTACAATACAAAGTCAATGGATCCGCAAAAAACGGATGACATTCGGATGTCATTCCGTATGTCATCCGTTTTTTGCGGATTCCGTTCCTGGAAACACATAACAAATTTTTTATTTTTTATTTTTTTTCAATTTTTTTTCAAAGAAATCCAAACAACTTTATTTGATTATTGAAATGTATACATGTGTCCGTTTTTTGCGGATCCGCAAAAAACGGATGACATATGGAAACATTTTCAGGAACAACGGATCCGCAAAAAACGGACCGTTTTTCAGGATGAAAAAAAACAGGACGTGTGAATGGACCCTTATTCATGTTTTGTAAAAAAAAAAACTACATTGCACACTGTAAATGTGTTACCCCGATTAAACATTACATTTATCTGGTAGATCAGGCAAACAACAATTTTTCAATGGGAAAAAAAGCTCCTGTGTCCAGATATTGCTGTAATGGCGCCCCCTGTTTTTTTTAATTTTTATTCCTTATGAAAACATTCATCCCAGAGCTGTGGGGTAGGTAAAACAAAGTCACACTCCAACTCCGACTCCTTCATAAATGGCCAATAATTTAGCAATAACAAATTTACTGTAGTAAAATGATAACATAAGGATTTTTCGCTGCTGTCACATAAGTGATCATGCTTCTTAAATGGATCTTAAACCATATTTATTGGAATATTTATTTTGAATATCCTCAAATATGCAATGCACTATGCATTTAATAATTGGAAAACACCGTTATACACGTAAAAATTGTAAAAAAATTATAAATTTGTCCTCAAGTTAGAAAAGCACTATATGTAGGTCCTGGAAATGCAGAGAATCCTGTGCAAGTCTAAATGGGAATAAAATAAACATGTAATAGGTGTATCTGCTATATTCAGTGCTTGCCATAAAATGAGTTGTCTGGGAATAAATAACTGTTCACAGGTGCTGCTTCCTGCCTCCACCATGAAAAGACTCACTTGCTATCCGGAGCTCCTGTCCTGAGCACAGGCTCCCATGTGTCCACCATCTGGTCGTCGGTTTGTTTACTTCCTCACCAGCATCAACATGATCATCTGCTCTGCTGTCCACAAGAGACACATCAGCACTGAAGTCAGTCATTGGCTGCAACGGAGCAGGTGACCATGCCCGTTCCGGGGACGAGTTAAACAACCTGCGGACCGGAAGATTGACACAGGACCTTATCGGCGTGAAGTAGGTAAGTATGATTCTTTGCATAGCAGAGACAGGCTACGGCATCTGTGAAAAATCACTAATTCCCAGACAACTCCATTTCATTTTGTCTTCCTGTCCTGTCTGGCAGTTCTGAGATGACTGCAGGCATGCCCTGTAGTAAACTTCCTTCTGTGGTCTTCACTACTGCACATGTGCAGCACAGTTTTAGGCATTGTAACTAAGGGCCTTGGAGCTGCATGAAGATACCTAGTAAAAGGGTCAGGACAGAACACAGGAGACATGAGAACTGATTTTCTATTATCACTAGTGATGGACGAACATCGGCCGGGACGATGCGCGAACGTGAAAGCGAAAACGCGATCAAATGTTTACGAACCGCAAGTTCGTGGTGGGCCCCATTCACTTTAATGGCAGGCGAACCTGAAAAACCTTCAGGTCATATTTGCAGCCACCAAATACTTACTAGAAGTGCACAAATAGTCCCACAACATGGACAGTGACATACTAGAGGGGGATTAATGACAAAAAAAAAGTCCCACAAAAAATATGTATTTTAATCAGGGGCCATTTTTATGCGTCTTAAAGGGAAATTCTCAAAAATGTGCCCTGCTGTAACCTAGACAATTTTTATTTTAGGCCATGGGAGTACGGGCCATAAAAATTAGGCATTCACTTGACATAAAATAAATTGTGATTATATGGCTCGAGGTACATTATGCGGTCAATGGATACATTTTTTACTGTAGGCCACTGGAGTACAAGCCCCAAACATTAGGCATTCACCATACAGAAAAGATCAAGTCATTATGTGGCTGGAGGTATATTAGACGGTCATTGGATAACAATTTTACTTAAGGTCAGTGGAGTACAGGCCCCAAAGATTAGGCATTCACCGGACAGAAAAGAACAAGTGATTATGTGGCTGGAGATACATTAGGAGGTCACCGTATAACAATTTTACTGTTGGCCAGTTAGCTTACAGGCCCCTAAAATTATGCATTCACCGTACAGAAAAGATCAAGTGATTATGTGGCTGGAGGTATATTAGACGGTCATTGGATATCAATTTTACTGCAGGCCAGTGGAGTAAAGGCCCCAAACATTATGCATTCACCGTACAGAAAAGATCAAGTGATTATGTGGCTGGAGGTATATTAGATGGTCATTGGATATCAATTTTACTGCAGGCCAGTGGAGTACAAGGCCCCAAACATTAGGCATTCACCGTACAGAAAAGATCAAGTGATTATGTGGCTGGAGGTACAGTATATTAGACGGTCATTGGATATCAATTTTACTGCAGGCCAGTGGAGTACAGGCCTCAAACATTAGGCAAAAACGAAAGAAGGAGCCAAGGCGCCAGATGATAAATGTAATAAATCCTTTATTATGATATGACAAATATAAAATGTTTTTCATATAAAAAATGCAGGGGGACAAGAGAACGACTGATGAAGGCACGCCGAAGCACGATTTGGGGTAGCGCCATCCTAGTCGGTTCACTCCTGGTCTGGTTCAGGTGAGGTTTTGTCTATTGTTACTCCCCGGTCTCCATTATCTTAACTGATCATTTCCATACTAGGTCCTTGCATGGCCGGGTGCCAACATCCAGCTTTGTGTTGGGTTCTGTCATCAATTTTTGACCCACCTGTTTACCCTATAGAGTTGTCTGCGGGCAGGTTATTTACCTTCTGTATACTTATATCCCGCTGACCTCTTATACATTATAGTATTCAGACCGGAGTGTTCCTCCCAGGGTGGCGTTTTTTTCACCTCCCTACTTCCTCTTTCTCTTGTCCCCCTGCACTTTTTATATGAAAAACATTTTATATTTGTCATATCATAATAAAGGATTTATTACATTTATCATCTGGCGCCTTGGCTCCTTCTTTTGCTTTTTCTGATATATGTACTCGGGAGCCTGTGCCGAGTTATTCTCTAGGGGTGTGATTGTGGGTGTACTGGGTGGGCACGGGCCCCCCCCTCTTCCTTCCCCTTTGTAACACCCCTGGGGTCGCCCCATTGTTTTCTGACTCTCAAACATTAGGCATTCAAAGGACAGAAAAGATCAAGTGATTATGTGGCTGGTAGGTACATTAGGCGGTCGCTGGATAAAAATTTTACTGTAGGCCAGTACAAATACATGTCAAATACATATGTTTAAAAGAACTAAAAATATAAAATTGGATTAAAAACATGGCTAACGAAATCCCCCTTCTTGAATAAACCCCAAATGATAGGTGAAATTCGATAACACGTGGTCGTCACAGGTCTTGAATTCCTCCGAGGTCCCATCAATTAGGCATTCACCGTACAGAAAAGATGAAGTGATTATGTGGCTGGAGGTATATTAGATGGTCATTTGATATCAATTTTACTACAGGCCATTAGGCATTCACTGAACAAAAAAGGCTGCTGTGTTTACATAAGACAGGGACCATTCTTTGTTCTGGATGGTGGCGGATATGTGTGGGTTGGCATGAGGAAATTTAATTAAACGTGGTCGTCAAAGGTGTTGAATTCCTGTGATATCCATGCCACATTTTTCGAAATGTGAGGTAGCCCACACTGTCGTGAGCTAGGCGAGTGCGGTTATCGGTCACGATCCCCCCTGCTGAGCTGAACGTCCTTTCGGACAGGACACTCGATGAGGGGCAAGCTAAGAGTTCCATGGCAAACTGTGCCAGCTCTGGCCACAGGTCAATCCTGCACACCCAGTAGTCCAGGGTTTCCTTGCTTCTCAGAGCGTCCACATCGGGCGTTAACCCGATGTAGTCAGACACCTGACACTAGGCGTTCCCTGAGGCTGGATCCGGAGGGCCGCTGTCGATGGGTTGGCTGCAAGAATGATCTCATATCCATAGTGACCAGCACATCTTCAAACCGCCCTCTTTTGCAGACGCGGTAGGATTGGTACCCGCACCTGTTTCGCTGTGGGTGGAAATTCATCTGCCAGCGCCCACAACAGCAGAATGCAGCATCTCTCGCAGCAAGGCCTGGAAATGCTGCATTCTGACAGCCCTCTGTGATGCTAGTAACATGTCCGCTATTTTGTGTTTGCCCTTTATGCTTTTTATACAGGGGTCCCTCTGCAGACACTGGAGCATGAAGGCCCCCATTTGCACTAAATTGGGAGCGGTGGAGCGGTGGAGCGCCCTGGCTCCATGTCTTCCTTGGTCTCCTTCCCCCAGCCACGGACGGCACCATAGATCCCCGAAAAGTTTGAAGCCTCCTCCCAGCCACCATCCTTCTCTGACTCCTCTTCAGACTCCTGCTGACTTGTCTTAGATGGCATAGCCCCCCCTGGGAATTCATTAAGCATTGCGACTTAATCATCTTCCAGCTCCTGCTCCTTGACGGCTTGATTAATGACATGATGCAATGCACGCTCCAGAAAGAAGACGTAAGGTACGATGTCATTGATGGTGCCCTGGCTGCGACTGACCAGTTTGGTGATCTCAAATGGCCGCAGAAGTCTGCATGTGTCTCACATGAGCAGCCACTGGCGTGGTGAAAAGAAACCAAGCTCCCAGAACCTGTCCTGCTGCAGAGTTCGAACAGGTAGTCTTTAATGGCACGTTGCTGCTGTAGCAGCCTATCAAGCATATACAAGGTGGAGTTCCTGCGTCGGGCTGTTACAAATCAGACGTCTGACGGGCGGGTAGTGTCGCCGCTGAACCGTCAGCAAGGCGAGTCATGGCCGTGTAAGATCTTCTAAAATGGCCAAAGATTTTCCTGGCCTGCCGCAAGACGTCCTGGACCCCGGTGTATTTGGCAACGAATCGCTGCACGACTAAGTTCAGGACGTGTGCCATGCACGGCACATGTGTCATTTTGCCCTGTTTCAGCGCGCTCAGCAGATTAGCACCATTATAGCACACCACTTTACCAACTTTAAAATTGAGCGGGGTTAGCCACTGATCGGCCTGTGACAGCAGAGCTGAAAGCAGTGCAGAATCGGAGTGGCACAACAGCCGCAGCACAGTATGGCAATGTCTCACCTGGCACGTTGAATAGGTTCTGGGGCGCTTGGAGGACGCAGAGGAAGAGGCGGTAGCAGTGGAACAGGAGGAGTCAGCCGAGGAGGAGACGGAGGATGGATTAGGAGAAGAAGAGGCAGGCCTGCATGCATCCATCGTGGTAACACCAAATCCACACGGGTGCCACGGGTTACATGCTTGACAGCCGTCAGAGGGTTCACCCAGTGGGCAGTAAAAGTTATGTACTTCCCCTACCCGTGTTTGCTAGACCACGTGTCTGTGGTCAGATGTATCTTGGCACCGAAACTGTGTGCCAAATATACATTTACTTGCCGCTGAACATGGCCATATAGCTCTGGGATGCCCTTCTGGGAGAAATATTTCCTTCCGGGGACCTTTCATTGCGGTGGGACAATGGCCACAAATTTTCTAAAGGCCTCCGAGTCCACCAGCTTATATGGCAGTAGTTGGTGGTCAAGCAGTTCCAGCGGTCAGCTGTTGTGCAAGAGGGTTATCTGGCATCATCAACTTTTACGTTTGAACATTTGGGCCACAGAAGCCTGCCTTTTGCCAGATGAACGCGACAACGGCACGGTGGAAGGTGGAGGACAAATGGGAGGATAGAGGAGAAGGAGAAGAGGCAGGACGTGGAGCACTGGGAGTGTGGCTTTGTGGGTTCTGACGGTGTTGCTCCCACTGGGCTCGGTCATGGGAGGCCAGGGGCCTTCTTAAGGCGGTCGTCCCTAGGTGAGTGTTGGGCTTACCGCGACTTATGCGTTGACAGCACAGGCTGCAGATGGCAACACTATTGTCAGCAGCTGACACATTAAAAAATCCCACACTGTGGAGCCATGTGCCGGCGTCCTGGGAGTGCCAGATGTGACTGTGCATGGTGGATGGCTCGCTCCAGATACATTTGCAGTCTGCTTTTTGCCTCCTGTGCACTGCGAGTTCTGCCTGCTTCTCCTCCTTCTACCCCCTATCTGCTTCTCTGTCTCTCCCTCTGAACTCCCCTCTTCTTCCTCTCTTGTGGGCATCCATGTGACATCCATCAACACGTCATCATCGTCACCTTCACCACCACTGACATTAGAGATCTTGGAATAGGCAGCAACAGCGGGGACCTCCGTCCTTGGGCTGATTTGGGTACTGTTGTCAGACTGCTGGGTGGCGGCCGTTGCTACCTCCCCTTCCTGATCCGATGCCAAGAATGGCAACGCATCGGTAAGGTCTGGGAATGGATGGGAAAATAATTCCTCTGACTCGAGTGGAGGGGTTATGGTGCTGGTGGTGTCTTTGGGGGTGCACACAACAGAAAGTGAGGAGTGTGCAGATACAGAGGATGAGGAGGGTGCAGAAGCGGAAGGCTGAGTGAGCCACTCAACCAACTCTGGTGCGTCCTTTGACGTAATCGCACGCACCTTCTCCAACTTCCCACTTAGGCTCTGGCCTGGTACACCTGCCTGAACCGAATTCTCCTGCGGAATAGCCTGCCTCTTCCTCTGCCTGTCATTTTCAAAATGACCCTGTGACAAAGTCCCTATAGAAGAGCAGTATTTGTGGAAGCAGGAATATCGCAAGCCTCAATCATTATTTGGTGGAAGCTGGTATATCAATCCCCTCCATTAGTATTTTGTGGAAACAGATATATAGAACCCCTTAATGAGTATTTGCTGGAAGCTGGTATATCAAACCCCTTAATCAATATTTGGTTGAAGCCGGTGTATTACAGGTCTCAATAAATATTTGGTGTAAGCAAGTATATCAATCCCCTCTATCAGTATTTTGTGGAAACAGGTATATAGAACACCTTAATGAGTATTTGCTGGAAGCTGGTATATCAAACCCCTTAATCAATATTTGGTGGAAGCTGGTGTATTGCAGGCCTCAATCAATATTTGGTGGAAGCCGGTGTATGACACCCCTCAATCAGTATTTTGTGGAAGCAGGTATATCAAACCCCTCAATCAGTATTTTGTGGAAGCAGGTATATCGCACCCCTTAATCAGTTTTTTTGGGGGGGCAACAGGTATATCACACCAGTTGCAATTAGAGGGACAAACGCTATTGGAATAACTATTTAGCTGCAGTATCGCAGCAGAACCACACACAACTGGGTTTTGACGGCGTTGCTTGTACTGGGCTCTGTGATGGGAGGCCAGGGGCCTTCTTAAGGCTGTCGTCCCTAGTTGAGTGTTGGGCTTTCCGCGACTTATACATTGACAGCACAGGCTGCAGA
Source organism: Bufo gargarizans (assembly GCF_014858855.1). Taxonomy (NCBI): domain Eukaryota; kingdom Metazoa; phylum Chordata; class Amphibia; order Anura; family Bufonidae; genus Bufo; species Bufo gargarizans. The sequence goes on along the minus strand of NC_058084.1, from coordinate 346,378,862 downwards.
TGGCAACACTATTGTCAGCAGCTGACACGTTAATAAAAGCCCAGACTGGGAGCGCCAGATGTGACCATGCAGTATTTTGTGGAAGCAGGTATATCGCACCCCTTAATCAGTTTTTTGGGAGCAATAGGTATATCACACCAGTTGCAATTAGTTATTCCAATAGTGTTTGTCCCTCTATCTAGCTGCAGTATCGCACACAAACTGCTGCACAATACAAATGCACCATAATATACTTTCTATGTTGGAAAGTATATTATAAGTATATCACACCCCTCAGTATGTCACACCTATCGATAGCACACCTATACCAGTCCTTAAAAGGACTTTTGTGGCCCCATTAGCTAGCGTTTGGTGTCCCTAACAGTCTGTCCCTGCTCCACACAGCAACCTCACCCTACACTGGCAAAACACAGAATATAAATTGGCTGTCCTGTCCCACCTGATGGATGTGTCATGGGTCAAAGTTCTGCCCAATGCAAAAGAATATGGCACCGGCGGACATCGCCATATGTTCGCCTGTTCGGAGAACCGTGAACGAGCAAAGTTCGCATCGAAACAACCGTCGGGCGAACCGCAAGGCCATCTCTAATCATCACTAGAACACCCTGCTTATCACTGTTTATAGTATAAGGACAAGAGAGAACACAGGAGAGTATAGACCTTATTTTCTATCACCATTAGAACACCCTGCTTATCACTGTTTATCGTATAAGGACAGGAGAGGTGAGAACTGATTATCTATCACCACTACAATACCCTGTTTATCACTGTTTATAGTATAAGGACAGGAGATGTGAGAACTGATTCTCTATCACCACTAGAACCCCTTGCTTATCACTGTTTATAGTATAAGGACAGGAGAGGTGAGAACTGATTATCTATCACCACTGGAACACCCTGCTTATTAATGTTTATAGTATAAGAGACAAAACACGGGACAGGGGAGAACTGATTCTATATCACCACTAGAAGATTTTGATAAATAAGGGCCTTAGATTGATAGAACATAAAATATTTGTTTGGTTAATATTTCTAAACGTTTCTAAATTCCTATGAAAGTTAATAAATTAATCACACAATAGTAATAACTGACATTTTTATGCTGGAGTTGGTACATTATCCACTCAAAACTATCTTTGACTCTGACTCCACAGCCCTGGGTGAGAAGAAACCTCTTCTAGTGTGACCAGTTAAATCACTGGGACTGAACTACGAAACACGTGTCCACCAGCACTGCATACTGACCATTCTGTGTGGGAATCAAATAATAAAAACATATTATATAATGAATGTTCATACACTTCAGCAAATGAGCATTTATTAAATATAAAGCACAGAGAAGATGCAGCAGGCTGATTACAGACTTGGTTATTGCGGTGTAGTTTATAAAATCATTAGCAGGCTGTAAAGACATTCAAAAACAAACAGGAGATTACAGAATTATTCACTGGTCATCATTCGCTGACTTGAAGCCTTATATTCACTTGCTCCTGCGGGGGGAGAATCATTTAGCATAATTAGCTACTGTATCAACATTTGCACTTTTGTGGTTTTTGAGGGATGTTTAGGAAGTATTAAGAATTCTGCAAAGTAAATTTCAAGATGGTAAAACGACTTGCACAGGAAAAGGTAGGCTAAAAGTGAAGACAGTTGTTTTCAGATTTTACTAGATTTAGTATCACTCTATATCATGTATTATTTATAAGGATTAAAGGGCTTCTATGGGATTAATATTTAGTACTCATTGTAATGCACATCTAGGGAATGTCTACTCATGATAGAAAATACAGAATAAAAGTCTGCTGCGCATCTTGTCATGAATCTGATGCAAAAACTGCATTCTTTACAACTGGCTGTGGATTTCACCCTCTCCATTACAAAGACTCAAATCTCTAGTGAAGATCTGTAGCATAAATTGACACACTGCAGTTTTTCTAATCTGCACTGCAGGTCACTTTACGCAGTGGATTTTTTAGGCAGAGTATGGATAGGATTTCTTAAACTCATTCAGTGGTATGCCTAAGGTGGTTGGCAACTGGGGCAGGTCCTTTCTCCGGGACCCACTCATACTTTAAAATATTGTGCACCCTCACAGTAGTTATGCCCCACTGTGCCCTTTTTACAGTAGTTATTCCCTCAATGCACCCCTTCACAGTAGTTATGCACACATTGTGCCCCCTCACAGTAGCTATGCCCTCTATATGCCCATTCACAGTAGTTATGCTCTCAATGCACCCATTCACAGCAGTTATGCCCACATTGTGCCCCACTCACAGTAGTTAGGCCCTAATTGCACCCCTTCACAGTAGTTATGCACACATTGTGCTCCCTCACAGTAGCTATGCTCTCTATATGCCCCTTCACAGTAGTTATGCCCTCAATGCACCCCTTCACAGTAGTTATGCCCACATTGTGCCCCCCTCACAGTGGTTATACCCTAATTGCGCCCCTTCACAGTAGTTATGGCCACATTGTGTCCCCTCACAGTAATCATGTTCTCATTGTGTCCCCCTGACAGTGGTTATGCCCTCTCTGTGCCCCTTCACAGTAGTAATGACCTCTGTGTGCCCCTTCACAGTTGTTATTCCCTCATTGTGCCCAACTTACACTAGTTATGCTCTCTCTGTGCCCCTTCAGAATATAAAGGGATGCAAATGAGCTCTTAGATAGCCCTGCCTCTAATTCCACCTGATGTAAGCCAGTACTCTCTGCTCTGCACTGATGAGGGCAATCACCCTGAAACAGCTGTGTGAAGATCAGGTGCTGGCTTGTTTAATATCCGAGTCATGTTTTAAAGCCTTTTTACAAGGTCAAACATTGACTTATAGGATAGCTGTCTTATATCTGGTGGCATTAGAGGCAGAGCTTGCTAAAAGCTTATTTGCATCCCTTTCTTCCCAGAATTCCAGAGGAGCATGTATGGCCTATAAGCCTCCACGCCGATTCAGGTGCTCTCCCCAAGGAGAAATATTACCCCCCAAATCCCCTCCAGAGTAGTTATGCCATTACTGTGCCTCCCCATGCCCCCCTCACAGTACATATGCCTTTTTTGTGCCTCCTTCACAGTAGTAATCCCCTCTCTGTGCTTCCTTCACAGTAGTAATGCCTTCTCTGTCCTCCCTTCACAGTAGTAATGCCATTTCTGTCCCCCCTTTACGGCAGTTGTGAAGAGCTGGCTGTGGGCTACAAATTACTGGACTAATGGACTTACAGCAGACCCCTCAGCTCTTAGGGATGCTGGTGTTTTAGGGTGCATAATAAACTTTGTTAGTGGTTCAGGAGGGGAGCCGTGGGAGCCACAGTCCACGCATACACACACCATGCTCATCCAGACCCCAGAGCCATGAGGGTAGACATTCTGGCTGGACCTTATGTCCACATAAGATCTGACATGAGATTGGAAATTAGAGTAAAGCAATCATTCCATTAGCCTCGTTAGTGTCTTGGGGGCCTTGATTTAGCTATTTTTCTCCCAGCAACTACTCCCTTTATGTGGATGTTGATAGGTAGACCCAGTGGTGCTGTCCCCACAAGGAGTCTCACATGTAGTCTCAGGTGTGGGGCACGGCCTGGGGGAAATACAGCCACCAATGTACAGTTAACATTGGGTGGGGGTGTTCCCAGGGTCATGTGCTCAGACCTGGGGGTGGCGTTGGGGTACTTAGGATACTAATTAGGAGATGAGAGGGGTTGCTGGTTGGAGTTGGATCCATGCGCTTCGGTCGTGGTGTCCGTCGTCTGGCTAAGCATTGGCTGTGACTGCAAAATATACCTGGGGGTGATACTAAAGCTGTGGCCCAACCTAAAATGTTGGGAGACAGTGAGTAAAGCCTGGTATGGGGCAGTGGAACTACAGGTCCCAGCTTGGGATATTGTGGACTGGGTCTCAGAGGGTGTTCTCCCAAGTGTCCAAGGATGCAGCTTGTCAGGTAGTGATGGACGAACATCTGCCGGGACGGTTCGCGAACGCGATCGTGTGAACACGATCAAATGTTCGCGAACCGCAAGTTCTCGGCAAGTCCCATTCATTTTGATGGCAGGCGAACCTGAGAAACCTTCAGCTCATATTTGCAGCCAAGCAATAATTACTAGAAGTGCACAAATAGTCCCACAACATGGACAGTGACATACCAGATGTAGTATTAGAATTTGCGATCTGCATTCATTTATTTTTTTTCAAATGCAAAATATCAGCAATATAATTTTCGTGTACGCGCATGCGCAAATGCACTATACAGTTCCCAAATGCACTATAAAGAAAGTATATTGGTATATAATACACCGCTTCAATCAGTTTTGGGGGGGGGGGGACTGGTATATCACACCAGTAGAAATTATTTGCTCCAATAGCGCTTGTCCCTCTATATACCTGCAGTATCGCAGCAGAACCGCACACAACTGCCGCACAATACAAATGCACTATAATATACTTTCTAACATAGAAAGTATATTATAACATTGTACAAGGAAGGCAATCCATTAGAATATACAGTACATAAAGATAAAACGTAACCTTTAATAATGTTACTATGATGGTCCATTCACACGTCCATAAGTGTTTTGCGGATCCGCAAAACACGGACACCAGCAATGTGCATTCCGCAATTTGCGGACCGCACATCGCCGGCACTATAATAGAAAATGCCTAATCTAGCCTATGGCTAGTGTTTGGTGTCCATAACAGTCTGTCCCTGCTCCACACAGCAACCTCTCCCTACACTGGCAAAACATTGAATGTAAAATGGCAGCCAGATCAGGTTTATTTATAAGGTAGGGGGTATCTCCATGTGCTGAAATGTCTCAATTGGCTGTCCTGTACCACCTGATGGATGTGTCATGGGTCAAAGTTCTTCACAATGTAAAAGAATATGGCGGGCGTGAATATCTCCATATGTTCGCATATTTATCTTGCCTAGGTGATTAATATAATCCACAACCTCCGATCTTTGCAGCAGTAATGCTCTCTTGGTGCCCCCTTCACACTAGTAATGCCCTCTCTGTGCCCCCTCAGTGTTAATAAAATAATAAAAACTAACCACTGTATTTTCTGCTGCACTGTTGTATTTGGTTCTGCTGGGGAAAAAGTTTGTGCTGTACTGTGGCATTTTTCTGTTGGGGCAGTATTTTGTGCTGCACAGTGGTGTTTGATTCGCGTAGGCTAGTATTTTATGCTGCATTGTAGTATTTGGTTATGCCGGGGCAGTACTTTGTGATGCACTGTTGTATTTGGTTCTGCTGGAGCTGTATTTTGTGATGCTTTGTGGCTTTTGGCTCTGTAGGGCTGTATTTTCTGCTGCATTGTTGTATTTGGTTCTGCTGGAGCAGTACTTTGTTCTGCAGTGTTGTATGTTGTTCATCTGGAGCTGTATTTTGTGCTGCACTGTGCCTTTTGGTTCTGCTGGGGCAGTATTTTGTACTGCACTGTGGTATTTGGTTCTCCTAGGGCAGTATTTTATGTTGCACTGTAGTATTTGGTTCTGCTAGTGTAGTGTCCCACTAGGTATGGGTGGGCACTACACAAGGGTCAATTGGTGTGCGCATTACTCTTACTCACAAGGAACAGAAATGTCATATTTAATTCTGCATTTAATGTATGTTTTAATGTGTTGTTATATGCAATGTACCCCTGTCTAATGCAGCAGCAGGCCTAGTTGGGTGTAGTTAGACATCCCAGACACTAGAGGGAGATAGGGAGCCCTTAGTATAAATGTCCAGGCCCAGACAGGGAGAGTTAGTGCAGAGTCAGGAGTCTGAGAAGACAGAGGCCAGTAAGCCTGCTCCTGACATGCAGCTGGATAGCCCTGGCTGCTAGTGATATCCAGGAGGCTGTTGAGAAGCTCCACCCTGCCTGAGAACAAGAGAGCCTAAGTTAGCTCTGAAGAGATACTCCAGTTGCAGGATTCAACCTCCTGGGAGAAGCCAACAGTTACCCACCTGATAGGAGGAGGCGACCCAGGGTAAGCAAAGTGACCCTGATGGGCAGAGGAACTTAGGAATCATAGCAAGCAGTATAATACCTGAGGAAGGAAGTAACCAAGGATATAAGCCACCCTTTTAGGCATCCGGGCCTTGGGAGATATAAAGCCAGAGCAGGAGTTCTATAAAGGACAGTGTACCGTGATTCTAGGAAAAGTACAACCTGCTGCTGAGTGCTTGTGGAATTTACCCTCAGTGTAACTTGCATGACTATTGCCTGCCATATTTGTGAATAAGCCCCTTTTGTGGAACTGTAATACAGAGACTATACCACTCCCTGCTGTACAAAGTTGGATTGTCCAGTAAAGTTTACGTTTGGTTCACTGCATACTTGTGTACCTTCATCTTTCCAACCACCAACCGGCGTGCCACCGGCCAAAGGCACTGGCGTCACGAATACCACAGGGACCTTGCCCCAGGCACACAAAATACCTGTAACATCCAGGGCACCTCAACTACCATCAGGCCTGGTCCCTATCTACAGAGCGTGCCCCAGAGGAACTGTGTCTACCTCTCCTTCACTGCCACGCGCCTGCCCAGGGTTCTTCAAATATAGTGAGTACCCTCGATTGCCCATAACTGTGACCTCACTTCGTCATATCCTGCAGGTCTGGCGTGTTGCACTAGGGCTATATTTTGTGTTGTGCTGTGGTATTTGGTTCTGCTGGAGCTGTATTTCGTGCTGCACCGTGGGATTTGGTTTTGCCAGGGCAATAATTTCTGCTGCCCTGTTGTATTTGGTTCTGCTGGGCGAGTACTTTGTGCTGCACTGTGGTATTTGGTTCTGCTGGAGTCGTATTTTGTGCTGCACTGTGCTACTTGGTTCCGCTGAGGCAGTATTTTCTGCTGTACTGTTGTATTTGGTTTTGCTGGGGCAGTATTTTGTGCTGCACACAAATCAGAAACCAGAAAGCCCAAGAATCAGATTCTAAGATGCAGACAACCAGATGACGGCAGTTGCCTCAATGGGCTGTTGATAGCCCTGTCCACTTTATTATTTAAAAAAATGCATCACAATAAACATTGAGCCTAAAAAGTACATTCAAACTAAATGTTAGGATCCCGAATAGAAATATGGAGGGATCCGCATGGGATTATAATCATCCCAGAGTTTTACATTAGGAGCTTTTGGCGGGAATTTTTCCCGCCAGAAAAAGGAGGTTCAGGGCTAAGAATAGGTGGGTTACTGGGCAGAAGGGGAGAGGTCAGTGATTGGGTCAGGGAGTGACCTATGGAATTTAGTTGCTGGGCAGATTGGAGTAGTGATGCCCAGCAACAGGTATAGGATTGGGTGAGATTTCTGGGCTGGAACCAAGTTAGGCTGGGTTCACACCTGAGCGTTTTACAGCGCGTTCCTACGCGCTGTAAAACGCTCAACAAGGAGAAACCAATGATTCCCTATGGGAATGGTTCACACTTGGGCGTTTTACAGCGCGTACGATCGCGCTGTAAAACGCCCGACGCTCCAAAAAGTACATGAGCGACTTTTGGGGCGTTTGTGGCCATAGGACACTGTAGTGAATCACACAAACGCGCGTCAAACGCGCGTTTACTATTACAAAAACGTGCATAAAAATGCGCGTCAAAAACGCGCGTAAAACGCGCGTTTGCGCAACGCTCAAGTGTGAACCCAGCCTTAGGGTTATAAAAAGGTGTCTGTCAGCTGTGTGCTGTCAGAGCAAGTACCTGAGGGAAGTTTTGCTGCCCCACCCGCCCTTCCCCCTTTTTTATGTTATTTGTCACGGCCGCTTTATTAGAAGGAGGGTAGAAGTCGCTCACTGATAAGGTGAGCGGACGAGTTGAGTCAGTAGTTTAGGCCGAGCTTATGGCTGGTCTAATAATTGGTTTGTTAATAAGATATTGATGATGAGTTAATTTATTGATGAGTTATTTTATGATGATTTATTGTTATTTAACTTTAGGCTAATCTTTAATAAAGATGGCCGTGGCCTTATTTATTCCACCCATTCAAGGTGTCCGCGTGTATTTTTGTATTGATTAAGTTATTGGTATTGGTTATGGGGTTTGGGTACGATTTATAATCCCATGGTTACACACAAAAACAATGTAAAAATAATATATCAATGTGTGAAAGCTCATATATACCACAAATGTATACATTAACAAGATTGTGTGCTGTCCGAAAAACTTGAGGTAATATTTAGTCGTCATCCAGAAATGTCTTAAAAATATATAATGTACCCTGCAAACAGCTGCTATGCTGACAAAATCTACATTTAATGAGCACACAGCATGCCATGTATTGAAACACAACATAATAATGAATGCATACAAGCACTTTTATGCAACTTTACAGCAAATAGTGATTGTAGAAATAAATTGCACAAAAATTCAAATTTGTAACAAAAATGTATACTCTAGCACAGTTCTTATGCAAAGAGAGTGCACTATTAAAAAAACTGTAGGAAGTGAGTAGTTCATGCTGCATGTGTTGAAGAAATGCAAAAATAGACTGCACGCAAATATTGGGAATTAAATTAACCCCTTAGTGACCAGCTTGTTTTCAGCCTTAGTAACCAAGCATTTGTTTTCTCATTCCAAGAGCTATACTTTTTTTAGTTTTCCATCGATGTAGTCGTATGTGTATTTTTTAATGGTACTATTTCTGGGCACCATTTAGTTTATAAGTTTTGCAGCACTCACTTTTGGTACAAATAACATTTTAAGTTTATACTCTGGGTCAGTACAATTACAGTGCTACCAAATATTTTATATATATATATATATATATATATATATATACAGTACAGACCAAAAGTTTGGACACACCTTCTCATTCAAAGAGTTTTCTTTATTTTCATGACTATGAAAATTGTAGATTCACACTGAAGGCATCAAAACTATGAATTACTATATTGAGATAAGCAGGCAGGCGGCGCATCAGGAGGGAGCTGCGACAGGCGGCGCATGACCGAGGGAGATGCCGGTCTGCGCCGTCTTAATGTTATACATCTGGTACTGCAGTAAGTACCATACAGCGCGTATACAATTAGATATAGAGATCAAATTGAATGTTTAACAGTTGCGGGGCCCGGTGTATTAGAGTAGATTCACTGCACCGGGCCCCGCCATGAGTGTCCCCGCCGCCTCCTCCCTCCACACTGAACCATCTGATGGGGGATCTGTAGATGACACTTATGGGGATCTGTGGATGACATAAGTGTCATCCACAGAGCCCCATAAGTGTCATCCACAGATCCCCTATCAGTGTAATGCACAGATCCCCCATCAGTGTCATCCACAGAGCCCCCATCAGTGTAATGCACAGATCCCCCATCAGTGTCATCCACAGAGCCCCCCACAGTGTCATCCACAGAGCCCGCCACAGTGTCATCCACAGAGCCCCTCACAGTGTCATCCACAGAGCCCCCCACAGTGTCATCCACAGAGCCCCCCTCAGTGTCACCCACAGAGCACCCCTCAGTGTCATCCACAGAGCCCCATAAGTGTCATCCACAGATCCCCCCTCAGTGTCATTCACAGATCCCCCCATAACAGTGCATCATCCACAGATCCCCCCATAACAGTGAGTCATCCACAGATCCCCCATAACAGTGCGTCATCCACAGATCCCCCCATAACAATGCGTCATCCACAGATCCCCATAACAGTGCGTTATCCACAGACCACCATTAGTTCAAAACCTACCAAAAGCACACCTTTTGGTTCAAAATATTTTTTTCTTATTTTCCTCCTCAAAAACCTAGATGCGTCTTATCATCAGGTGCGTCTTATAAAGCAAAAAATACGGTAACACATGTGGAATTATAAATGTAAAAACACAAAACGCAATCGCACACTGCAACCAGCACTCTGCCCTGCCTTTATGCTGGATGTTGAATAAGGCATTGATGTACATTTTGGCCAAAGCGTAATAAGCCACTCACCACGTCAAGGTCGCCTTCATGAGTGGTCCCTAACACATGTGGAATTATACATATATATATAACAAAAAAGTGTGAAACAACTGAAAATATCATATTCTAGGTTCTTTAAAGTAGCCACCTTTTGCTTTGATTACTGCTTTGCACACTCTTGGCATTCTCTTGATGAGCTTCAAGAGGTAGTCACCTGAAATGGTCTTCCAACAGTCTTGAAGGAGTTCCCAGAGATGCTTAGCACTTGTTGGCCCTTTTGCCTTCACTCTGCGGTCCAGCTCACCCCAAACCATCTCGATTGGGTTCAGGTCCGGTGACTGTGGAGGCCAGGTCATCTGGCGCAGCACTCCATCACTCTCCTTCATGGTCAAATAGCCCTTACACAGCCTGGAGGTGTGTTTGGGGTTATTATTCTGTTGAAAAATAAATGATGGTCCAACTAAACGCAAACCGGATGGAATAGCATGCCGCTGCAAGATGGTGTGGTAGCCATGCTGGTTCAGTATGCCTTCAATTTTGAATAAATCCCCAACAGTGTCACCAGCAAAGCACCCCAACACCATCACACCTCCTCCTCCATGCTTCGCGGTGGGAACCAGGCATGTAGAGTCCATCCATTCACCTTTTCTGCGTCGCACAAAGACACGGTGGTTGGAACCAAAGATCTCAAATTTGGACTCATCAGACCAAAGCACAGATTTCCACTGGTCTATTGTCAATTCCTTGTGTTCTTTAGCCCAAACAAGTCTCTTCTGCTTGTTGCCTGTCCTTAGCAGTGGTTTCCTAGCCGATATTCTACCATGAAGGCCTGATTCACACAGTCTCCTCTTAACAGTTATTCTAGAGATGTGTCTGCTGCTAGAACTCTGTGTGGCATTGACCTGGTCTCTAATCTGAGCTGCTGTTAACCTGCGATTTCTGAGGCTGGTGACTCGGATGAACTATTCCTCCGCAACAGAGGTGACTGTTGGTCTTCCTTTCCTGGGGCGGTCCGCATGTGAGCCAGTTTCTTTGTAGCACTTGATGGTTTTTGTGACTGCACTTGGGGACATTTTCAAAGTTTTCCCAATTTTTCGAACTGACTGACCTTCATTTCTTAAAGTAATGATGGCCATTCGTTTTTCTTTACTTAGCTGCTTTTTTCTTGCCATAATAGAAATTCTAACAGTCTATTCAGTAGGACTATCAGCTGTGTATCCACCTGACTTCTACACAACGCAACTGATGGTCCCAACCCCATTTATAAGGCAAGAAATCCCACTTATTAAACCTGACAGGGCACACCTGTGAAGTGAAAACCATTTCAGGTGACTGACTAGTTTTGATGCCTTCAGTGTGAATTTACAATTTTCATAGTCATGAAAATAAAGAAAACTCTTTGAATGAGAAGGTGTGTCCAAACTTTTGGTCTGTACTGTGTATATATAATATATATTAGTTGTATTACAGCAAACTGTCTTTTGTATATTTGTGAAATTTCCATTGTATAAATAGCATTATCTAAGGCAAGGTTTCTTAACTCTAGTCCTCGGGACCCACCTACCAGTCATTGTCACAACCAGACAGCTGAGAAGCTCTGACAGAGGGCTTTCAGAACCTCCTCCTTGAGTTCTCTTGCTGTGCTGTTCAGTTGCTCATCTCGTTAGCCTCTCTCAGCTGTCATGTGTTGGACTAATTGCTTCCCTTTAAATTCCTCCCTAGAATGCTTTTCTGGGCGGCTTATACTTCTTCCTGGAGTGTGTGTGCATGCTGGTCTTGTTCTCCTGTCTGCTACAAAGCTAAGTGTTTGAACATTTATCTGTTATTTTCTGTTTGCTGGATCCCAGGTGACCCTGACTCCCTCCGTATCTTGTGTAGGGAGCCGGTGGTCGTGTCCCCTCACTATTGTAGGGTGCTCAGGGATTATATAGTCAAGGTACGTGGATATGCAAACTTCCACCATTCGGATCTTTGCATAGGCTGAGCAGCGAGGGAAAGTGCCAGGTCTTCTGCAGGGGTCTCCCTTTTGTTCCTTAGCTTTTGGATCCAGCGAGTCATTTATGCTTGTTGCTTTGCCTTGTTCCCTGTACACCGTCCGTGACAGTCATGTTTTCAGGATTTCCTTAGTATTGACCAGGTGATATAATTAGTGTGCATGCATCAGGATTTACCACAGGTGGGTTTGAATCTGACCAAGGACATCTGCATGGTGTTTATACGTTCTCCCCGTGTTGTGTGGGTTTCCTCCGACAATCCAAAGACATACTGATAGGGAACTTAGATTGTGAGCCCCATTGGAGACAGCCGGATGCTAATGTTTGTAAAGCGCTGCGGAATATGTCAGCGCTATAAAAGTGCATAAAATAAATAAAAAACTTACATTATAAAGTAGGAAAAGTAAAGCAGAACAACAAACACACACACTATATAGACACAACTTTAGATAATTAAATTCAGGTTTTTCATTCAGTCCTATTGCCACAGATTTTTAAAATCCAGCCCCTAGCCATGCAGTCTGCCTTTACAAACATGAAAGAATGGGTCGCTTTAAGAGCTCATTGAATACTGTGATAGGACTGTTGCTGCAAGTCAGTTTATGAAACTTCTTCCATGAACTGTGAGTTGTATTATTGCAAAGTTGAAACATTTAGGAAGCAGAGCAACTCTGCCACAAAGTGGTAGACCATGTAAGGTTACAGAGTGGAGTCACTGGGTTCTGAGGCACATAGTGCATAAAAGTCACCAACGTTCTGCTGACTCAATAACTGTAGCGCTCCAAACCGCTTCTGTTATTAACATCAAGACATAAACTGTGCCCCGGGAGCTTCATGGCAGGGGTTTTCATGGCTGAGCAGCTGCATGCAAGCCTTACATCACCAAGCACAATGCCAAGTGTTGGATGGAGAGGTGTAAAGCACACCCCCACTGGACTCTGGAGCAGTGGAAACATGTTCTATGGAGTGACAACTGCCATAACTGGCAGTTTGATGGATGACTCTGGGTTTGGCAAATGCTTGGAGAATGTTACCTGCCTAACCGCACTGTGCCAACTGTAGTGTATGGTAGAGGAGAGATACCATTTTTCTGGGGTAGCCCTTAGTTCCAGTTAAAGGGCTTCTCCCATAATTAATGTAAAAAATTAAAATCAGACATCCGATATAGAACATGACAACCTCTTTCTAACAAAGTTAGAACCGGCCCTGTACCTCACTTGGATCCAGAGATCTCTCTATTCATTGCTCCAATTGTTCTACTGCAGCTGGTGGCAGCTGAAGGATGGAACTGAGCATGTGCTTCCTTCTCAGTGAGCAGGACAAAGAAATGAGGGGAAAAAAACAGCAGGTGGCGCTATACAGATGGATTTCAGTGAATGGTTCACTGCCTAAACTACATTTTTAATTCCATGCAATTCCAATAGTGGCACATTTTTTTGTTTAATTTTTTTCTGTATGAAGAGGCTGTGGTGCTTCGTGAGCGCCACAGTACTTCCTAGGCCATATGACATCACATTCATCGTTCACTTGGCCTAGGTGTAGCTCAGTCCCATCTGAGTGATTAGGGCTGAGCTGCGATGCCAAGCACAGCCACTAACAAATGGACAGCGCTGTGCTTGGTAAGCAGCAGAAAGGCTGCAGTGCTCACTGGAATATCGCGGTCTCCTCAAGCAGCTGATTGGCGGGGGTGTCAGGAGTCGGACTCCCACCATCTCATAACTCTCTGAGTAAAGATGTCATAGATGTTACCTGCAGTCCTATGAAACACCCCACATAACACAGTGAATTATTGTGTTATCTGGGCTGTTACATAGGACTGCAGGTGACATCAACAAATTAAAATTTTTGCTGCCAAATTTTAAATGCATATGATTTAATCAGTTTCTATGAGGAGGTAAGTTCTAGACTTGATAGCGGCGAATCAATGGATGTGGTATATCTGGACTTCTCCAAAGCATTTGACACTGTACCACATAAAAGGTTAGTATATAAAATGAGAATGCTCGGACTGGGAGAAAACATCTGTATGTGGGTAAGTAACTGGCTCAGTGATAGAAAACAGAGGGTGGTTATTAACGGTACACACTCAGATTGGGTCACTGTCACTAGTGGGGTACCTCAGGGGTCAGTATTGGGCCCTATTCTCTTCAATATATTTATTAATGATCTTGTAGAAGGCTTGCATAGTAAAGTATCAATTTTCGCAGATGACACTAAACTGTGTAAAGTAATTTACACTGATGAGGACAGTATACTACTACAGAGGGATCTGGATAGACTGGAGGCTTGGGCAGATAAGTGGCAGATGGGGTTTAACACTGATAAATGTAAAGTTATGCACATGGGAAGGAAAAATGCAAGTCAACCGTACATACTAAATGGTAAAACACTCGGTAACACTAACATGGAAAAGGATCTAGGAATTTTAATAAACAGCAAACTAAGCTGCAAAAACCAGTGTCAGGCAGCTGCTGCCAAGGCCAACAAGATAATGGGTTGCATCAGAAGGGGCATAGATTCCCGTGATAAGAACATAGTCCTACCACTTTACAAATCGCTAGTCAGACCACACATGGAGTACTGTGTACAGTTCTGGGCTCCTGTAAACAAGGCAGACATAGCAGAGCTGGAGAAGGTCCAGAGGAGGGCAACTAAAGTAATAACTGGAATGGGCAACTACAGTACCCTGAAAGATTATCAAAATTAGGGTTATTCACTTTAGAAAAAAGACGACTGAGGGGAGATCTAATTAATATGTATAAATATATCAAGGGTCAGTACAGAGATCTATCCCATCAGCTATTTATCCCCAGGACTGTGATGGTGACGAGGGGACATCCTCTGCGTCTGGAGGAAAGAAGGTTTGTACACAAACATAGAAAAGGATTCTTTACGGTAAGAGCAGTGAGAATATGGAACTCTCTGCCTGAGGAGGTGGTGATGGTGAGTACAATAAAGGAATTCAAGAGGGCCATGGACATATTTCTGGAGCTTAATAATATTACAGGCTATAGTTACTAGAGAGGGGTCTTCCTCTGGATCAACTTGCGGGATAACAGGCTGAACTGGATGGACAAATGTCTTTTTTCGGCATTATGTACTATGTTACTATGTTACTATGTTATGATAAAAAAGACTTGGAGGAGAAGATGAGATGCAGGTCACAGTAGTGAGCCCGCTCTACATATAGGAGAATACAGCACCTCATACCTCTTACTTCCAGGGACATCTACTGTCATGCAGATCTTCTCTTTTCTCTTCTCCTCTGTTTGACCCAGACCTCCATGACAAATTATTTCAGCTGCATTTCGTCTCTACAGAGCTTGTTAAACAGACACATTAGATTTCTCATAATTGGGGTCATTTATCAAACTGGTGTAACATAGGACTGGCTTAGTTGCCCATAGCAACCAATCAGATTCCACCTTTCATTTTCCAAAGGAGCTGTCAAAAATAAAAGGTGGAATCTGTTGCTATGGGCAACTAAGCCAGTTCTACTTTAAACCAGTTTGATAAATTATCCCAAAGGTCCTTATAGTGTCTACAGCAATTATAATGTCCCCTAGAGTGTCTACAGCAGTTACAATGTCCCCTAGAGTGCCCCCAGTAATAATAACACCCTATATTGTGCTCCAGGTAATAATGCCTGTATAATGTCCCCTAATATGTCCTTGTAATAGAAATGCCCCCCACACTGCCCCCAAACAGTAATTTTCCCCACACTGCCCCATATAGTAATTTCCCCTACACTGCCCCATATAATAATTTCCCCTACACTGCCCCCATATAATAATTTCCCCCACACTGCCCCATATAGTAATTTCCCCTACACTGCCCCCATATAATAATTTCCCCATACTGTCCCCATATAGTAATTTCCCCTACACTTCCCCCATATAATAATTTGCCTCAGACTGCCCCATATAATAATTTCCCCTCATTACCCCAATATAATAATTTCCCCCACGCTGCATCCATATAGTAATTTCCCCCACACTACCCCATATATTAATTTTGCCCACACTGCCCCATGATTGTTTTGCCCCCACACTGCTCTCCCATGAACTAATTTTCCCCCACACTGCCCTCTCATGAACTAATTTGCCCCCATATTGCCCCCATGAAGTAATTTGCCCCCACACTGCTTCATTAAGTAATTTGCCCCCACACTGCCCCCATGAAGTAATTTTCCACCACAATGCCCCATCTAGAAATTTGCGCCCATGTAATAATCTGCCCTCCATGAAGTGATTTGCCCCCTGTAATAATCTGCCCCCACACTGCCCCATGAAGTGATTTTCCCCATGTAATAATCTGCCCCCACACTACACCTGCTGAAGTGATTTCCCCCGACACTGCCCCCATGTCCTCCTCTGCCCCTAAAGTTGGCACACACAGAAAAAAACGTAAAAAAAAAAAACTAAAAGCTAATACTTACCTGTGTCCGGGATCGTGAGGCAGGCCGCAGGCACGCAATCTTCATTGTCCTGCGTCCTGGCACAGGCGCACAATGATGTCATCACGCACTCCTGCACCGGGATTATACTACCACATAGGCCTCAGACCTACTAGGCCTGAAGCCTATGGGGGTGATCGGAGGCGGGGTAGGGAACTATGTGCTCCCGTGCTGCACCGCAGTATGTGGGCATTCGGGGCAGTGTTGGGTCCCCAGCAATGCTGGGCCCAGGGCTGCCGACCCGAACACCCCTATGTTAATCCGCCATTGAATTCCAAGTGTATTCAGATTCAGGTGTTGGTTTGAAAACTGCTGAATATTTTTCGTGGGAAAACACTTTTAAGGCCTCTTTCACACAGGTGACGTGCGGGAAAAGATGCGGGTGCGTTGAAGGAAAATGCATGATTTTTCCCTGCGAGATGAAAAGCGTTTTAATGCGTTTTGCACGCGCGTGATAAAAATTGGCATGTTTGGTATCCAGACCCAAAACCGGACTTCTTCACAGAAGTTCGGGTTTTGATCAGTGTTGTGTAAATTTTATTATTTTCTCTTATAACATGGTTATAAGGGAAAATAATAGCATTCTTAATACAGAATGATAAGTACATTAGGGATGGAGGGGTTAAAAAATTAAATAAAAATGAAACTCACCTCATCCACTTGTTCGCGCAGCCCGGCTTGTCTTCTTTCTTCTTCTTTGAGGACCTGGGAGAAAAGGACCTTTGGTGACGTCACTGCGCTCATCACATGGTCCATCACCATGGTGATGGGCATGTGATGGCCATGTGATGGCTCCACACTCATCACATGGCCAATCCCATGGTCCATCACCATGGTGATGGACCATGTGATGAGCGTAGTGACATCACCAAAGGTCCTTTTGCTCCCAGGTCCTCAAAGAAGAAGAAAGAAGATGAGCTGAGCAGCGCGAACAAGTGGATGAAGTGAGTTTAATTATTTTTAATTTTTTCAGGCACATTATGATAAGAAACAGAGAGGAGTTCTGATTGCTGTAAAAAACTCTGTCACTTTCTCATTAAGATCTCTTACGATTGATTCTAAGGGAAGATATATCATTCTAGTAGGGCTCTTCAATAACATAGAATATACATTGGTTACAATATATTCGCCCCAAATCATAGGCAAATCCACTTCCACTTAATAGAGTATTTCAGAAGGTGGACAAAATCAAAAAGGGTCACTTAATAATAAGTGGCGACTTTAATACAGTCTCAGATGCCACATGGGATACCTCCCCAATCGCTAAGTGGCGCACAGATACTGTGGCCCATTGAATTCATCAACAACAGTTATATGATATTTGGCGTATCCAACATGGCTCAGAAAAAGATTTTATTTTGTATTCCCACCCCTTTAACTCATACTCTAGAATAGACATGGTCTTACAGACAATCTCGACTTCCACTATAGAAACGATAACTTGGTTTGACCACGCTTTGACCACGTTTGATCACTATGACCTTGTCAGAATCCCATATTAGACCAGCCACATATATGTGGAAAGACAACGCCTTCATAATGGCACACTCCCCATACAAAGCAGAAATTAAACACGCAATCACAGAGTACTTTAAATTGAATTGTGGCTCAGTTTGTAAGTACTCCACACTCTGGAACGCCCATAAGGCGTTTATAAGGGGAATATTCATTAAAATGGGAGCCCAAATAAAAAAGGAGAGAGAGAAACGCTTCACGGAAATGTACAGTAAACTCCAACATTTTGAAGCATTAAATAAAAAGTCTCCTTCCCTTATCCTACAAGATCAGATCTGTCACCTCAGAATACCATTAAACGACGGCCTACTATATACATATGAAAAACAACTGAGATCATTAAATGCTCAATACTACTCCCAGAGTAATAAAAGTGGCAAATTATTGACGAGACAATTAAAACATCGCTCTGAACAGTCTAAAATTCACTACTTGCTCCCCGCACAGGGTTCCCATAAGTTATATGACCCTAAAGATATAGCCAATCGTTTTCGGGAATACTATTTGCCCCTTTATAATCTAGAGGCAAATAGGATACCCCCCCCCAACAACTGACGATATCAATTCCTTCCTGAACAAACTGTCACTCCCCAAATTAACTCCCGATCAATTAGAAGCTCTGAATGCTCACATATCAGAAGCAGAAATATTACAAACAATCAAAACTCTACCTTTTGAACAAGGTGCCTGGTCCAGATGGCCTATCTAACATGTACTTTAAAACATACGGAAATATATTAGCCCCCCATATACACGGGTTGTTTTCCGAAGCTATATTGACGGGAGCATTTGAGAAAGAAATGTTAACAGCCACTATAGTGACGCTTCCCGAACCGGGAAAGGACCTGGTGTCTCCACAAAATTTCCGTTCAATATCCCTCCTTAATACGGACATTAAACTGTTTTCCAAACTTATAGCATTCAGCATATCCAAAATCTTACCTAGCGTCATACATCCTGATCAAGCTGGTTTCATTAAAAATAGACAAGCATCAGATAATACCAGACGCATTCTTAATCTTGTAGACCACTTAGAAAAGTCTAAATGTCCATCATTATTGGTGGCCTTGGATGCCCAAAAGGTGTTTGACCGCATTATTTGGTCGTATGCCTTTTCGGTACTGGAGAGATTGGGCTTTACTGGGTATATTGCAAACGCCATCAAAACACTTTATAGGGGCCCATCAGCTAGAGTATTAGTGAACGGGTTGCTGTCTGACCCCTTTATCACCACCAATGGCACCCGGCAAGGGTGTCCATTGTCCCCTTTAATATTCGTACTTACTATAGAACCCTTAGCACAAGTGATCAGACAGAATGTGGGTGTTGAGGGGATAATGGTGGGGTCTACAATGCACAGGATTTCTCTTTTTGCGGATGATATTATTTTATCGCTCACGAACCCAGATTCCTCCCTACAATATTCTCTGAACATCCTACAAGAATTTGGTAAGATCTCATATTAAAAATTGAACATAGACGAATCCCAAATACTCCCTATAAACATTAAACTCCAAACATATATGGCTCTCAAACAAAAATATCCACTTGATTGGCAGAAATCATATATCAAATACCTGGGGGTTCAAGTGACACCCTCATTACAAATGCTAGTCAAACACAATTACACACCAATGCTCCTATCAGTGGAGCAAGAGTTAAAAAGATACTCCAAGCTAGAACTGTCCTGGATAAGAGGTATAGCAGCTTTTAAAATGTCTACTCTACCAAAACTCCTCTATATATTTAGCACAGTGCCAATGACACCACCTCAGAGCTTCACAACTACTAATAACACCACCAAAAAGCTTTGCAACTACTAAATAAATATATTTGGCAAAATAAAAAACATAGAATTGCAGCCAAAATTCTGCATAAACATAGAGGAGGGACGGGATTACCTAATATATATAATTACTACTTAGCTACCAAAATATCATCACAACAAAGCTGGTGGAAAGAAGACGTATCTCTCAGTTGGGTACAGATAGAACAGGCACTGATATCTCCAGACTCCTTGAAAGGTCTATTAAAAGCTTCCTTGACATACAAATACCAGATCCCTAAAAATGCCCCAGCAATGGTCAAATTTTCTCTCATAAATTGGCAACAATTTTATCTTAAAACGACTAGCCAAACTCTCAACCTGTCTGATCTTGCGCCTTTGAGAACCTTGGAACACCTTATCCCACATGTAGGACTGAAATCTTGGGAAGAGAAGGGTCTGAATTCAGTTTCTTTACTTTACCAAGGAGAAACACTTAAACCTTTCTTATCGCTTATTCAAACTTATGATACACATAAACATGACCTTTATAAATACCTCCAAATCAGACATTTGCTAAATGAGTCCAACCCATTAAAAGCTTGAGCATGCATCAAACTAATTCAATTATGGGGGAACAGTACATCCCAGATAAAGGGGCTTAGATATGTTTATAATATGCTGGGTGACAAGGATGTGCTATACAAAACTACACCTTTATTGTCGTGGGAATTGGACCTCAAATCCACATTTACTATTTTACAATGGGGTGCAGCATTCAAATGCATATCTGGCTATTTTAAATGCTCAACACACTATGAATTGGCAATTGAAACTTGAGATGGTACTATCCTCCGGAAAGGTTACATCAGATCTTCCCAGAGGTGTCGGCCAATTGTTGGAGAGGTTGTGGGGGTCGCGGTACCCTCTTTCATATTCTATGGAATTGTCCATACATTTTCCCAGTGTGCCAAGATATATTCTCTCTGGTTTCTAAACTACCTCACCGTCTTTGTGTCACGGAAGGTGTACAGGAAACAAGACAACACAAAATGAATATACGACTCACTGGATCCAAAACTAAGGAACAAAAGGGAGACCCCTGCATCAGACCTGGCTCTCTCCCTTACTGCTCAGCCTATGCGAAAATCCCAATGGTAGATGATCGCATATCCTCGTACCTCGACTGTATAACACCTGAACACCCTATAATAGTGAGGGGACACGACCACCGGCTCCCTACACTAGATACGGAGGGAGTCAGGGTCACCTGGGATCCAGCAAACAGAAGAACACAAATGAATGCACAACACTTATCTTGTAGAAGACTGAGAACACACACTCCAGGAAGTAATATAAACTACATGACAGCTGAGAGAGGCTAACGAGATGAGGAACTGAAAGCAAAACAAAGGAAGCTCAAGGAGGAGGTTCTGAAAGGCATCTGTCAGAGCTTCTCAGATGTCTGGTGGTGACAGTACCCCTCCTTCTACGAGTGGACTCAGGACACTCAGAGCCCACCTTCTCAGGATGGGACCTATGGAAATCCCTGATGAGACGAGTGGCATTAATGTCTGTCACTGGGACCCACATCCTCTCCTCAGGACCATAACCCTCCCATCCTCAGGACCACAACCCTCGCATCTGGCCGGCGCCACCCATAAGGAGGCCACCGCATAGAGCACACTCTGCCTGGGGGTGCCAGCAGGAGTCCGAATCTCAAGCTCCCTGCCGCAGCCTGCACCCCGCCATCATCATCTCCTTCACTTCCACTCCTTCTTTCTGTTCTTGCCAGCCAGATGCACTGCGAGTATGTTCAGTCACTTCAGGCAGAGCGTTCGCATCAGCTGACACATAGCTACGAGATCATTTAGAATGCCTTTCAGAAAAGGTTGTCCTGGGATTCGAACTCATGACCTCTACACATCAGAGGCAAGGCATTTACCCTCACAGCCATGAAGGCTGTCTAGCTAGTTGCTTTAAAAAAATAAAATAAAAAAAATTCTACTGATACCTAGTGTACTGATACCTAGTGTACAACCATACACATGACAGCTGCCCCAACACACCCATACACAGTGGGCAGCTGTCATGTATATGGTTGTACACTAGGTATCAGTACACTAGGTATCAGTAGAAGTCTTTTTTTTTTTTTAGCAATTAGCTAGACAGCTTTCATGACTGTGAGGGTAAATGCCTTGCCTCTGATGTGTAGAGGTCATGAGTTTGAATCCAAGGACAAACTTTTCTAAAAGTGTTTTTTTTTTTTTTTTTTTTTTTTCTAAAGAGCAGAGACCACCACACCTTCAGCCAAAATGGGACCCGGGTCTTCAAAATTCCCACCTCCCGGAAAACAACGTGACAGGGCATCTGCCTTCACATTCTTAACCCCAGGGTGGAACGTGACAACAAAATTAAACCTTGAAAAGAACAAAGACCATCTGGCCTGTCTCGGGTTCAGACGCTTGGCTGACTCCAAGTAGGCTAGATTTTTATGGTCAGGAAACACGGTAATAGGGTGTCTCCCTCTAGCCAATGGCGCCATTCCTCAAAAGCCAACTTGATGGCCAACAACTCCCTATCTCCCACATCGTAATTTTTCTCTGCGGAGGAGAGTTTCTTTGAGAAAAAGGCACACGGTCGCCATTTGGCAGGAGAGGAACCCTGAGACAAGAACGCACCCACACCCACCTCAGAAGCATCAAACTCAACTATGAAGGGTAGAGAAATATTAGGTTGTACCAAGATGGGAGCGGAAGCAAAACTCTCCTTGATATTAGAAAAGGCCTTACGCGCCTCTACCGACCAGGAAGAAAAATCTACCCCCTTTCTAGTCATATCAGTGAGTGGTTTAACAACAGAGGAATAATTCAAAATAAACTTCCTGTAATAATTGGCAAAGCCCAAAAAACGCATCAGCGCCTTCTGATTCTAAGGAAGCTCCCACTCAAGCACAGCGCGGACCTTCTCGGGGTCCATGCGAAAACCAGAAGCGGAGAGAAGAAACCCCAGAAATTGAATTTCTGGAACCGCAAACACATTTTTCCAGTTTCGCGTACAATTTATTCTCCCGCAGGATGAGCAAGACCTGACGTAAGTGTTCCTTATGAGTTTTGAAATCAGGAGAAAAAATCAAAATGTCATCTAAATACACTAATACAAATTTCCCCATTAAATGATAAAAAATGCTATTCACAAAATGCTGAAAACGTCTGGAGCATTCATCAAACCAAAAGGCATAACTAAATTCTCAAAATGGCCCTCAGGGGTATTGAAGGCCGTCTTCCATTCGTCTCCTTCTCTGACCCTGACCAGGTTGTATGCCCCTCTTAGATCTAATTTGGAAAAAACTTTAGCCCCAACAATCTGATTAAACAGGTCCGGGATCAGAGGAAGCGGATAAGGGTCACGAATTGTGATACTGTTCAGCTCCCTGAAATCCAGACAAGGTCTTAAAGAACCATCTTTTTTCTTAACAAAGAAAAAACCAGCGGCAACAGGTGACTTCGAGGGTCGTATATGTCCTTTTCTCAGACTCTCAGAGATATAAGCACGCATAGCGACCCTTTCAGTTTGGGAAAGATTGTATAAACGAGATTTAGGCAGCTTGGCGCCTGGGCTGAGATTAATAAGGCAATCGTACTCCCTGTGCGGGGGCAAATCCTGAACTCCTCTCTCAGAGAAGACATCTGAAAATTCTGAGAGAAAAGATAGTACAGTCTTAGTAGAAACCTCAGAAACAGATGTCGTGAGGCAATTCTCTCTGCAAAAGTCACTCCGACCATTTATTTGCCTCGCTTGCCAATCAATGGTAGGGTTATGTTTAGTGAGCCAGGGTAGCCCCAACACTAGAGGAGTAGGCAATCCGCTAAGGACGAAACATGACACATCCTCAACTTGAGCATCACTCACAATTAAACGGATAATGTGAACTATTGCCTTTAATGATTTCTGAGAAAGTGGAGCGGAATCAATAGCAAAAACAGGAATATCCTTTCCCAAAGTGCATACCTGGAAACCATGAGTTATCGCAAATTGATTATCCATGAGATTGACAGCTGCTCCACTATCTACAAAAATCTCACCATTTTTTTTCTTGCTCTCTAGTGCCACCCTGGCAGGCAGGCCAAACGGGAACTACAAGCAAACGGAAAACCTTCAAATTCCGTCTCAACCCTGCCAATGTTAACAGATGGAACATTTTTAAAGGATTTTTTCCTTTTTGTTTCTTTATTACTCCCAAAAAACTGCCTGAATCTCCTAGAGGGACAAACATTTGCCAAATGATTTATACCTCCACAACAAAAACAAACCTTCCCATGCGGGCTGAATCTTCTATTGTCAGAGGCAATCAACCCCAGCTGCATGGGCTCCTGCTCAGAAGGGGTTGACAGCGACTGAGACCCCTGTGCACTGAATGAGACCGCTGCACTGTCCTGGGATTGAGTATGACAGGAAGGAGTGATCTCTCCTCTCTCTCTAAGATGCCTGTCAATACGAATGGCCCGAGACATGGCAGAGTCCAAGGAGGTAGGCCTCTCATGAAAGGCAAATGCATCTTTCAATCCCTCTGAAAGACCATGGCAAAATTGACTTCGGAGTGCAGCATCATTCCAACCAGTATCAGCTGCCCATCTCCGAAATTCTGAGAAGTATATCTCTGCGGATTGTTTACCCTGGCATAACAGACGTAGTCTAGACTCAGCCAAAGCAATACGATCCGGATCATCATATATCTGACCCAGGGCTAAAAAGAATTCATCCACTGAACGGAGGGGCCGTGCCCCCACCGGCAGCGAAAAGGCCCAGGACTGAGCATTATCCCTGAGCAGCGATATAATGATCCCCACCCTCCGTTCCTCATCACCAGAGGAATGGGGAAGAAGGCAAAAATGGAGTTTGCAAGCCTCTCTAAAACGCACAAAATTCTCACTACCCTCGGAGAACGTGTCCGGGAGCGAGATCTTAGGCTCAGAACAAACTCCATGAACGCAAGCTTAACCGGTCACTTGAAACTGAGAAAGAGTCTTACAGAGATCTGCTACCTCCAATGAAAGACCCTGCAAGCGTTCAGTCAAAAGTGAAACCGGATCCATGCTTGAGACGGTTTTGGCGGTTTATAATGTCACGGAAGGTGTACAGGAAACAAGACAACACAAAATGAATATACGACTCACTGGATCCAAAACTGAGGAACAAAAGGGAGACCCCTGCATCAGACCTGGCTCTCTCCCTTACTGCTCAGCCTATGCGAAAATCCCAATGGTAGATGATCGCATATCCTCGTACCTCGACTGTATAACACATGAACACCCTACAATAGTGAGGGGACACGACCACCGGCTCCCTACACTAGATACGGAGGGAGTCAGGGTCACCTGGGATCCAGCAAACAGAAAAACACAAATGAATGCACAACACTTATCTTGTAGAAGACTGAGAAGTAGGATCAGCATGCACACACACTCCAGGAAGTAATATAAACCGCAACCTGATGCACTATGGGGAGGAATTTAAAGGGATGCAATCAGTACAACTACATGACAGCTGAGAGAGGCTAACGAGATGAGGAACTGAAAGCAAAACAAAGGAAGCTCAAGGAGGAGGTTCTGAAAGGCATCTGTCAGAGCTTCTCAGATGTCTGGTGGTGACACTTTGGCATTGTTGTTCATAGACCTAAACATAGTGCCACGGGGAGGAAGAGTGGTAATTGCCCACTTATGTCTAGCAACCAAATTAGCTATAGCACGACATTGGAAATCGCCAATAATTCCTAGTCTAGCGGAAATCAAAACCCGAATAGACAAGACATGCCGCTATGAACGAATTATGGCACTGAAAAATCACCAAATAGACAAATTCAAGAAGAACTGGGCATGCTGGATACAAGAAAATCAAGTCACCTTCATTTGAGCCGCAGGTTGGATGGAGAGAGATCTTGAGGGGTATGGAAAAGGGAGAGACAGACAGAAAATGGAGAATTAAGGAGAAGCCTTAGACTTTGTCACTGTGCGCAAGTCAAACTAATATATATTGTACGCATACATAACGGAATATGCCTACGCATAGAATTAGGGAGGAGCGAGAGGGGTGGAAGTCCTATCCAACACGTATATACATATATGCATGAGTTTTCCTTTCTTTTTTCTTTTCTTTTATGTTGCCTTTACTTAATACACTAGGATGTTTGCACCTTATATGCAACGGGCCTGGACATGTGATGACTTGAGAAGGGGAACCTTTCGTGCAATGCATGATTTGAAACCATGGCGACGTAGTGTTCTACCGACAGTGACCTTTGAAACTGTGGTGCCAGCTCTCTTCATGTCATTGACCAGCTCCTACCTTGTAGTTCTGGGCTGATTCCTCACCTTTCTTATCATCAGTGATACCCCACGAGGTGCGATCTTGCATGGAGCCCCAGTCCGAGGGAGACTGACAGTCTTCTTTAGCCTCTTCCATTTTCTAACAATTGCTCCAATTATTTTCACAAAGCTGCTTGGCAATTGCCCATGGTAATAGTTGGCGTCTAACTGTGGGGTGGACAGGTGTCTTTAAAAAGCTCAGACAGGTGCTACTAAGTTAGATTAATGAGTGGAGTAGAGGTGGACTTTTTAAAGACACAGTAACAGGTCTTTGAGAGCCAGAATTCTTGCTGTTTCTCAGGTGTTCAAATACTTATGTTCAGCAGTGCAAGACAAATTCTTTAAAAATCATACAATTTCCTGAATTATTTTTTTTCATTATGTGTCTCAGAGTGGGAATGCACCTATAATGTGAATTTCATACTTCTCCATGATTTCTAAGTGGGAGAACTTACAAAATCGCAGGGTGTTCAAATACTACTGTTCCTCACTGTATATCTTGGAGAGTGTTGTTCACTTGGTTGGCTGTTGTGAAGGGATTTCTTTTCACCATGGTAATTATTCTGTGATCATTCACCACTGTTGTCTTCCATGGGCGTCCAGGTCTTTTTGCATTATTGAGGTCACCAGTGCTTTCTTCCTTTCTCAGGATGTATCAAACTGTAGATTTTGCCACTCCTAATAGTGTAGCAATTTCTCAGATGTTTTTTTTTCCTGTTTTCGCAGATGAAGGATTGCTTGTTTCACCTGCATGGAGAGATCCTTTGACTGCATGTTTACTTCTCAGCAAAATCTTCAAAATACAAGCACCACACCTCAAATCAACTCCAGGCCTTTTATGTGCTTAATTGAGAATGAAATAATGAAGGCATTGCCCACACCTGCCCATGAAACTTTTGAGTCAATTGTCTAATTACTTTTGGTCCCTTTAAAAACAGGGTGCCACATGTAAAGGAGCTGAAGTTCCTAAACCCTTTATCCAATTTAATGTGGATTATATAACTATAACTTGAATATGTTTTAGCAAACAGGTAATAAAAACATAATTTGTGTCAGTGTCCAAATATATATGGACCTTACTGTATAACTGTGATTGAACGCCAGTGTTTTAAACTTTTATTACATCAGTTTCTGACATACAGGGGCATAGTAAATGGCCAACAGTGTGAGCTGAGACTTTCCTCCATATGCAAGAATATATACATGCATACAATATACAGTGTATATATATATATATATATACATATATATATATATCTTTTTTTTTTTGTAAGATTTAAGTATTACAAATCTCAAAATGCAGAACATTTTATTTCCATTTTTATTTTTTATTTTTTTGTGGTAAACTGGAATAATGCCTACCAAGACTAACCAAGATCTGCTGAGGTCAGCAAATGAATATAATTATCAATTAAGCGACACAGAGCTCAAATAAAAGAAATAGAGTTAAGATTGTTAAGTGAGTCCTGAGTCTGGTCAGTATGAACAAAAGAACACAGGCTAATATCACCAGTTTACAGCCTCATTATCTGACCTAACATGGGGATAATCATATCGGGGAAAATACAGTAACTACACATAAGTCACATAAATGTCTCTCTTAAGGCACAAGGCTTACTAGGAAAACATTTCAAGTGTCTACTTTCTTGTGGATTCCAAAGGTCATTAATTTAAAATAGGAATTTCAGCTTCTTTGTAGTTACAAAGCAGTTAGCGTAATTAGTGTCAGAAAATATGAAGTGTTACTCAGTTTACAATGTAAATACCTGAAGCTAAACCCATGGAGGATTCATGCATGCCCTTGGAACATGTAACCCGATATTCCACATCAGTACACCGCTTGCTGAAGTTCCACTGCTTGGTATGATTAAAACCCAAGACCCTTGTTTATTGGCGTAATTCATTTGTAGAGATTAAACTCTGCACAGTGTGGATACCCAAGTACTTTGCAGTTGGCAATTACATCATTAAATGGATTATTGAGTCTATGTTGTTCAAAGACACTTTGTATGGTACTTGGTTGGAGAATGGACATTTATATCGTCACCTCCATATTGTCCCCTTAACATAGACCACTGTAGTTTCTAAGGCTTAGTTCACACCTGCCTTGGTTATCTCCATTGTTCTGCTCCATTGTAGGGGGAGAATAAGGAACATGAAGGAAGTGCTGGATCCCTGACATGATGTACTTCAATGGCTCCCAATTGAGCTCATTGACTATAAAGGGATCTGCTGGGTTTCCATCATGGTGCCTGTCATTATGAACTACAGTATTTTGTCTGGCATTTTTTATGGAATCTGCAACAGAGGCCGCGAACACAGCTAAGGCTACTTTTACACTTGTGTTGCCGTTTTCCAGTATTGAGATCCGACAGAGGATCTCAATACTGGAAGAAAAAAAAAATCTGTTTAGTCCTCATGTATTCTTAATGGAAAGAGTGCATCAGGATGTCTTGCGTTCCGTCAACATTCCGTTTTGTGGAAACTGAAAAAACTGATCCGTCACTGAAAACAATGTAAGTTAATGGTGACAGATCCATTTTTTAGGAGCCTAAAAAAACTGATCTATCACCCATTGACTTTCAATGTACAGTGGGATGCAAAAGTTTGGGCAACCTTGTTAATCGTCATAATTTTCCTGTATAAATCATTGGTTGTTACGATAAAAAATGTCAGTTAAATATATCATATAGGAGACACACACAGTGATATTTGAGAAGTGAAATGAAGTTTATTGGATTTACAGAAAGTGTGCTATAATTGTTTAAACAAAATTAGGCAGGTGCATACATTTGGGCACCACAAAAAAAAAATGAAATCAATATTTAGTAGATCCTCCTTTTGCAGAAATTACAGCCTCTAAACGCTTCCTGTAGGTTCCAATGAGAGTCTGGATTCTGGTTGAAGGTATTTTGGACCATTCCTCTTTACAAAACACTTTAGTTCATTCAGGTTTGATGGCTTCCGAGCATGGACAGCTCTCTTTAAGTCACACCACAGATTTTCAATTATATTCAGGTCTGGGGACTGAGATGGCCATTCCAGAACGTTGTACTTGTTCCTCTGCATAAATGCCTTAGTGGATTTTGAGCAGTGTTTAGGGTCGTTGTCTTGTTGAAAGATCCAGCCCCGGAGCAGCTTCAGCTTTATCACTGATTCCTGGACATTGGTCTCCAGAATCTGCTGATACTGAGTGGAATCTATGCCTCCCTCAACTTTGACAAGATCCCCAGTCCCTGCACTGGCCACACAGCCCCACAGCATGATGGAACCACCACCATATTTTACTGTAGGTAGCAGGTGTTTTTCTTGGAATGCTGTGTTCTTTTTCCTCCATGCATAACGCCCCTTGTTATGGCCAAATAACTAAATTTTAGTTTCATCAGTCCACAGCACCTTATTCCAAAATGAAGCTGGCTTGTCCTAATGTGCTTTAGCCCACCTCAAGCGACACTTTTTGTGCTGTGGGCGGAGAAAAGGCTTCCTCTGCATCATTCTCGCATATAGCATCTCCTTGTGTAAAGTGCGCCGAATGGTTAAACGATGCACAGTGACTCCATCTGCAGCAAGATGATGTTGTAGGTCTTTGGTGCTGGTCTGTGGGTTGACTCTGACTGTTCTCACCATTCGTTGCTTCTGTCTATCCGAGATTTTTCTTGGTCGAGCCTTAACTTGAACTGAGCCTGTGGTCTTCCATTTCCTCAATATGTTCCTAACTGTGGAAACAGACAGCTGAAATCTCTGAGACAGCTGAAATCTCTAAACCATGATGGTGAACAATCTTTGTCTTCAGGTCATTTGAGAGTTGTTTTGAGACCCCCATGTTGCTACTCTTTAGAGAAAATTAAAAGAGGAGGGAAACTTACAATTGACCCCCTTAAATACTCTTTCTCATAATTGGATTCCCCTGTGTATGTTGGTCAGGGGTCACTGAGCTTACCAAGCCAATTTGAGTTCCAATAATTAGTTCTAAAGGTTTTGGAATCAATAAAATGACAGCAGTGCCCAAATTTATGCACCTGCCTAATTTTGTTTAAACAATTATAGCATACTTTCTGCAAATCCTTCTCTGCAGGTCCTTCTAAAAAAATTAGCATATTGTGATAAAGTTCATTATTTTCTGTAATGTACTGATAAACATTAGACTTTCATATATTTTAGATTCATTACACACAACTGAAGTAGTTCAAGCCTTTTATTGTTTTAATATTGATGATTTTGGCATACAGCTCATGAAAACCCAAAATTCCTATCTAAAAAAATTAGCATATCATGAAAAGGTTCTCTAAACGAGCTATTAACCTAATCATCTGAATCAACTAATTAACTCTAAACACCTGCAAAAGATTCCTGAGGCTTTTAAAAACTCCCAGCCTGGTTCATTACTCAAAACCGCAATCATGGGTAAGACTGCCGACCTGACTGCTGTCCAGAAGGCCATCATTGACACCCTCGAGCAAGAGGGTAAGACACATAAAGAAATTTCTTAACGAATAGGCTGTTCCCAGAGTGCTGTATCAAGGCACCTCAGTGGGAAGTCTGTGGGAAGGAAAAAGTGTGGCAGAAAACGCTGCACAACGAGAAGAGGTGACCGGACCCTGAGGAAGATTGTGGAGAAGGACCGATTCCAGACCTTGGGGGACCTGCGGAAGCAGTGGACTGAGTCTGGAGTAGAAACATCCAGAGCCACCGTGTACAGGCGTGTGCAGGAAATGGGCTACAGGTGCCGCATTCCCCAGGTCAAGCCACTTTTGAACCAGAAACAGCGGCAGAAGCGCCTGACCTGGGCTACAGAGAAGCAGCACTGGACTGTTGCTCAGTGGTCCAAAGTACTTTTTTCGGATGAAAGCAAATTTTGCATGTCATTCGGAAATCAAGGTGCCAGAGTCTGGAGGAAGACTGGGAAGAGGGAAATGCCAAAATGCCTGAAGTCCAGTGTCAAGTACCCACAGTCAGTGATGGTCTGGGGTGCCATGTCAGCTGCTGGTGTTGGTCCACTGTGTTTTATCAAGGGCAGGGTCAATGCAGCTAGCTATTAGGAGATTTTGGAGCACTTCATGCTTCCATCTGCTGAAAAGCTTTATGGAGATGAAGATTTCATTTTTCAGCACGACCTGGCACCTGCTCACAGTGCCAAAACCACTGGTAAATGGTTTACTGACCATGGTATTACTGTGCTCATTTGGCCTGCCAACTCTCCTGACCTGAACCCCATAGAGAATCTGTGGGATATTGGGAAGAGAAAGTTGAGAGACGCAAGACCCAACACTCTGCATGAGCTTAAGGCCGCTATCGAAGCATCCTGGGCCTCCATAACACCTCAGCAGTGCCACAGGCTGATTGCCTCCATGCCACGCCGCATTGAAGCAGTCATTTCTGCAAAAGGATTCCCGACCAAGTATTGAGTGTATAACTGAACATAATTATTTGAAGGTTGACTTTTTTTGTATTAAAAACACTTTTCTTTTATTGGTCGGATGAAATATGCTAATTTTTTTAGATAGGAATTTTGGGTTTTCATGAGCTGTATGCCAAAATCATCAATATTAAAACAATAAAGGGCTTGAACTACTTCAGTTTTGTGTAATGAATCTACAATATATGAAAGTCTAATGTTTATCAGTACATTACAGAAAATAATGAACTTTATCACAATATGCTAATTTTTTTAGAAGGACCTGTAAACTTCATTTCACTTTTCAAATATCACTGTGTGTGTCTCCTATATGATATATTTAACTGACATTTTTTATCGCAACAACCAACGATTTATACAGGAAAATCATGACGATTAACAAGGTTGCCCAACTTTCGCATCCCACTGTATGTTCTAGTCCATTCAGGTGGTCGAAATAAAGTTCTGTAAACATAGACCAATTTGAAAAATATAGCCTTGGGTGGTTTCAAATCCGTCTAAATTACTTAATCCATTGGAGGGTATTTGCTTAGGGTTGGGTTGCATCAATTTAATGTAACTAGAGGTTCACTCTCATATGGGTGTATCGTGGTATGTCTTGAGGTGTACTGCTTAGGTTCGAGTCTACTGGGGGTAGCGGAATTTTCTACAAGGTTCCTATAATTTCAAAAAACTAGTATGAGTTCTGGTTGTCCATCCCTCCAGTTCCTTCATCAAGTAAATCTGGTCTACTTTTGCATACAACTGTTCTAAGGTGGGGGGACTAGTATTTAGCCATTGTAGCGGAATTAATAATCTAGCAGCTTGAATCAATGTGGTTGGTAGATCTGAAGGAGCAGGTTGCCACTGTTTTGAGGGCAACCATAACAAGACTGATTTAGGGGTGAGTTTTATTGTGCGTCAACAGATCTCATTAACCTTTTGTTTTACTTGTGTCTAATAAGGATAAATTAATGGACAGTGTCACATAATATGACCTAGAGTACCTCTCTGATCCCTACATCTCCAACATGTCTCATTATCTGAGAACCCCATTCTGAATAACTTATAGGGATCGTTGTACCATTGTGTCATAGTTTTATAGTGTTCTTGTATCTTTATGCATTTTGAGAAACCATGAGACTTCTGATGGATTTGTTTAATTTCTTGTGGGGTGAAAGTTTAGTTCAAATCTTTTTCCCATGCTCTAATATATGCTGGTACTCCAATGTCAGGAGTGTCTACCAATGATTTGTAAAGAGTCATTCAAAGCAAACTTTGCAAAGTTGGAGTTAAGGTGCTAGTGTATTTGGTGGCTAGAGTCGTACAGGAGCGTTTTAGTTCCAGTTTGTTTAAGAAGTCAGTATCTGCAATGAGCTGGGAGCATAGTGACGGTATGCTGTCTGTTGACTTGAGGGGAGTGGGTTATGGATGGTTGTAATAGATATGGAATTAAATCCGCCGGCAGAGTGTCTGAAAAAAGAGGCGTGTTAGCATGGATAGAGCGGATGTTTAAGTAAATTCCTTTAGTTAAGCCTTTTGGGGCCAACAAGGCCCCAGAGCCCTGCATATTGCTTATCTGATAAGAGTGCTAGTTCAATATCTGAGCCAATCGTCCTATATTTGGGGACACAAAGTTGGAGCCATCTTTTTAATTGTATAGCTTTATAATAAGAAAATAAATCAGGTAGTCCAAAACCACCTTGGGGGATGCAATTTTCCTTTTGAATGGCCCTCTACCTTCTGTAAAGATGCAGTTCTCTCTCTCAGATGTTGATACCTATTATAGTATTACAGTCTCTTTTGCTGGCTGTTATAAGTCCACAGGGCTGATGTAACTCTCTGACTCCTGGCCTCTGGGTATAGAAAGTGCATAAGCATGGTCGGACTGGGGTTCCTTGGGCCCACCAGAGGAAATTGTTCTCGGGGCCTAAATCCCATATCATCAATAAAGTCTAATAGGTTTTTATTCAAAGAAATAGACCCTAGTGAGAGGTTATTGGCTCCCAAGACAGCTCCAAATGTTTTATTTTCTCCTGGACCTTTGGGACCCACTATGGTATCAGAGCTTGGGCCCACTGAAGGATCCTCTGGTGGTCAAGAAATAGATCCTGGTGACAGATTATTGGCTCCCAAGACAGTGCCAAATGTTTTTTTTCTCCAGGACTTTGGGGCCCACTAAGGTATCACAACCTGGGCCCACCGAAGGATCCTTTGGTGGGTCAGTCCAACATTGTACTATGTAAGCAGTGAACCACCAGGGCCATTTTAGGTTTTATGCTGCCTGAGGCAAAAATTAAATGGGTCACACACACTCTGCTAAAGACATATTTGGATGAACATTACCTTACTAAAGAACATACAGGATAATACAGCCCCACATACCTCTTACATCCAGTGACATCTCCTCTGATGCAAATATTCTCTTTCCTCATTTTCTCTATTCGGACCAGACCGCCGTGATGACTTCTTTCAGCCGTGTTTCGTCTCTGCAGAGTTTGCCACAGTTTCTCCACCATGTACATAAGATTTAGAAAAAAGCCAGTACTGTATTAGACGCTATGTACACAACTGTATTTTTGGTCCATATGCGAGCTGCAAAAAATGATCAATTCTGTAGGTCCATGAAAAACATATGGACAGCACACGGAGGCCATATGTGCAGCCAAGCTACAAATGACAGAACATGTCCTATTCTTGTCTGTTTTGCGGACAAGAATAGGCTTTTTTACAGTTAATCCCATGAAAATTGCGGGATGCAAATGGACCGCATCTGTATTTAGCGGATCTGTGATTTGTGGACTGCAGGAGACCTTACACTATGGACTTTCTGTGAGAAAATCTGCATGTAATATGTAGAACAACTCTAAGCTGTTTTAGGCCTTGGTCACATGTGACTGACTAGCTGTGGCTTTGCTGTCACAGATTTTCATGCAGCAAATCCGTAGCGTTGTACAGTAACAGCATGTTGGATGAGAATTTCTGAATTCTCAGCCACACACTGCATTAAAAAAGCGGATACAGCGGTTTTCTCTTGCGGATTTCACCCTTCTCAATGGAGAGGGTGAAATTTGCTGGCTTTTCTGCAACAAAAATTGTATGTAATATGTGCAGTTTTGTTGTGTTTTTTTTTTTTCTTTTGAGTGGAAGAGCAAAAAAAAATGTATATTTTTTTGTTTTGGGTGCCTGCACCAAAACCTTACAAAAAATGCACATAAATCCACATCATTTGTTGTGTTTTATGTGTGGATTTATGTGTGTTTCTACAGCATATCCGCACCAAATTCCGCAATGTCTAATTGGGGATTTTGGTGCTGATTAGATGCAGTTTTGATGCAGATCTCACCCTTTCATTAAGGCCTCATGCACACGGCCATGTTCCGCAACCGAGAGCGGTCCGTGGTAACACGGCCTGGATTCCTGTTGAGAGCAGGAGCGCACGGCGTCATTGGTTGCTGTGACGCCGTGCGCTTCATGCCACCGCTGCACTACAGTAATACACTCGTATAGTGTATTACTGTAGTGCAGTGGCGGCATGAAGCGCACTGCGTCACAGCAACCAATGACGCCGTGCGCTCCTGCTCTCAACAGGAATCCAGGCTGTGTTACGACGGACCGCTCTCGGCCGCGGAACACGGCCGTGTGCATGAGGTCTAAAAAGGGTGAAATCCACAGCTAAAACCGCAAGCATTATTGACATACTGCAGATTTGGAAATCTGCAATGCAGGTCAATTTCCGTACTGATAATCTGAAAGTGTACATTAACTTTTTGTAATATAACACACTTTGCTGGTATTGTAATACGCTGCAGTTTTTCCACACGGGAATCCACGCAAAATAACTGTACGTATTCAGCAGCATGTGCAGGTGGCCTGAACATCTCTTTTCATCACTAATGGTGAAGTTCCTGGATGTCAGACCTTCACCAATTACATTACTAAAAACAATAAAAGCTCTAAAAAAATAGTAATAATAATGATAAAAAGCCAATTCAGATGATTACTGCTTTTACTCTCCTACACTCTCTTATTTTTGAAAATACATGGCTTGAAGCAACAACATTAACAGAAAATATTATTTTCTGTGGTGGGGCATTTAATAACCTTGCTTCCAGAGGAATTTTCTGTTTTTGCGTTTTCGTCTTTTACTCTCTGCTTTCTTGGAGCCATAACTTTTTTATTTTTCAGTTCACATAGCCATATGAGTATTGTTTTTTGCAGTACTAGTTTTACTTTCCAATAGTACCATTTAATATTGCGTAGGATGTAGTGGGAAGCTGGAAAAAAAATTCAAATGTTGTGGAATTGAAAAACAATGCAATTCCTCCACAGTTTTATGGGTTTTGTTTTTACGGCGTTCACTATGCGGTAAAACCGACTTGCGCTCTTTATTCTCTGGGTCAGTACAATTATAGCAGTAACAAATTTGTATAGTTTTTCTTGCCTTTTAAGCCTACATGCACACGAACGTTTGTGTTTTGCAGTCCGCAAATTGCGGATCCGCAAAAAAACAGATGACGTCCGTATAGCATCCATTTTTTTGCAGATCCATTGTAACAATACCTATATTTCTCCACAAAATGGACATGTTCTATTTTTTTGGCGAGGCTACGGAACAGAGCAGCGGATGCGGACAGCACATGGAGTGCTGTCCGCATCTTTTGTGGCCCCATTGAAGTGAATGGGTCCACACCCGAGCCGCAAAAAATGTGGTTCGGATGCGGAACCAAACCACATTCGTGTGCATGTAGGCTAATACTGAGAAAAAATTAAAACCTTGAAAAAAAATGTGTTTTTTTCTTATCAACATATTCTGACCCATATAACCTTTTAGTAGCTGTGTGAGGGCTCGTTTTTTGCTGGGCGATCTTTTATTTTCATTGATACTATTTTGGGGTGTGTATGACTTTTTGGTCACATTTTATTACATTTCTTGTGGCAGGTGAAGCAACCAAAAAATGGCGAATTTCCATTTAGATTTTTTTTCCATTTCACTATTGCTGCATGGAATAAATAAAAATAAAAAATTAATAGTCTAGGTGTATTCACGGAACTCGGCAAATAAAAAATAACACCATTAAAAATAATTTAAAAATATGTTAAATTATTTAAACAATAGGTCATTTTTGATGACACATTCCCTTTAGGGCTCATACACAGGAGTGTGTGTGCACCGTGTCCCTGCTGTGGACCGCAAATAGTGGTCCGCAATGCACGGGTACTAGCTGAGTGCACACCGTTTGCGGATGCGGACCCGCTCACTTGAATGCGTCTATGATCCACAAGATATGTTCCACACCGCAAAAATATAGAACATGTTTTTTTTTTTTTTGCGGTGCGGAGGCACAGATCAAAATCCCACAAAAGCGCTTTGCAGTGCTGATGATCCATGCCTTCGCTCAACACCTCTCTGTATCTTGCAGATTGCGGACCCATTAAAGTCAATGGGTCCACATCCTTGATATGAAGTGCACACGGCCGGTGACTGTGTATTGCGGACCCGCTGTTTGGGGTCCACAATACGGGCACCACAGCCATACAGTCATGTGCATAAGCAGTTAAGGAGATTAAAGGAATCAGAGTACTAACTAAAGCTACATCATAGAATAACCATGCTAATGGCTCTAGGTCAGGGATCAGGAATCTCCGGCACTCCAGATGTTCTGAAACTACAACTCCCAGAATGCTCCATTCACTTCTATGGGAGTTGTGATAACATCTGAGCATGCTGGGAGTTGTAGTTTCACAGCAGCTGGAGTGCCAAAGGTTGCTGATCCCTGCTCTAGGTGGTGTATAGAGCCCATGCTTGTCTGTGTGCTGAAGTATACTGCTTATATGAAACATTGATTCTAGGGGAAATTGCACCTGTAAGGCCTCTTTCACACAAGCGTGTCCGGATAAGGTCCGGATGCGTTGTGGTAAACCCGCGCGAGTAGGTACCTAATTGCAATAATTTTTGACTGCGATTGCGTTCCGTTGTTCAGTTTTTATCGCTCGGGTGCAATGCGTTTTGCACGCGCGTGATAAAAAACTGACTGTGGTACCCAGACCCGAACTTCTTCACAGAAGTTCAGGTTTGGGTTCAAGGTTGTGTAGATTGTATTATTTTCCCTTATAACATGGTTATAAGGGAAAATAATAGCATTCTGAATACAGAATGCATAGTACAATAGGGCTGGAGGGGTTAAAAAAATATATTTAACTCACTTGTTCGCGCAGCCGGCATCTCTTCTGTCTTCATCTGTGAGGAATAGGACCTTTGATGATGTCACTGCGCTTACTTTTTTTTTAACCCCTCCAGCCCTATTTTACTTAGCATTCTGTATTCAGAATGCTATTATTTTCCCTTATAACCATGTTATAAGGCAAAATAATAATGCTCGGGTCCCCATCCCAATCGTCTCATAGCAACCGTGCGTGAAAATCGCACCGCATCCGCACTTGCTTGCGATTTTCACGCAGCCCCATTCACTTCTATGGGGCCTGCGTTGCGAGAAAAACGCACAAAATAGAGCTTGCTGCGATTTTCACGCAACGCACAAGTGATGCGTAAAATTCACCGCTCATGCGCACAGCCCCATAGAAATGAATGGGTCGGGATTCAGTGCGGGTGCAACGCGTTCAACTCACGCATTACACCCGCGCGGAAAACTCGCCCGGGGCCTAAGGAGTCATGACATGAACGTATTTTGTTTCCGTGTCAGTTCCGTTTTTTTGCGCCCTTTATGCAGAACCATTGACTTCAATGGGGTCGAAAAAAATGGAAATTACTCTGTGTGCATTCTGTTTCCTTATGTCCGTATATCTGTTCCACAAAAATATAGGACATGTCCTATTATTGTCTGCATTACGGACAAGGATAGGACTGTTCAATTAGGCGCCAGCTGTACGGTTCCGCAAAATCCGGAATGCACATGGCTGTCATCCGTATTTTTGTGCAGATCTGTGCATGAGGGTGGTGTCTCAGTTTTGTTTTGTTTTTTTGGGGGGGTTTGCATCCTTGTGGCATTTTCTTTTTCACCATTTTTTCTACCAAGTTTATTAGGCAAACAACACCAGCTCCAGATGCACGTTTATGGGAAATATTAAATGCAGGGCATTTTTGTTAATTTGTTAATGGCATTTTTTTTCCCAGCTTTAAAATAATGTGACTAGAACTCTGTTCCATGGGATTTATTTCTACAAGTCCCTTTTTGACGACAAATCTGCCATTGTATACCTTGCTTTTGGATTTACATACAGCGTTAAAGTCACTTCTTTTTGGCATTTTTGTAGGGTTAGAATTGTGGAGTTTTTTAATAAAATATTGTGGCTAGATGTTTATTGTAAGTCAGTATGAAAATATGAAGTCCTCAATTTTAGAATTTTTTGTTTGTAGGTTTTTTTTGTGCTATTTTTGACCCCCATGGCATTTTCTAGCAAGACACATCATGCTCTGGGTATGGTGTTTTTTAAGGTGTTCTCTGCATATAGGTGTTCTTGTAAGGTCTCATGCACATGAACGTATTTTCTTTCCGTGTCCGTTTAGTTTTTTTTGCAGACCATGTATGGAACCATTCATTTCAATGGGTCTGCAAAAAAAACGGAAGGTACTTCGTGTGCATTCCATTTCCGTATGTACGTATTTGCATTCCACACGCAAAAAAATAGAACATGTCTGTGACGGTATCATCCGTGTCACCGTCTAGTATTCCCTTCTTCCCTTGAAATAGCACAGCCAAATAATCCACAGAGCAATAAAACGCTATTATCGCTAGTATCGCCGGTATCGCTGGTATCGACAAATAAGTCCATACATGAGCCAAAGCTGAATGCTGGAACAAGACTTTACTGGAAGCAACACAGGCATTCAGAACTACACTTTCTTTTATGCCCTCACCCACAACAAATATACATTAACCAATAACACAGAGGTACAACCCACATAGAATCCTACCCTCTGCCTGTGATATAATCATGGCACACAATGGTTAACATAATCATCACAGGCAGGAACATATACAATGTCCTCTGTCCTGGAGACAACCGAGGTGTAATTCATTTATCTCTCAAGACAGAGGGAAATCGCCAATACACACGGGGGGACAATAGGACAGACCTCACAACTCAACTTATACAATGTCCCACCCTTTACAATACACATAGACATTTAACCTGCTCAGGACCGCCGTACGCAGGATTGCGTCCTGGCGGCGGCCCTGCTCTTCTGGGTGGACACATATACGCGTCCTCCCGCGAGAGCCGAGATTTCCTGTGAACGCGCGCGCTCACAGGAACGGAAGGTAAGCGTGTGGATCTCCAGCCTGCCAGCGGCGATCGCTCGCTGGCAGGCTGGAGATGTGATTTTTTTTAACCCCTAACAGGTATATTAGACGCTGTTTTGATAACAGCGTCTAATATACCTGCTACCTGGTCCTCTGGTGGTCCCTTTTGTTTGGATCGACCACCAGAGGACTCAGGCAGCTCAGTAAAGTAGCACCAAACACCACTACACTACACCCCCCCCCCCCTGTCACTTATTAACCCTTTATGAACCACTGCTCACCCCTGATCACCCCATACATACTCCCTGATCACCCCCCTGTCATTGATCACCCCCCTGTGGATTGGTCACCCCCCTGTCCATTCAGACATCCGTATGATTTTTACGGATCCACGGATACATGGATCGGATCCGCAAAACGCATACGGACGTCTGAATGGAGCCTTACAGGGGGGGTGATCAATGACAAGGGCGTGATCACCCATATAGACTTCCTGATAACTTTCCTGTTATTGATCACCCCCCTGTTATTGATCACCCCCCTGTAAGGCTTCATTCAGACGTCCGTATGATTTTTACGGATCCACGGATACATGGATCGGATCCGCAAAACGCATACGGACGTCTGAATGGAGCCTTACAGGGGGGTGATCAATGACAAGGGGGTGATCACGCATATAGACTTCCTGATCACTTCCCTGTCATTGATCACCCCCCTGTAAGGCTCCATTCAGACATCCGTATGATTTTTACCGATCCACGGATACATGGATCGAATACGCAAAACGCCAACGGACGTCTGAATGGAGCCTTACAGGGGGGTGATCAATGACAAGGGGGTGATCACGCATATAGACTTCCTGATCACTTCCCCGTCATTGATCACCCCCCTGTCATTGATAACCCCCCTGTAAGGCTCCATTCAGACGTCCGTATGATTTTTACGGATCCACGGATACATGGATCGGATCCGCAAAACACATACTTTGTAAGAAAAAAAATAAAAAATAAAATCATCATTTTCCGCTAACTTGTGACAAAAAATAAAAAGTTCTATGAACTCACTATACCCATCAGTGAATACCTTAGGGTCTCTACCTTCCGAAATGGGGTCATTTGTGGGGAGTTTGTACTGTCTGGGCATTGTAGAACCTCAGGAAACATGACAGGTGCTTAGAAAGTCAGAGCTGCTTCAAAAAGCGGAAATTCACATTTTTGTACCATAGTTTCTAAATGCTATAACTTTTACCCAAACCATTATTTTTTTACCCAAACATTTTTTTTATCAAAAACACGTAGAACAATAAATTTAGCGAAAAATTTATATATGGATGTAGTTTTTTTTGCAAAATTTTACAACTGAAAGTGAAAAATGTCATTTTTTGGCAAAAAAAATGGTTACATTTTGATTAATAACAAAAAAGTAAAAATGTCAGCAGTAGAGTTGAGCGAACACCTGGATGTTCGGGTTCGAGAAGTTCGGCCGAACTTCCCGGAAATGTTCGGGTTTGGGATCCGAACCCGATCCGAACTTCGTCCCGAACCCGAACCCCATTGAAGTCAATGGGGACCCGAACTTTTCGGCACTAAAACGGCTGTAAAACAGCCCAGGAAAGGGCTAGAGGGCTGCAAAAGGCAGCAACATGTAGGTAAATCCCCTGCAAACAAATGTGGATAGGGAAATGAATTAAAATAAAAATTAAATAAATAAAACTTAACCAAAATCAATTGGAGAGAGGTCCCATAGCAGAGAATCTGGCTTTCCGTCACCCACCACTGGAACAGTCCATTCTCAGATATTTAGGCCCCGGCACCCAGGCAGAGGAGAGAGGTCCCGTAACAGAGAATCTGGCTTCATGTCAGCAAAGAATCAGTCTTCATATCATAGCAGAGAATCAGGCTTCACGTCACCCACCACTGCAACAGTCCATTTTCATAAATTTAGGCCCAGCACCCAGGCAGAGGAGAGAGGTCCCGTAACAGAGGATCTGGCTTCATGTCAGCAGAGAATCAGTCTGCATGTCATAGTAGAGAATCAGGCTTCACGTCAGCCACCACTGCAACAGCCCATTGTCATAAATTTAGGCCCAGCACCCAGGCAGAGGAGAGAGGTCCCGTAACAGACAATCTGGCTTCATGTCAGCAGAGAATTAGTCTGCATGTCATAGCAGAGAATGAGGCTTCACGTCAGCCACCACTGCAACAATCCATTGGCATATATTTAGGCCCAGCACCCAGGCAGAGGAGAGAGGTCCCGTAACAGACAATCTGGCTTCATGTCAGCGAGAATCAGTCTTCATGTCATAGCAGAGAATCAGGCTTCACGTCACCCACCACTGTAAGAGTCCATTTTCATAAATTTAGGCCCAGCACCCAGGCAGAGGAGAGAGGTCCCGTAACAGACAATCTGGCTTCATGTCAGCAGAGAATTAGTCTGCATGTCATAGCAGAGAATGAGGCTTCACGTCAGCCACCACTGCAACAGTCCATTTTCATAAATTTAGGCCCAGCACCTAGGCAGAGGAGAGAGGTCCCGTAACAGACAATCTGGCTTCATGTTAGCAGAGAATCAGTCTGCATGTCATAGCAGAGAATCAGGCTTCACGTCAGCCACCACTGCAACAGTCCATTGTCATAAATTTAGGCCCAGCACCCAGGCACAGGAGAGAGGTCCCGTAACAGAGAATCTGGCTTCATGTCAGCAGAGAATCAGTCTTCATATCATAGCAGAGAATCAGGCTTCACGTCACCCACCACTGCAACAGTCCATTTTCATATATTTAGGCCCAGCACCCAGGCAGAGGAGAGAGGTCCCGTAACAGACAATCTGGCTTCATGTCAGAAGAGAATCAGTCTTCATGTCATAGCAGAGAATCAGGCTTCACGTCACCCACCACTGTAAGAGTCCATTTTCATAAATTTAGGCCCAGCACCCAGGCAGAGGAGAGAGGTTCCGTAACAGACAATCTGGCTTCATGTCAGCAGAGAATTAGTCTGCATGTCATAGCAGAGAATGAGGCTTCACGTCAGCCACCACTGCAACAGTCCATTTTCATAAATTTAGGCCCAGCACCTAGGCAGAGGAGAGAGGTCCCGTAACAGACAATCTGGCTTCATGTCAGCAGAGAATCAGTCTTCATGTCATAGCAGAGAATCAGGCTTCACGTCACCCACCACTGTAAGAGTCCATTTTCATAAATTTAGGCCCAGCACCCAGGCAGAGGAGAGAGGTCCCGTAACAGACAATCTGGCTTCATGTCAGCAGAGAATTAGTCTGCATGTCATAGCAGAGAATGAGGCTTCACGTCAGCCACCACTGCAACAGTCCATTGGCATATATTTAGGCCCAGCACCCAGGCAGAGGAGAGAGGTCCCGTAACAGACAATCTGGCTTCATGTCAGCAGAGAATCAGTCTGCATGTCATAGCAGAGAATCATACTTCACGTCACCCACCACTGTAAGAGTCCATTTTCATAAATTTAGGCCCAGCACCCAGGCAGAGGAGAGAGGTCCCGTAACAGACAATCTGGCTTCATGTCAGGAGAGAATTAGTCTGCATGTCATAGCAGAGAATGAGGCTTCACGTCAGCCACCACTGCAACAGTCCATTTTCATAAATTTAGGCCCAGCACCTAGACAGAGGAGAGAGGTCCCGTAACAGACAATCTGGCTTCATGTCAGCAGAGAATCAGTCTGCATGTCATAGCAGAGAATCAGGCTTCACGTCAGCCACCACTGCAACAGTCCATTGTCATAAATTTAGGCCCAGCACCCAGGCAGAGGAGAGAGATCCCATAACAGAGAATCTGGCTTCATGTCAGCAGAGAATCAGTCTTTATATCATAGCAGAGAATCAGGCTTCACGTCACCCACCACTGCAACAGTCCATTTTCATAAATTTAGGCCCAGCACCCAGGCAGAGGAGAGAGGTCCCATAACAGACAATCTGGCTTCATGTCAGCAGAGAATCAGTCTTCATGTCATAGCAGAGAATCAGGCTTCACGTCACCCACCACTGTAAGAGTCCATTTTCATAAATTTAGGCCCAGCACCCAGGCAGAGGAGAGAGGTCCCGTAACAGACAATCTGGCTTCATGTCAGCAGAGAATCAGTCTTCATATCATAGCAGAGAATCAGGCTTCACGTCACCCACCACTGCAACAGTCCATTTTCATAAATTTAGGCCCAGCACCCAGGCAGAGGAGAGAGGTCCCGTAACAGACAATCTGGCTTCATGTCAGCAGAGAATCAGTCTTCATGTCATAGCAGAGAATCAGGCTTCACGTCAGCCACCAC
This sequence comes from Bufo gargarizans, assembly GCF_014858855.1. Lineage (NCBI taxonomy): Eukaryota > Metazoa > Chordata > Amphibia > Anura > Bufonidae > Bufo > Bufo gargarizans. The sequence goes on along the minus strand of NC_058084.1, from coordinate 346,334,958 downwards.
TGCAACAGTCCATTGGCAAATATTTAGGCCCAGCACACAGGCAGAGGAGAGAGGTCCCGTAACAGAGGATCTGGCTTCATGTCAGCAGAGAATCAGTCTGCATGTCATAGCAGAAAATCAGGCTTCACGTCAGCCACCACTGCAACAGTCCATTGTCAGATATTTAGGCCCAGCACCCAGGCAGAGGAGAGAGGTCCCGTAACAGAGAATCTGTCTTCATGTCAGCAGAGAATTAGTCTGCATGTCATAGCAGAGAATCAGGCTTCACGTCACCCAACATTGGAACAGTCCATTGGCATACATTTAGGCCCCGGCACCCAGACAGAGGAGAGGTTCATTCAACTTTGGGTAGCCTCGCAATATAATGGTAAAATGAAAATAAAAATAGGATTGAATGAGGAAGTGCCCTGGAGTCCAATAATATATGGTTAAGGGGAGGTAGTTAATGTCTAATCTGGACAAGGGACGGACAGGTCCTGTGGGATCCATGCCTGGTTCATTTTTATGAACGTCAGCTTGTCCACATTGGCTGTAGACAGGCGGCTGCGTTTGTCTGTAATGACGCCCCCCTGCCGTGCTGAATACACGTTCAGACAAAACGCTGGCCGCCGGGCAGGCCAGCACCTCCAAGGCATAAAAGGCTAGCTCTGGCCACGTGGACAATTTAGAGACCCAGAAGTTGAATGGGGCCGAACCATCAGTCAGTACGTGGAGGGGTGTGCACACGTACTGTTCCACCATGTTAGTAAAATGTTGCCTCCTGCTAACACGTTGCGTATGAGGTGGTGGTGCAGTTAGCTGTGGCGTGTTGACAAAAGTTTTCCACATCTCTGCCATGCTAACCCTGCCCTCAGAGGAGCTGGCCGTGACACAGCTGCCTTGGTGACCTCTTGCTCCTCCTCTGCCTTGGCCTTGGGCTTCCACTTGTTCCCCTGTGACATTTGGGAATGCTCTCAGTAGCGCGTCTACCAACGTGCGCTTGTACTCCCGCATCTTCCTATCACGCTCCAGTGCAGGAAGTAAGGTGGGCACATTGTCTTTGTAGCGTGGATCCAGCAGGGTGGCAACCCAGTAGTCCGCACAGGTTAAAATGTGGGCAACTCTGCTGTCGTTGCGCAGGCACTGCAGCATGTAGTCGCTCATGTGTGCCAGGCTGCCCAGGGGTAAGGACAAGCTGTCCTCTGTGGGAGGCGTATCGTCATTGTCCTGCCTTTCCCCCCAGCCACGCACCAGTGATGGACCCGAGCTGCGTTGGGTGCCACCCCGCTGTGACCATGCTTCATCCTCATCCTCCTCCACATCCTCCTCATCCTCGTCCTCCTCGTCCTCCAGTAGTGGGCCCTGGCTGGCCACATTTGTACCTGGCCTCTGCTGTTGCCAAAAACCTCCCTCTGAGTCACTTCGAAGAGACTGGCCTGAAAGTGCTAAAAATGACCCCTCTTCCTCCTCCTCCTCCTCCTCCTCCTCCTCCTGGGCCACCTCCTCTTCCATCATCGCCCTAAGTGTTTTCTCAAGGAGACATAGAAGTGGTATTGTAATGCTGATAACGGCGTCATCGCCACTGGCCATGTTGGTGGAGTACTCGAAACAGCGCAACAGGGCACACAGGTCTCGCATGGAGGCCCAGTCATTGGTGGTGAAGTGGTGCTGTTCTGTAGTGCGACTGACCCGTGCGTGCTGCAGCTGAAACTCCACTATGGCCTCCTGCTGCTCGCACAGTCTGTCCAGCATGTGCAAAGTGGAGTTCCACCTGGTGGGCACGTCGCATATGAGGCGGTGAGCGGGAAGGCCGAAGTTACGCTGTAGCGCAGACAGGCGAGCAGCAGCAGGATGTGAACGCCGGAAGCGCGAACAGACGGCCCGCACTTTGTGCAGCAGCTCTGACATGTCGGGGTAGTTGTGAATGAACTTCCGCACCACCAAATTCAGCACATGCGCCAAGCAAGAGATGTGCGTCAAATTGGCTAGTCCCAGAGCTGCAACGAGATTTCGCCCATTATCACACACCACCAGGCCGGGCTTGAGGCTCACCGGCAGCAACCACTCGTCGGTTCTGTTGTTCTATACCACGCCACAACTCCTGTGCGGTGTGGGGCCTGTCCCCCAAACATATGAGTTTCAGAATGGCCTGCTGACGTTTACCCCGGGCTGTGCTGAAGTTGGTGGTGAAGGTGTGTGGCTGACTGGATGAGCAGGTGGAAGAAGAGGAGGAGGAAGCCGAGAAGGAGGAGGTGGCAACAGGAGGCAAAGAATGTTGCCCTGCGATCCTTGGCGGCGGAAGGACGTGCGCTAAATAGCTCTCTGCCTGGGGCCCAGCTGCCACTACATTTACCCAGTGTGCAGTTAGGGAGATATAGCGTCCCTGGCCGTGCTTACTGGTCCACGTATCTGTGGTTAGGTGGACCTTGCTACAGATGGCGTTGCGCAGTGCGCACTTTATTTTATCGGATACTTGGTTGTGCAGGGAAGGCACGGCTCTCTTGGAGAAGTAGTGGCGGCTGGGAACAACATACTGTGAGACAGCAAGCGACATGAGCTGTTTGAAGCTGTCTGTGTCCACCAGCCTAAATGACAGCATTTCATAGGCCAGTAGTTTAGAAATGCTGGCATTCAGGGCCAGGGATCGAGGGTGGCTAGGTGGGAATTTACACTTTCTCTCAAATGTTTGTGAGATGGAGAGCTGAACGCTGCCGTGTGACATGGTTGAGACGCTTGGTGACGGAGGTGGTGGTGGTGGTGTTGGTGGTACATCCCCTGTTTGCTGGGCGGCAGGTGCCAACGTTCCTCCAGAGGCAGAGGAAGAGGCCGAGGCGGCAGCAGCAGAAGAGGTAGCAGGGGGAGCCTGAGTGACTTCCTTGGTTTTAAGGTGTTTACTCCACTGCAGTTCATGCTTTGCATGCAGGTGCCTGGTCATGCAGGTTGTGCTCAGGTTCAGAACGTTAATGCCTCGCTTCAGGCTCTGATGGCACAGCGTGCAAACCACTCGGGTCTTGTCGTCAGCACATTGTTTGAAGAAGTGCCATGCCAGGGAACTCCTTGAAGCTGCCTTTGGGGTGCTCGGTCCCAGATGGCGGCGGTCAGTAGCAGGCGGAGTCTCTTGGCGGCGGGTGTTCTGCTTTTGCCCACTGCTCCCTCTTTTGCTACGCTGTTGGCTCGGTCTCACCACTGCCTCTTCCTCCGAACTGTGAAAGTCAGTGGCACGACCTTCATTCCATGTGGGGTCTAGGACCTCATCGTCCCCTGCATCGTCTTCCACCCAGTCTTGATCCCTGACCTCCTGTTCAGTCTGCACACTGCAGAAAGACGCAGCAGTTGGCACCTGTGTTTCGTCATCATCAGAGACATGCTAAGGTGGTATTCCTATGTCCTCATCATCAGGAAACATAAGTGGTTGTGCGTCAGTGCATTCTATGTCTTTCACCGCTGGGGAAGGGCTAGGTGGATGCCCTTGGGAAACCCTGCCAGCGGAGTCTTCAAACAGCATAAGAGACTGCTGCATAACTTGAGGCTGAGACAGTTTCCCTGGTATGCATGAGGGTGATGTGACAGACTGATGGGGTTGGTTTTCAGGCGCCATCTGTGCGCTTTCTGCAGAAGACTGGGTGGGAGATAATGTGAACAAGCTGGATCCACTGTCGGCCACCCAATTGACTAATGCCTGTACCTGCTCAGGCCTTACCATCCTTAGAACGGCATTGGGCCCCACCATATATCGCTGTAAATTCTGGCGGCTACTGGGACCTGAGGTAGTTGGTACACTAGGACGTGTGGATGTGGCAGAACGGCCACGTCCTCTCCCAGCACCAGAGGGTCCACTAACACCACCACGACCATGTCCACGTCCGCGTCCCTTACTAGATGTTTTCCTCATTGTTATGGTTCACCACAACAACAAAAATATTATTTGGCCCAATGTATTGTATTCAAATTCAGCTGAATATAAATTTGAGGCCTAGTATTTAGGCGCTGGGTGACCGGTATGGATTTACTAACAGAATTAGACTTGGAAATGCACAGTAGCGTGTGTGTGAAGTTATTCTGAATGACCCTATGTGCACCTTGAATATTATATACCCTTTTAGGGACAGATTTCAAATAGCTCTGATATAGCAGAAACCACTAAATTATGAAATTGCTAAATTGGGAATTGTATTTCAACCCAGAACAAAAAATGTGCTTTGACGGACACTAAATAACTTGCCCAGCCACAACAGGACAGCGGTAACGACAGATTTAGCGGGATATAAATTTGAGGCCTACTATTTAGGCGCTGGGTGACCGGTATGGATTTAGTGACAGAATTAGACTTGGAAATGCACAGTAGCGTGTGTGAAGTTATTCTGAATGACCCTATGTGCACCTTGAATATTATATACCCTTTTAGGGATAGATTTCAAATAGCTCTGATATAGCAGAAACCACTAAATTATGAAATTGCTAAATTGGGAATTGTATTTCAACCCAGAACAAAAAATGTGCTTTGACGGACACTAAATAACTTGCCCATCCACAACAGGACAGCGGTAACGACAGATTTAGCGGGATATAAATTTGAGGCCTACTATTTAGGCGCTGGGTGACCGGTATGGATTTAGTGACAGAATTAGACTTGGAAATGCACAGTAGCGTGTGTGTGAAGTTATTCTGAATGACCGAATGTGCACCTTGAATATTATATACCCTTTTAGGGATAGATTTCAAATAGCTCTGATATAGCAGAAACCACAAAATTATGAAATTGCTAAATTGGGAATTGTATTTCAACCCAGAACAAAAAATGTGCTTTGACGGACACTAAATAACTTGCCCAGCCACAACAGTACAGCGGTAACGACAGATGTAGCGGGATATAAATTTGAGGCCTAGTATTTAGGCGCTGGGTGACCGGTATGGATTTACTAACAGAATTAGACTTGGAAATGCACAGTAGCGTGTGTGTGAAGTTATTCTGAATGACCCTATGTGCACCTTGAATATTATATACCCTTTTAGGGATAGATTTCAAATAGCTCTGATATAGCAGAAACCACTAAATTATGAAATTGCTAAATTGGGAATTGTATTTCAACCCAGAACAAAAAATGTGCTTTGACGGACACTAAATAACTTGCCCATCCACAACAGGACAGCGGTAACGACAGATTTAGCGGGATATAAATTTGAGGCCTACTATTTAGGCGCTGGGTGACCGGTATGGATTTAGTGACAGAATTAGACTTGGAAATGCACAGTAGCGTGTGTGTGAAGTTATTCTGAATGACCCTATGTGCACCTTGAATATTATATACCCTTTTAGGGATAGATTTCAAATAGCTCTGATATAGCAGAAACCACTAAATTATGAAATTGCTAAATTGGGAATTGTATTTCAACCCAGAACAAAAAATGTGCTTTGACGGACACTAAATAACTTGCCCAGCCAGAACAGTACAGCAGTAACGACAGATGTAGCGGGATATAAATTTGAGGCCTAGTATTTAGGCGCTGGGTGACCGGTATGGATTTACTAACAGAATTAGACTTGGAAATGCACAGTAGCGTGTGTGTGAAGTTATTCTGAATGACCCTATGTGCACCTTGAATATTATATACCCTTTTAGGGATAGATTTCAAATAGCTCTGATATAGCAGAAACCACAAAATTATGAAATTGCTAAATTGGGAATTGTATTTCAACCCAGAACAAAAAATGTGCTTTGACGGACACTAAATAACTTGCCCAGCCACAACAGTACAGCGGTAACGACAGATGTAGCGGGATATAAATTTGAGGCCTAGTATTTAGGCGCTGGGTGACCGGTATGGATTTACTAACAGAATTAGACTTGGAAATGCACAGTAGCGTGTGTGTGAAGTTATTCTGAATGACCCTATGTGCACCTTGAATATTATATACCCTTTTAGGGATAGATTTCAAATAGCTCTGATATAGCAGAAACCACTAAATTATGAAATTGCTAAATTGGGAATTGTATTTCAACCCAGAACAAAAAATGTGCTTTGACGGACACTAAATAACTTGCCCAGCCACAACAGTACAGCGGTAACGACCAGATGTAGCGGGATATAAAGTTGAGGGCCTAGTATTTAGGCGCTGGGTGACCGGTATGGATTTACTAACAGAATTAGACTTGGAA